>NC_092197.1:7347823-7681157 GCF_043641665.1 Enoplosus armatus
GTTGAGCACTTGTGCGCATAAAGGGATCTGTTCTGTATTGTTTGGGGTCCCATCGTTTAGTGTGTCTGTTAATAATGAGAAAGGGCCACTCTTCAAATGAATGTGGCAAAGTCCTCAGTGGACAATAAGTGCCCTCTCTTCCCTGGACCACACTGCACCGTGTTGAAGCAATCTGAAATAAAGGTTTAGTCCTTCTGCATTGTCGAGGGTGAGTATGTGGCCTATGTGCGCAGTATTGAGCCAACAAATAATACAGCAGCAGAGCCAGAAAACACAGCTCTGATGTGGGGTAATCATTAAATCTTTGTAGATTATTGTTTGAAATTATCATGAATCAAAATCTGCTTTTAACTATATTAAATAGGCCTTGTGTGTCTCCTATTCCATCATGTGACATTGCAGAAATACTGAAGGAAAATCAAGCTCACTAGATGGTAATTTAAGCATAAAAATCACAATCTCTGGTCCTCGGGGGCCTGTTAGAGATTTGCATCATGGTGGTGAACTTAAGAGCACCGCAGGTTCAACCACAGGACATTTCCTTAGCATGCTGTTGCCTCAGCAGACATTTTGTTCATGTGGTAATGGATTGCTTTGTGGTTTTTCGAGTATGAATAAACACCATGAAGCAACAAGCTTCGTTTAACTAAGCCACGGTGTCACACCAGGAGGCCACAAGCCACTCTCCCTTTCCCCCTAATGTGACATCGGTAATACAAACAGCTTTAGATGTCCGCATCCTCCAGGAACAAGCAGCCCCATGCGCAACACAACTGTTATTTGTTTTATCTGATTAGGCCGGTTTAGGATCTCCAAATACGGACTCATCCAAATGATGGCGTTCAATACACAGAGCAAGTGGAGGCGAGGTAGAAAGTGTTAAGATATGAGGTTCATTGTGGTCAAAACTTTGAAAGAAATGGGTATCAAATGCATACCCAATATCTCCAAGTGGTATTTGAAGATACAGTATTATTTAAACATCAATAGTTCAGTACACCACAAATATCTGATCAACTTGCTGTCGCTTCCAAGATACATTTAGCATCATATA
The DNA here is from genome assembly GCF_043641665.1 of Enoplosus armatus. Lineage (NCBI taxonomy): Eukaryota > Metazoa > Chordata > Actinopteri > Centrarchiformes > Enoplosidae > Enoplosus > Enoplosus armatus. Next base: position 7,348,878 of record NC_092197.1, read on the forward strand.
ATTCACTGGCCAAATATTTGTGCTGACTCATGTGATAGGCCATTCACAGTCTCAGTGACCCATTAACATCCTACAGGTTCCCATTGTCCTCCACTAAATGGATCCATTAGCATTGCTATTGTTATTTAAATCCTACATTTCCTAAGAAAGAGTGTGGTTTAACTCTCTAATGAGGACTTCCTCAGACAAAGGACCGAGGCCTCTATTTTCTCTGCGCTCTAAATCCCCTGTTAGATTTCATGAGCATGAAACATGACACAAGATTTAGTATCTTATTTATAAGTTAATGTACTCCACTTAGAAACTCTAGTGTGCTTTCTGATGTTGTCGATGGTTCAGTGAAGGTTTTTAGACTTTTAGTTTCCTATACATCCTTTCATTCTTTGCTAAATCTGTCATAATGTTCCCATAGAGATCAATAACGGTGATCTTTTCCTAATATACGACTTTTCCGAGTTGCCTACTCTAAACTCTTAACTCTCTTCTTCTCTTCCATCCTGTGAGTTTTGTCCATCAGCAGGCATCTTGTTTCATTGCCTTTTATTTGCAATGATTCAGTGTGAAAATATGATCAAAAATAACATTTTTGCACAGGGAAGAGCAGCTAGCAGCTAAGCTATCTGAGACAGAGCAAGATAGATCACTTAGTTGTAATATGATCAGCACTATTATTGTTGTATTTAATAGTGATATGAGTGTTTTTATAAAGGTGGAGATTCAGTAGTTAACGAGTGAAAAGCAAAAGGTACCCAAAGAGTAAAAGACCGTCTCTGTTCATACTGTATGTGTTGCATGACTGTGAAGAAAATGTATCTGTTGTGCGTGACATTACTACAGCATAAAAACTTTATCACTGGAACCCGTGCAGATCAGTCCTTGCCATTGATCTGATCATTTGCCAGAATAGTCAAAACCCCAAGATTAGTGTCACCACAATAGTCTGTTTTGTTCTGGGGTTCGTTCCTGAACCCGTAATCACAGGCCCTCACAGTAAGTGATGCTGCATAGGAAGAGGCTAGCGAGTGGCACGTAATTGTGTCATCTCCCACTGAGGCTTTCAGACTGCAGTGAAAGCTCCTGCAGCCAGCACGGCCATGTCAGCTAACCTTTCACTGACCTCATGCAGGCTTACGAGCCGGTCCAGAACAACACAGGTAACACAGCAGCCGGAAGGACCAAAACCTCTATGTGGATTATGACATACCTGACATGTTTGTTGCTGGTCTAGGTTTCACATAAACAGTCTTGGTGTAATCTGTTCAGGATGTAGTAATGATATGTGTCAGACGTCATACACAATAACATTCTTTACATACAAAACTTTGTGTCACAGAAATAACATAAGAAATACAGACATTAAACTAACAAAAAAATACATTTCAAATATGAATAAAAGCAGCAACATTCACAGTAGAGCCAGACCAATGCTGGATTCTTTAGGCCAACACCAATATTGACATTTGAATTAAAAACTGTCAACAGTTTATCGGTCGATATAGTAAAGAACATAAGCAAATATTTCAAATAAGGATCCCTTAAATTGGTTTACTTAAAGAAGTGTGACCACGATGTGTAATGATAACCCTAACCCTTTATTTAGTGGACAAACTATGTCATTCTGAAACAGCTTCTAAATTACTGCAAACAAATCTTCTGTGCTGCAATTTCTAATTACTTATCGACCAGCATCTAAGCATACTAATACTTATATCAGCTGGTTGGGCACTAATTCACAAAACAACATGCACAAGTTTATGACTTGGACATACAGTGGCTATACATGTAGCCTATTAGGTGTAATATTTTGCACAAAGTTGCCCAAAAAATCTGCATAAAGTTTATCGGACAATTGTACAATAAAAACTCCAAAATACTAATACGAATACTAATATTTGTGTTTGGTGGTTGGATAATGGAACTGAAATGAAAGGACTGAGGGTGAGTACATTTTTTGTTTTCTGTAGACTGAAGTCCGTAAGTATTAGCATTAGTATAAGTACTAGGAGGCCTTTTAGTATTATTATGAGCTTTAGTAATAGAATTACTGGTAGCATTAGTATTACCATTTGTATTAGAATTACTAGGCTATTGGTATTAGCATTAGTGTTAGCATTTGTATTAGCATAGTATTGTTATTACATTAGCATTTGTATCAGCATTCACATTAGTATTAGTATTAACAGGCCTTATTTATAATAATATATTAATATTAACATTACCGTTAGCTTTAGTAGTATATTAGTTGTACTGTTATTATTAGAATTCGTATATTACGTTAGTATTACTAGGCTATTAGTATTCACATCAGAATAAGTGTTAGCATTCGTATTAGTATTAATTTAAGTATTTGTATCAGCCTTTGCATTAGAATATTTCATTAGCATTAGTGTTAGAGGTGAAATAACTAGTTCAGTCATCAATTAGTCGATCAACAGAAAAATAATGGGCAAATATTTCTATGATCAATCTTTAAGTCACAAAATCCCCAGTTCCAGCTTGTCATTTGTCAGGATATATTATTATATGACAGCAAATTGAATATTTGTTGGTTTTGGATTGTTGATCACTGTGGAGTTGCAGTCCTAATTTGTATGCATCTAAAATAAGAGAAGCTCAAACTTGTTGTGCAGCAGTTGCAGTATAAAGTAGGAAATATAGAGAATGTAGGTATAAAAATATCAATGAACAGATCCAAATACACACAATGCCAAAAACATAAACAAGGTTACAAGTAAGGTTGCTTCTTGGTGTCTTACAGACATGTAGATATGTATGAGAAGTGGCATATAGCTATGAATATATATAATGTTTTATTTATCTACGTGATTTATGTACAGAGGGCCTCTCTTGTCAACATCAGCTGTAACCACAACAAAAAAAAAGACAGAAAAAAAAGGACCAAAAAATCGTCCAATGAGAAAACGCCCTGTTGGCCCTACAGGCATCCCGTCATGCTCGTGGCCTCAGCGCTACGTCAGCAGTGATACCGAAACATGGCGGTGTCCATAGCACAGCGCCCGGCTGCCAGCGCTCGTCTGTTGATATTAACTTTTCTCACAACGTTAATATTTCACCGCAGTGTCGCCGATATTAACGCGGGTGCCTCGACGTCAGAGGAGCCTCCTCACCGCCGGTTTGAGTACAAATACAGCTTCAAAGGACCGCATCTGTCTCAAACCGACGGCAGTATCCCGTTTTGGATCCACACTGGAAGTAAGTTTGTGTCCAGCTGTCAACATCACAGAGCCGCTGGTCACCTGCAGTTTAAACTTAACGCTCACGACAACGAGGACAGCTGAGCTCGTTCGTGTTCCCGGTTCGTAACGGGCGTGTTTTCCGCTCAGGATGTTATGAAAGTGACAGCGGTTTGCTTTTCTTCATTCAAAACTGCACCGGGGAATTCACACATTTTAGCAGCCTAGCTTTGTGTTAGAGGTACAATAACATTCAAACGAGACCTGGGCTGATTTAAAAACAGCACATTAAATGCTCTGGCTGCTGTGAGAGTCTGTGCAGACACATGCAACGGAAGTATTGAACTTTCCTCTTGCAAAAAACAAAAAACAGGCCTTTGGATTCTTGCATCACACAGTGAGTTGTCCAGTTGCTGATATGAGCACTCACTGAGGGCTGCATGAGATTACACTGCTTTCCCTCTAAATGGCCACTGATCTAGGGCTGTAACTAAAGATTATTTTCATTAGTGATGAATCTGCTGATTGTTTTTCGGATGAATCATTTAGTCCATCACAATTTCAGTCAAAGATGACATCATCAAGTGCAAGTACATTTTGGGGATTTTTTCTTTCCTTTCTTAGACAGAGGTGACAAGAAACAACAGGAGCGAGAGATTGAGAGAAAAAGTCTGTGGCTAGACCCAAACCAGGGACATTGTGATTACATAGTCAGCGTCTTTAATCTCTAGGTCACCACAGGATACGCAAATTGTTTGTTTTTGTCCCACCAACAGTCCAAAACTCTGTCCCATGAGACAAAAGAAAAGCAGCAAATTCTCACAATTGAGAAGCTGAAACTTGGTAATGTTTTAGGATTTCTGCTTGAGAAAATTACTTAAACAAATAATAAATCAATGAGTTATGCTATGCATACCACTGCAAGGTTGTATTAGGTGAAGTTACGATAAGTAGTGACATTCAAAAGTACTGTCGATTAATCCTATCCTTATCAGGGTGTAGGCATACCCAGATACAGCTGGCCTATAATAACAATACTACATATTATTAACATCATATGTTCATAGAGAACATTAGGGTAACATGCTGCTGAAATCCTGCTCACTCTCTCCGTCTCTCCTCTCCCTCCCAGATGCGATTCCCAGTGCAGACCAGGTGCGCATTACGCCATCTCTCAGGAGTCAGAGGGGCACCGTGTGGACAAAAAACAGAGTCAACTTTGAACATTGGGAGGCCGAGGTGACCTTCAGAGTATCTGGACGAGGCAGAATGGGAGCAGACGGTTTGGTAAGGAGGGGTGAAACATCTGTGTCAGATAACGAGGCAGTCAGGGAATCTGTTATACTCCTAAAACGCATTAAAGCACTTCTGATCGCAGTTGTTATTAAAGTTTAGTTTGCATTTAATACTGTAAGTCCAAAACTGTCTACCATGCCCAAGAGCACACTACTTGCTGTATCTACTACTCTGTGCACCTACACTCAGGCTGGGTGTTTAACCTCAATACTTTTTGTGAACCGACCAAAATGTGTCTGTATCATCGAGCGTCATGAATAAGAAGTTGGTATCGAATGCTTGGTCACATTCTTGCCTACTGATGCTTTAATCAGATATTTCAAAATCTAAAGTTTTCTTACTTTAAACTTTAAATATTATATTTTATATAGCCAGAACAAATCAACATATTCTGTGAAATGAAAAATAGGTTAAATCATGTTAATACTTTACAAACTGAGGAAGTGACTCATATAAAAACAATATCCAGCCTTTATGTGCACACCTCGTAACTGATGAATAATCTAAACCCTACTATATGGTTGACCATGTTAAATAAAGATGACCTGTATTGAGGGTTAAATAAGAGATCCTGTATGACACTGAGCAGACTCAGATATGGAGAAACCTGAAGGAAATGTGCACATCCTGTTTCAGGAGATGTGTCATGCCCACAGGGTTGAATGACAAGCATTTGTTCACCTGACACAAGAACCGCTGTGAACGCCAATAAACATGTTGAGCTAACGTGTACTGTTAACAGCCCAGATTTATTCAAACGCACTGAACAGCCTCCATGAAACGGCACCCAAATTATAACCTGTGTAACTATTAGTCAGCCGCTGGAGTATTTGATGATGAGGTCTGTACTCATTCAGTGGGTTGTTCTTGACTGGATACCCAAGTAGTTTGAGGTTTTTAATGTACATTTTCTTTGACTTTTGTTTTGTGAAGGATACTAAAACAAACATATTTGTCTCTCGTCTAACAGGCTGTGTGGTTCACCACTACACAAGGCCTCGACGGTCCAGTGTACGGTGCCGCCGACCAGTGGAGTGGAATTGGGATCTTCTTTGACTCTTTTGACAATGACGGAAAGGTTAGTGTCAGCTTCACATTTCCAAGAATTGTTTAACCTCAACTATTAATGATTGTATATTTCCAAGAGTGTCCCTCAAAGAGTTTTTGTGCACTGCATGTGTTCAAAGAGAGATGGTCGTAGAGACTTCAGTCTTTGTTTGTTTCTGTTCTTGTTTTGGTGGAAAACAGCCAGTTCAGAGATCTTCTGCTACAGAGATAGTCCACATCAACACAAAGACGGCCTCTGTTTGGTTGTCATCAACATAGAGGACATTTATTGTAAATAAAAAATATGATTGTGCGCTGATCCATTTGTGGGACTCACTTTACATTTACTGCTTCGATTATTAGTTTTGGCTCATTTTTGTGTGCAATTCTTTCTTTACATTTGTTGAAACGTATAAAGTATTAATTTGTTTATTATGTATGTGAATTTAAATTACTATTAAAATGTGTATTTTTTTAGTAGATAGTGGATATCTCTGCCATGCAAAACAAATCTTTCACAGGTCCGTTTATATCACATTGGAGTATTATGTATTTGTGCTCAGGTATGGGATTGATATTTTTGAATACGACTACCCGAAATTAAAAAACAAAAAGGATTAATGTGTTTCCTTGTTTTCTCATCTTCCTTCCAGAAAAATAACCCAGCTATAATTGTTGTGGGAAACAATGGCAACCTTGTTTATGACCACCAAAAGTAAGTAAACACTTCTTTTGCTCTGCTCTGATGTCATCTCCAACTCAGATTTTAACAACTTAAAAATGAAATATGATTATATTTGCTTGGAAAGTAAATAATCCTCCATCTTTCATAATCTCCCCTGGGCCAGTAAAAGCTTTAAATCACTTTTTTAAATGCCATTCCCGTTTGTCTTAGAATTCACACTGTTTACTGCACTACTAAACAAGTATTTACAAACACATACATGATATTAATGTGATTCACTTATTTAATAAGCTTTTAATCACACTGTATTGTTTCCCGCTCCTGTTCAGGGTCTACGTGGAGCACAGTACTGTATATAGATGAATGTAACTGTTGTGTTTTTTTCTGAAAATGTTGTTTTGATCCAGTGACGGCAGCACACAAGCCCTCGGAACATGTTTACGAGACTTCCGCAACAAACCCTATCCTGTCAGAGCCAAAATAACGTACTACAAGAAGACACTGACGGTAGGAGAAACCATAAACACGAGAGTTATAACCTGTTTACATGAAGCTGTATGATGTTTGATTATCAGCACAGTATGTTGTTTAGCTGCATCAGATCTTCCTCCTCAGGTGATGATCAACAACGGTTTCACTCCAGACAAAGAGGACTATGAGTTCTGCACAAAGGTGGATAACATGGTCATTCCCAGCGAGGGCTTTTTTGGCATTTCAGCCGCCACTGGTGGTTTAGCAGGTATTATTCTATAATCTGTGTTAAAAACCCTTAAAACTCTATCTAAAAATATCAGTATTTACTTGTTTTAAAAGCTCTGTATTTATCTGTAGTCCTCTAACTAAAACTCCATGGTCCCTGTTTTACCTTTGTACATACACTGACAACCCCCACCTTACTTCTTTTGTAATATATATTATAATATTTGTTATATTCATTGTATAAAAACAATAACAACACAGAACAGTTAACTGTACAGTTATCCTAAATAGTGAACAAATAGTGTAATACCTGCAGGAAGTTTTTGTAAAACTGTGGATATTGCAATGTATAATTTTTTCTTTAGGAACACAATTCAATGTCCACATTATGCTTCTCTTTTAATTTCACCATCATACATACGTTTTAATTGTCTAAGCACCCTGGCTTTATAATAAATGAATAAAGATATAAACTTCTAAAATAACCCTTAAATTTAGTTGTCTTCTCCACAGAAGTTAGGGAGGAAATAGAAAGAGGAATTTCAGTATTGTTGTCTGGTTATTACTGATGGTAATTTCCTGGATATTATACCATGAATATTATGCAAACATTACCCTATTAGTATCTCATTATTATGAGCTTATTACACTATTATTACTTCAGTTTTTCATCAGCACATTTCTCCACCTTAACATGACCCCTGTTATTACTCTCCAAAAAGATTTTACCCCATTATTATAGTTTTTTACCCTGATACAACATAATTATACTCTCATGTTTCTGACCTGCTATTATCCTATTACAGAACATAAATTCTAATATCACCATTGTTATAAACCTAATTCCCAAGGTATTACTCTGTAATTACTATGGTATTATCTCAGTATCACCCCCCCACACACACACACACACATTATAACTCCGTAATTACGATGTAATTGCTGTGCTGTAATGTAAAGTGCTACCACAAGTTTAAATATGATTTTTTTCTGTTTGTTTATTTTCTAACTCTTAATTTCTTTCCTCCAATAGATGACCACGATGTTTTGTCCTTCTTGTTGTTCAGACTCTCGGAGCCAGGCCAGCAACCGGTAACTACACTGTCCTCAAGCTCCTAATACTTTTCCAGCCCTGTGTGTGCCGCTCACTTCTCTGTAGCTGTGCGTCTCTGTGTGCCACATGCATGCATGTGCACCACATAGCCTAAGCCTCTATTGAGTTCAGAGAGGGTTTTTTTTTTGTCTCTCCCATTGAAGCCCCCACCTGAATCTGAGATTCCCAAAGAAGAGAAGGACAAGTACCAGGAGGAATTTCAGAACTTCCAGCAAGAGCTCGACAAAAAGAAAGAGGAGTTTCAGAAGGAGCACCCAGACGTCCAAGGAGAGCCAAGTTAGTTCTGAAACCAAATCAAAAAGTTTAAAGTTGTTTTTATTTTTACTCAGTTTTATATTATCTGAACAAACAAAGTATAATTGTTTGGAAAATATAAATCCTAATATATTCAAAGAGACATGAGAATGCCCAAACATTGCATTTTAAATACCCCATGAAATGTTTGTAGATTTTATTTGAATTTGTTTTAATCTTTATATTTGTGTTTGGATCCTCTTCAGTTGAGGACTTGTATGAGAGCGTGAATGACCGGGAGATCCGTCAGGTGTTTGAAGGCCAGAACCGGATCCACCTGGAGATCAAACAGCTCCACCGGCAGCTCGCCATGATCCTGGACGAGCAGCGGCGGTACGTCTCCGTCATCACTGATGAGGTCGCCAAGAAGGGGTCGAACGCTGAGTCGGGACAGGTGAGCATGTCATTGCTAAGAGATGGGTTGGCAGCAATGATGGGTGCAGGACTATAAGTCATTTCATGTCATTTAGGATTGCATGTTTTACACACAAACACAAACGTAGGGACCTGAATAATAGCGGGTGCATGTCTAGTCTAGTCTAGTCTAGTTTAGTCTAGTTTATTGTTTTTACAAGAGACCAGCATTACACGACTCAAACAAAGTATCAACACAGAAGAGTTCAGAAAAATCCTTTCTGTGTACTCCTGCTGAAGTGTTTTTATGAGAGGTTATGAAAACTAATAAACCTGTTTTATGACACTGGAGTGTTTAACCTTACCATTATGTTGTATTTGTCTTTTAGCTGGACACTGCCAGTCAACAGCAGCTGGGCTCTGTTGTAGCCACCCAGCAGGAGGTTCTCAAAAACCTGAATGAGTTGAGGTAAGTAACAGTTGTTGACGTTTGGCTTGTTCTTAAAAACTAGCTGTTGTTATTGCAACGAACATAAAGAGAGACCCGTGATACTAGAAAAACAAGGGAAATCCTTGTTAAATCCCTCAAATCATATTTAATCTCAGGATGCGGTGGATGCAACATCACAGGTGTCTGCCAGCCTGATAATCCAGCTGCAGTAACAGCTCCCTCCACCGTCACATGCACGTTCACACACACACACACACACACACACACACACACACACACACACACTAAAAGCCTCAGCACTAAATGGGATAATCATCACACTGCCGTGATCTTAGCTCTAAACCATTTTACTAATTTGTTGTGATAAAATAAATAGATTAATTACATTTTAGGAGTTAAGCAGCTGCATGGTTTACACCTGGTTTAATACAGGACTTCCTTGCAGTAGTTTGGATGTATTCTCAAACGGTTTATCAGTTTATCATAAAGATTGTGGCCATGTGGGAAACCCAAAAGGTAACCAGGGTTTTTAAAAGATATCACCTCCGTGAACAACAATCCTGTCATTGCTGAGACACAGTAATTACAGCATGATATCTGGATGTAATCTTCTTCTTTAATATTAAAAATGGTCTCCTTACCACTCTCAGATGACAGCCTGCACAGGTTTTTAATGCTAAGATATTACAGCTTAAGAGATTTTATGATGGTGTGCCTTCCATGGCGAAGACTTAAATGACTGTTTGATTTTGGTACTTACAGGAAGTAAGCCTGATTAGGTGGAGAAAATGTAATTTTTTGATGTTTAGAGCTTGTCAATAACATATTTGTGCTTTTGTATTCCTTGTCTAAGGTGCTTGAGGGCTTAGTCACTGTGAGCATGCTACATATTAAGAGGGAAAAAAACCTGGTGCTCTTTTAGATTCGCGAGGAGATTTTAATTCGTGTTTTTCTCAGTTTCACCAATAATTAAGTTATGAATTATCTAACTAGTATGCTTATATCAACTTTTCTGACCCTGCTGTTAATTGAAAATTAACTCCTTTAGTTCTTTTAATTTACCTCTGTTCTTTGTCCCCTTTTTAAAAATCAACTGTATAACAAAGAATTTGTTGTTATTCATTCAATAGTGGCATATTTTTTTGTCCTGTTGCTGCAGTTTGATTGTATTTCTTAATTTGAAGCCACCATCTGCATTAAGAATTAATCAGAATCACAAGATATTAAAGATTGTATTTTATGTAACATTAATCTCTTAGTCTCATGTATCATAAAAGAACCAAGCTGTTGATATGCCCTAAATCCAACAAGGACATTCATCCTCAAAATGATTTTGCATACATGATTTTTCTTTATGATATTGTTGACCCACAACACCATCACATGGACTCTCACTCACGTGTCTCATTTGCTAATTCGACCCAAACGTGTCTGTAAGTGGATCATATTGTGTGGATGGCAGCGAAAGACAGAGTTTCTGTAATGATTCAGTTTTAAGAAAAGCATATTATCAGAGTGGTGCACAGGAGTAAGCTGATTGACACAGTAAGTAAGTTCAGACCCTGTCAAAAGGCTGCAGCTGCTCCCTCTAATGTGCTAATGTGCGCGACTGATCTGTATTACTTTGTAGATTAAGCTCTCAGTTTATCCTGACCCATCTTTTAGACACAGAGTTTATGATAGGACTTCATCTCAGACTCTAAATATCCAAGGAGGGCTTTCTGTTCATAAATGGGTCACTTGTAGTAGATGAAGATTAGATGTAGGGTTTAATAAATGCTCACTTACTTTCTCAAGGGAGATTTTTTTTTCTCCTCCCTCTCTCTGTGAAACAAATTAGATTTTGTTTGTATGTCATCCCTGGTCCATCCTTTCAGACTGCAGCCATGTGGCCGAGCAAGAAAAGGCCACATCTTAGCACCATTTTGTCCTTATCAGATTAGGAGTCTTTAAATACATCTGTCATACACAGGCAAAACATGGTTTACCTCCAATTGATTACTTGTCACAATCCCCCCTCAGGGCCTTCCTACTTAGGCTGCTGGAATTCCTTTCATTTGTCAAGTCACTTTTTTTTTCTTTATAATCGTCTTAGATGTGTTTAAGATGATAAGGGGAACTTATTGCTTTCTCCCTGTGAGTAATCAACTTTAAGAAATTGCATTTTGTTGAGAAATATGATCCAGGCTTAGGCGTCTTCATTCTCTTCTGAGAATGGTTTAAACTGTGGTTTTACTTCATTTACTGATGAAATTGAAAGTGAAGATACAGATTTACAGATTTCACATTTTATCACTTGTGAGCCGTGACAGTAATGGTTTTGGATTGTATGTTTTGACGTCTTTTTTCGGGGAGTGATGTATGGACATCAAGGACCTCAAAGAAAGACAACTCGACACATAAACCTTCCCAGATGGATGCAGTGACCCAGACCGTCAGTCTGAATGGGTCAACGTACATTATCTGAATATGATTTATTATAGAAACATAACAGGGTTTAGATACCCCAGCAGCAGATATTGTGTATAGAAATGCTCTTCTTAATCTCAAAGATACTTAAAACAATAGTTTGACTTTCTGGGAAATACGCTCAAATACGAGTCTCCACTGGTTGCCAGGCAACTTCACAATGACAACAAGACTCCAGGAAGCCAAGAAATATCCCAGATAATAAGAGCAAATTATTGTTTTTACACTTTTTATATGGATTAAACACATTTTATATACCATTAATTAATTTGTGAGCTTTAGAGGTGCTGGTAGTGCTGTTTTTCTTTTTTACGTTTGGACAGAGCCAGGCTAGCTGTTTCCCCCTGTTTTTTCCAGTCTTTATGCTAAGCTAAGCTAACCATCTTCCAGATTTAGATGTCCGATTCCTATAATTGCCTCTTTTTCTTACTCTCTGTCCAGTTCAGCAAGGGAACACTGTCCAGGCAAACACAAATGGGACATTTTGTACTAAAAATACTGTAACTTTGTTAGTCTAATTCAGACACAGACAAAACCAAGGACACTTTTCCCCATTGTGGACAAATAAAGCTTCTTGATTTGACAGAGAAACAGTACAACACATTTACAATGACCAGATGTATTTGTTTCCACTTCTCATATGCTATTTTTTTTTTTCTTTTTTCAATCTCTATTTTCATTCGGTCTTTAGCATCATAGCTAAACTCTGGATTGCATATTCAGTATAGTCTTTCTCTGTGATCTGTTTCTTAACCTCCTGTACTTGTAATCTGTTGTAAGAACATGTTTTTATAAGGGATTAATTTAGCAATCATGACCTCTTTTATCAGATGGTAATTTTCTGTTTTTCAAACTTTGAGAATATATAGCCTCGAGCGAATAGGGATTAAAAGATTAATTTTGGACAATTTGTATGACTGTAAATAAATGATAGCACACAGCATATTTGCTGGACATCATGTTTCCCAACATGAATTCTCCCAACACATGTATCAAATCAAGAAAAGTAAACATTTTGACTTTATCATTGAGATATTTATTAAAAGGCTGTTGAACTAAAGATGATTTCCGTCCTTTGGAGAACCAGTTACAGTATTAATGTTTTTGCACGATGCTTCTGCAGCGACTGGTGGCTCTCCAGCCTGTAAACTGTTACTTAACGTGTCCTCTCTTTGTTGCTGCAGAAACTCCTTTTACGAGTCGCTGAAGCAGATCGGCTCAGCCCAGCACCAGGGAAATGCAGGCGGCATGGGAACATATGAGACCATTCAGCACTTCAACGACATCAAGGAACATCTGCACACTGTCAAAAGGGACGTGGAGCACCTGGTCCAGCGAAACGCTCAGGTACGGATCCGAGCGTCGACTCCAGACAGTTAAAAAATATAATATAAAGTAGATCAGCTGACTGAACTCTGTGCTCTCTTCTGTACCCAGAATCCTGCTGAGAAGGTTATGAAGTGCCCCGAGGTGCCTCCCATGCCTTCCTGCTTATCCACCGTTCATTTTGCAATCTTCGTTGTTGTCCAGTCAGTTCTGTTCTTCTGCTACATCATGTACAAGTAAGACATCATCATTTTTATTTGGCCATACGTGTGCTTGTGGATTCAAACTACTCTAATGCTGCGTGTCTCCCTCTTTTTCTCTTGTAGGAGTCAACAAGAAGCAGCAGCAAAGAAGTTTTTTTGATGAAATTAATTTCTGCAATGAAAGTGTGTAAATGAGGGAATGTCCATTTTGGTAATTTACTTTTTGGTTTTGATTATTTTCAGATTGTAAGTTATTGTACTTGAAAAAAAACTGGTTTTGTTGAAGAAGTTTGTTTTAATTAACTGCAGATTTTTAATTTGATCAGTAAATTGTTGTGTATGAATGCTAGTGTGGATTTTCAACATGATGTAACATGTTCCTTACAGTATTTTTGGTTGGTCCTTTAGATTTTGTTTTCAAAAGTTGAAATCTGCCACAGTCCCATTCCAGGAAACAACAAACAACAAAGAGAACCCTGTGTTTTGAAATGTGCAATTTTGTATAAAATAATGCTGAACTATTGGTGATGAAAACTCAGAGCAGATGTCTGCTTCTGTTCATCTGTTTTGATCAAGTCAAACATGTCAGAATCTGACATATCCTCTACCTGAACAATTTACATAAACAGAAAACACAAATCACTCTGTGGTGTCTGCTTATTTCATCATGTGAGATAAACTTCACACAAGATGCATCGACATGGAATAACATGTCTTCTGTTCAGCTCTCATGATCACAGTTTATTCCAGTCAGCAACTTAAGCACAGAGATTTTAAGAAGAGCAGCAAGTGATGTTAATACAATATATCTCTGACTGGTAAAATTCATTATATAGAATATTTTTTGTATATAAAATTATGTATACAATAATTAAACTATGTGTACAGTTAAGTGAAAAGACATAATGAGGGCCCTTTATAACACACAATCAAATAAAGGGACATTTATGAACTCAAATTATTGTACTACATCTATTTTAAGTGTTTATTCCTGTATTTATCAACTCTCCTCTTAAGAAGCATCTATTACTGATGTATAAACAGTTGGCATAACGCAGTAACTGTATAATGACATGTTAATAAATCCTTAGTGTGTTATAAAGCATTTATTAACTGTTAATACACAGTAATAGCTGCTTCATACAAAGTAGTTGTTGACGAATACATGAATAAACACTTAAAAATGTCCTCATATCTGCTTACAACTACACCATATACAACTATAAATGCTAAATAAAGTGTTTTTTTTAGCTACTGTTGGTCCAGTGAAAACTGCTAACGTGCTAATGTTTAGCAGGCATCATGTTAGCCATGTTCATCATCTTAGTCTACCGTGTTAGCATGCTAACATTCGCTAATTGGCAGTAAACACAAAGTACAGCTACAGTTTTTTTTGCAGTTATTTGTTCGTAAGTCAAAGCAGCGGACACATTGAAATGTTGATCACCAAACAATTCATCCTGACGAAATGTCTGTAATTTTATGACAATCCATCATGAGTGTTATCACATTTCACTCATAGCCAGGAATGTCAACCACAATGGCGCTACAGGAAAAGTCAGAGAATCACCAAAGTCAGTAGGATTCATTCTCTGGGGAACATGAACAAAATGTCATTGTAATTTAATAGCTGTTATTTCAGTCTGAGATATTTCAGTCTGGACCAAAGTGGTGGATCTATAGCTTGTATTACAAGTTCTTCTATATGACTGAGTTCATAGAACAAATTGACGGTAGATGGAGTATATAGTGTATAGTAGTATATAGTGTTTATTTAAATCCTGCATATCACTTTTAAAGAGGCTGAAAGGAGGCAAAAAATTAGGGCCTCCTGGTCTCAGATGCATAACAGGTAAGGTTCAAATTTGTGCGGGAACTTCTGCTGCGTGTCATCCATCTCTCACATTTCCTGTTGCTGCTTGACTGTACTATCAAATTATATATGTAATAAATAAATATATTTGAAAATTTACATCCATCATAACTAAAGACATTGCAAGACGTATTTGGTTGCAGATGTGCATTTCTGACATGTTTGGGTGCTCAACAATATTTAGGTAATCTACAATCCTTCACCGAGCTTGCAGCCAGTGACGGAGTGATAGGGTGAAACGAAATGAGAACTGTTTCCTCCCCATCTCTCATCCTCCTGTCAATCATCCTCCCACTGAACAATAGCACGGAATGAATGACGGCTCCACTGGGGGATAAACAAGGCTCTAATCCCACTCCTCTCTCTCTGTCTCTCTCTCTACCTACTCTGCTTGGTCTCAGCAGAATAAGCTGCACATGGGCCGGCCCGTACTTTACTAATATGATTAAGCGCCAGTGGGCGGAAGCAGCATATGTGTGGTCCCAAACTGAGGACACCCATCTCTCCAAAACCATTTTTGTGATGAGTGTTTGCACCTCGTTCTTCCAAAGAACGCACAAAGTGTCAAAATTAATAAAGAGAAACGTCTTCAAAGGTCTGCATGATTTAAAAATAGAGAGAAAACAGGCCATCTGCCTCTTAGCATAGTGGAGCAGGGCGGATTAAATCCAGATTATGGCCGAGGCAAAACGTTGTGTGTGTGTGTGTAAGTGTGTGTGTGTATGTGTCTGTTGCTTGTCGTCAGTGTGTCCTTGGCTCCATAGTCAAGCAGCAGGTTAGCTAGAGAGCTACCACTGGATTTGACAGCTATAGGAAGCTGAACCGGAGGGCACCATAAAGGGGAGCAGCAATTTTCATCTACGAAGAAATTATACTCATCCTCGTAGAGTCAAACAGTCACACAACTCAAGATGGCTTTCTTGATCAAGAGCATGATTGGGAACCCCCTGTCAGGAATGGGTCTTGGCGGTGGAGGTGACAAAGAAGAGGAGGCCACCCCCTCAGATCCAGCAAAGGCAGCAGGGATGACACGGGAGGAGTATGAAGAGTACCAAAAACAAGTGGTGGAGGAGAAGTAAGTAGCAACACTGACAGTACGCCACTGGCCCATCGAAATCAGTATGGCTGCACAATGTACAGTCTGACCTTGACAAGCTGTTTCCTTCTGCATTACAACCCTTCGCCGTTTACTTTCCCCTCTTTTTCACTGACAGTATTTTGTTTTACTCAAACCTAACTAAATGTAAACACTCAAGTAATTATTGTTTTTTTATAAACTTACAATGATCAAGTTGTGTTTGTGAGAGATGCATCTGTTGCTGAAGGTCACAGCAAAGGTACCACCTACACTGGATCTTTTCTTTTTTCTTTTTCTATTCCTAAATTTCCTACATAACAACCCACTGAAGCTAAAGGTTGTGCTGGAACTGGATCAATAATCTCCCATAATCTGTCATTTGTTTCTGCATCCAAAGCAGTTATGAGTTAACATTTTGAGGGACTTTCTAGTTATGAACACAGCTGAGTAAGCAATTGTAAAATGGCAGCTAGAAAAACATGGACATTAGGGCAGCAAATGTTGGAATATTTGAACTGAAAGACAAAAGAAAATCACACAATGAGGTGGTGCTGCAAAGGAAAGCAATCGCAATCCTGCAAAATGACATGTATTTACTTTGTTTATAGCACTATTTGAGGTAGAACATCAAAGGAGAGTTTGTTCACACATGGCTGTTTTTGAGGAGCATTTTATTGTCACACATATTTTATTGTCGATGGGATATCTATAGAGTTTATTTTTGATAGACTTTTAAAACTCTACAGTAATATGAGGAGCAGGTTGCTTGGTTTTGTCCACCGCCATGTTGCTGTCCACTGTTGCATTATGGTGAGTTTGTCTTTCACTAAAGCAGACATTTAAGTAATACAATGTAATTGTGGAAATAATATTTTTTGATTAATGTGGAATTTGGACGTTTGTGATACGTAGTAGATTTTGCAGCATCAAGCAGATCCAGTCAGCCTGTATTACATAACAAGATTAATCCAGCCTCTCCACTCTTTATGTTTGGGAAATGACTTTATTTGTTTGAAAAGACGCCATCTAATGACAACATTCTCCATAATTGTAGTAATGTATTCAGATCTACAGCGACGAATCCTGAGCCACACAAACATTTGATGGAAATTAAAAGGAACATGAAAGACTTTATGTTCTTCTTAAAAACTGTACATGTATCTGTATAATCTATCTGGCCATAAGCGCTTTAACAAATGTATTATAGTCTGTTGATGGTTTCTTAGACACCTCACTGTGTTCTTGTTCCACTACAGTTCAAGTTCCGGTGTCTTGGCTTGATTGCAAATCTACTCTGTCTGGCCTAATAATCCCATCTTTAATTAGCTGAGGGAAAGTACGCAAGTCTCGCCTTGAAAATGAAGGAATACTCTCACAAAGTGCAGGCTGCTGTAAAACTCTTAAATCACACAGGCATAAATAAATGGATAAACCTGAAATATGTTGAATTATTATCTTCTAATGTGTCATGAACACACTTATGTCACAACAAAATTAAAATTAATATCCAAAATAGAATACAGCTTTTGTTGTATTTTCTATCCTATGAATCCATGAAAGTAAATGAAAGTCAAGTTCTGACATTTCTAAGACAAAATACATTTAGAGGATTTCAGATGTAAATAATATTATATCTTCACCAAAACTGCAAATAACCTCGTTAAACTCAAACAAAACTTTCAACCAAATGCTATAAATGTTGCTTGTTGCCGACCACATTTTCACAAAAGTAAGATTTCATCAGTTTTCATCAAGTCGTATAACAAGACACTGATGAGACTACAACATCCAATGCACTTAAAAATATCATAACTCCTGTGACTCATGCATAAAACTAGAAGTTTGAAATAGATTTCTGGATGTTAATAATAGTCCACCTTGAAAAGCCAATGAAGACACATCTATTGTAACAAAACTTTATTTTCTAAATAAACTGAATCTCAATTCAACACCTCATTGGTTAAAGTGAAATCTGTTTCAGCCGACATGATTTCCTGCTTTAATGATATGCAGGTGAACTGGAGGACGTTGTGTTGAGCTAAACTGTCTCTCTGTTGTTTATCTGATGAGTGCCATGCTGGATTAAGACACAGTAAAACAGCCTAAGCCATGAGAAGAAACCATTTTTCATGAAAATCCAAATGCTGAAAAATCTATTATGCTGCTTTTCAGCCGCCGCTGATACACTGATGACAAACAAGGTCATACAATTCCACCTGTTTGGTATTTTCCTGCAGCTTTTCCCTTTGTAAAAAGAGATTAAAATAAATAGTATTTGATTTCAACCGATCCTGGGATGTTCTTCAGACAAACAATAAAAGGTTAAAGGCTAATAATGTTTTTCATTTCTATTTCAGGATGGAGAGAGATGCAGATTTCTTACACAAGAAGGCAGAAAGGGCGACACTCAGGGTGTGCCTCAGAGAAAAATACAGGCTGCCAAAGGTACAGAGCTTTTATCCCTGTATGGGTCTAGAGTTACTCATATTTTAAAATGTAATTTAATACTATACATTAATAAACTCTCCTCGACAGGCTCACAAAGGCTTAATAGTTGACTCTAAGTTCATTATATTAAAGTTAAAACTTTACTTTAACACTCCATTTAGCATTTATAAGCACTATACAATATGGATATTTAATAAATGGTTTATAACACACTATAATGTAGTTGTGAGCAGATATGAGGACATTTTAAGTGTTTATTAATTTGCAGTATATAACCTCTCCTGTGAAGACATGTTTTACTGTGTTGTCATTCATTATCAGTTTATACACGAGCTTCCACTTATGGATGCCCACAGGAGGAGTTATAATTGTTAAACACATTAATAAACACTTATATCTGCTTACAACTACATTATAGTGTGTAATACACATTTATTAAATGCTTATATACTGTTAAATGCTAAATAGGGCGTTAAAGTGGAGTGTTATCACCCATGATGCAGTTTCTGTATCAATTTCTTTATTTTCCATCAGATTAAACACTCCTTCTCTGAGTCCTTTAATAAAGACTGGTAATTATAACAGACAGTCCTTATTAAATGGCTTTACCCTCCGTCTTGTCTGCGCAAGTAGAGAAACAAATAGCTGCTTCACTGTTGAGGTTGCTTTTATGTAACAGCAGCACTTGGCAGCTGCGGCTCGGACAACAGGAGGTGGAAGCCATGCCAGTAGATTAGCAAGAAACGTCCCGGAGACGTTAGTGTCCCATATTGCACCTTGAGTCTTACAAAGCCAAAGCTGAGCAGGTGTCCCAGGCTCATTAGGGAGCACCAGGCAGTGTGAACTGACCTTAAGAAAGAACGACATCTACTTTAGTGGATGTAAAACGAGCAATTTCAAAAGGACTCTTAAAGAAATATCTGCTGCAATGGAAGGAGCAAATAAGGTATGTTGGGATTTTATTCAAGCCATTTAGAGATAAACGCCAGCAGAGTGACTTCTAATCCTGTAAATTAATCTAGAGGTGAAAACATGCTTGTATTGAACTTTGTGTTTTTATGGCAAAAGAGCGAAATCAAGTTCTAACGCGCAGGTTTTCTATGATGATTCTCATTCATCTGAATGCAGTGATGACCTTGGCTGCTGGAGGCGTTTCTAATAGTCTCACGCAACAGGCTGAACTCTATTGTTCAGTTTTCTGCTTTAAACAATGGCCGCATTTCTGTTCACTGTTTGTCTTTTAAATTGAACCCACACATATATGATGAGGACAATAGCAGGAGGCTATACATATAAATTTAATTATTTTCCACCGAACCATGTTTACATTGTTTGAAGAAAGAACAAATGGCAAAGGCCAAAGAGTCTTTATTACCTAACGGGAGCCTGTTCTGTTGATTCTTTTCTTTAAATGAGTAGGAGGTTGAGAACACATGTACATGCTATCAGGTGTGAGTTAGAGAAAAAGAAAATATATATATTTAATGGTACCAGTGAACAGTATGAGTGGGAACAGCAAGTTGGTACTGTTACTCTAATGGAATTAGAGTCTCGTGCAAATAGAAGATATCTTTAGACTATCGTTGGGATTCAGAGAGGAAAGGCTAAAGCAGGTCTGAGATAATCCCACAGATTGACGTTTTAAAGTAGTCACAGTCGTACCTATTGCATGATTAGACTGAGTTTGTTGGAAAGGCTTTAAGCGACACATGAAGTGAGGACAGTAAAGTAAAGGAGACTCTTCTGCCTGCTTCATAAAAATGTAGAAAAACACAGGCATCAGAATATCCTCGAGTGCAGCGTCCTGGATTAAGATCAGAGTTCAGCTATTTGTTTGTTTCCTAGTTTGCCTGGTTGTTTGCTTATAATATGAATTCAAACCCAGACGAATTTAAGTTTTGTTATGCGTTCATTAGAACTATTAGTAAAATCAAAGGAGGACTATATAAGTTATCAAAAAGCGGTCAACAAATTGATTTTAGGTTTATGTATGGTTCAGATTAGCGGTACGTCCTCTGATAAACAATACATGCAATGTTTGTCACCTCTGAGTGTAGTGATGGGAATATGTGCTGTATGTTGTGAAAATCAGGCAGGCAGACAGCATGTTAATCCTGTAAAAAGCCTCTAAGTCAACCTTTAGGTTGTTTACTTCTGCAAATATTAAAAAATGCCATACATGTACAGTCTGTTATATTCAGAGAAAATGAAAAAAATGCCTTCCCTCGTGTCTGGTACTTAGAAAGTTTACATATAATAACCTGAAGTGACATTATGGAGGAGTATTTAACTAATCTATTATTTTTCCAGAGAGAACACAGACAATTTTAAGAGAATCTAAATCTAAGAAAATCTCTATTTAATTACCCGCCACCTTTTACAACCCTCTAAAAAAGAACATTTTGTGACCTGTTTCATGTTCTAAAGATGTTGCATACCAAATTAGGACCATCTTGGGACTTTATAGATGACATAACAGGGACATCCTTGTCCTCAATATCAATAATCACATTGAATGTAAAGTCCTCTACTGTCATGTGTCTGTGTTTCTGGACTCTGACCGTGTTGTCGTCTGCAGAGCGAGCAGGACGAAAACATGATTGAGATAGCCGGGGACGACGTGGACGTGCCCGAGGAGCTGCTCAAGATGGTGGACGAGGACGCCACAGAGGAGGAGGGCAAGGACTCCCTCATGGGCCAGTTTCAAAACTTGCAGAACATGGACATGGACCAGCTGAAGGAGAAGGCCTCGGCCACCGTCACTGAGCTGAAGAGCAAAGCGGAGGAGAAGTGCTCCGTCATGTGATTGAATAATGAAGAGGAGGAAGAAGGGAGAAGAGGAGAACGCGACTAAATGAATTTCAACACTTTCTGGGAATCTGCAGGCTGAGCTGTGTTAATAAGTCTGGGATTCAGTTACACTATAAATCGCCTACTTATAAGCACTAAAAAACCTCTTCCTGTGATATAAAATGCCCGTTATCACTGCTACCAGTCTGCATCTACTGAAGGATATACTGTAAAAGTTTCCTTGTAATTTACAAATCATGAAAATACTTTAAATGACAACAGGGAGCTCCATCTCTCCCCCGTGACCGTCTTCTTTAGATAAATGATGTAGAAAAGTGGATTTCCCAGCCGAGTATTGCTTCTCACACCACTCTCGTGGCCACAGTACATTTAAAAAAACAGATTATTTGTGATATAACGTCCACTTTTTTCTCTGTTTGTTGTGAAATGAGACGATCAAGTCTCTACAAGTGTGATTTTTCAGTCAAATAAATAACAACACACCAACTCTTGCTTATAAAAACAACCTTATTTAAGTTTTTAAAAAGTCCAATCCTGTGTGAGTGTTTCAACTTCCCTTTTGGTTTGTTGGTTATTCTAGATTTTTTTTTCTTTTGTATGTGGTGTTTGAATTCATTATGATATTTAGATATTTTTCTTTCTTTCGGTGTTATTACAAAAGCAGACAATCTTCATGAGTCTTGATTTACTTTGAATTTCACATCTCAATCGTAATAAAAAGCCCGAAACATTTGCAGAGACATTTGCACAACTCGTGACTTTAAAATACTGAATGACTCATTCTATTAAAAAAGTAAAAATAAAAGCAATGTACATAAACACTGACGAAATATATGGAGGTACTTTGAACTGAGAAAACAAATGTATTGTTCAAATAAAGATGTATATTGAATACATGAAAGGTGTCTGCGTGTGTTGTGAAGCTGGAAAACTTCCTCCTACAGACATTACGTCTTTATATGCAGCTTTACAGTCTTTACTAAGCTCCATGTGTAAGTCAATTATGATCAATTAAAACTATCAAGGATCCTGATTTTGGAAAAAGACACTTATTAACTGTAATGTTGCTGTATGGGGGTTTAATTTAGGATTCGGCCACACAACCAACCATAACAACCATTACACGTTTCAGATTAGGCAACAATTAATCCCATCTACCTGAATCAGGGCCAGTGCAGTGAATAAAGAAATAGGTCTTAATTTAATTGGGCATTATCCAAACACTTGTTAGGGATGATTAGGCAGAACGGGGGGGGGGGGGAGAAATCCTCAACATTTAGAGTTTCACATGAACCCAAGTTTAAACGGCTGTGGATTTATGAAGTCTGGAGATTACATCTAATAGGATCAGCGTAGCCAAGGTTGTCAACCAGTGCCCCCATGCTCTCTCTCTCTCTCTCTCTCTCTCTCTCTCTCTCTCTCTCTCTCTCTCCAGATGAGAATACAAACTGAAGTCTTGCAATAGCAGATACCTCATTCTTCTTCTTATTGGGAAAGGAAGTTGAGCTGCCAGCCAGGCAAGTTACACAAGCCTGTCATATTCTTCTTCACCTAGTCATTAATTGGATTTATATGTGGTGTTTTGGCCGCGTAGAATAGCTTTAAAGCCCCTTTAAAAAAATACTTGATAGACACTTTGGAAAATAAACCTAGTCACTTTCTTGCCAACACCTCCACATACAGTATCTGTGTGGTAAATATGAAGCTACAGCCAGGAGACTGTTAGCTTAGCTTAGCACAAAGACTGGAAACTTGGGGAAACTGCTAGCCTAGCTCTGCCTGAAGGTAACATAATGTGCAGCACCTCTGAAGCTCACTAATTAACTCGTTATAGCTTTTCGTTTTATTATTACAAAAACAGAGTCACTGCTTGCAGCCAAGAAATAGTCTGACACATAACCGCCCATAAAACCAACACTACACTTTTTGTTGTGCGGATTAAACTAACAAGATATATTGTGTTAATTAATGAGCCTGAGAGGAGCTGGTAGGCTGAGGGTTTTTTTTTTCAGGCTAGCTGTTTCCCTCGGTTTCCAGTCTTTATGCTAAGCTAAGCTAAGCAGCTGCTGGCTGTAGCTTCATGTTTACCACACAGATACATGAGTGGCATCAATGTACTCATCTAACTTTCAGCAAGGAAACGAATGAGCGTAGTTTCCAACTTTTCCTTTGTAGCACATCAACTACATCAACTCTTCACTATTGGGGCAGAAGCTTCATTCAGCATCTTTTAAAAGTTCCACTGTATAAATAAAGTTTTGCATGTGCTCCTCTCACATCTTTTTGGTGCTAATTACAACAGTGCTCAGTTAGCATCTCTCTTCCTCTGACCCCCCCTCTCTGAGGCAAACAAAGGATAAGGTCACCTTCTGTAATTAGGAAAAGCTAAATAGTTTTAGGGGTTTTAACTCTTTTGAGTAAAATAATGTAATCCCCTTAAGCAGGATTACCACACTGCTGTCAATCTTTGTTTGCTGTTAAGTGGTTATAGCCCAAATTTGTTATTGTTTGGGCATTGTTACCCTCTTTGACTCAACACCTATAAGAAACTGGTTAAAGAAACACAGTTTAAGTCTGGTTTGTGATTCATTAGTGCATGATTTAATTGATTTTTAATGAGCCTATAAAAGTGTTTAAGTTTCTTTTATTCAGCATGTGTCAGGAGGTGCGTGATTTTTTCCCTTTAGGTCAGTAAAACAAATAATTCTTCAGCTAAATGAAATGTGTGTTCTGTTTGGCAACAATATCTTTGATTAAATGTTAAGCTGTCATCTTGCAATCCGTGTCCTGGCCAGAAATCGTGTAATTATGATTTTGTTGTACCTTAATCTGTGGGCCTAATCTTCCTCTCTTTTTTTTTCCACAGACTGACATGAACATGACATCTGGAGGAGTGGAAAGATGGTTTTAAGATTTATGTAAGTAGGTTTAGAGCCAGCACTGAGTGATGCACTTGAGATGGGGAGGAGTTAGGGAGGGTGTGTGCGCGCTGCTGCCTGCCTGCCTGCCTGCCTGCCTGCCTGGGCGCACAGTTACCCCTAAATCCAGGGCCAAATCCAACAGGACGTCCCCTCTCTGACGTGCAGCGGGGGTGCCGCACGAGCAGGGGGGTCTTTACAGCAGGCACTACTTTAAAAGCCCCCTCTGAAGATGCTCCACATCCACTGAGCAAGACGGTCTCACTGGTGCGTATCCTGTGCGCAAAGTTTTCCAAACAGCCCGCGGCTCTGATTTGAAATTGTACAACTTCACCAAACACAAGAGCCGCGATACATTTGGAAAGAAGTCGTGTACTTTTTGATCATCTTTTTGGACCTCACCGACCAATGTGGCTTCTTGGATCAACTTCCCAAGTGATGATGATGATGGATGAGCGCCTGTCTCCCTCCGCACGCTCCGTCCAGAGCCCGGGGGACAACCCGTCCACCATCCACAGCATCGAGGCCATACTGGGATTTAAAGAGGACACCATCTTCCACAAGTCGGCCTCCTACAGCATCACAGACAAAGTCCTGGTCAAAGACGCCGAGCGGAATGTAACTGTGACCCCAATGAAGAAAAGCCACTCCTCAGAAAGTTTTGACAGTAAGTAGATTTCGTCCAAAAATATACTGACAACCCGCCACGTAGTACATTAAGGCTTTAAGTTTCTAAACCTAAAGTTTTTAAACACTTAGATAATGTAACACATCATCCAGTAATCATTTTCTTCAGTCATTTTTTGGATTTTGCGCAAACTGTTTTTCAGCAGATTAAATATCCTCAAGTTAAATAAACAAATAAACACAAAACTAGAGTTTGTTTACTTGAAACTGTCATCATTTGATTTTAGGAAGCATATTTAATCTTGACAGGTTGTTTCTCTCGGTCTTTGCTCCGCAGGTGTGTGTTGCGCCAGCAGCACCGCCGAGGCGTCGGTCTGCCCGGACTCTCCGGACGGAGACGGAAAACTGTCCGACGACGAAAGCCCCAAGAAGAAACACCGTCGGAACCGGACTACATTCACCACCTTCCAGCTTCACGAGCTGGAGAGAGCTTTCGAAAAGTCCCACTACCCGGACGTGTACAGCAGGGAGGAGCTCGCGCTGAAGGTCAACCTGCCGGAGGTCCGCGTGCAGGTGTGTGTCCCCGATATACATGAACACTTTCATTCCTCAGTGTGCACGCGTGAGCTCACTTACAGGCCTGCAGGCAGTAATGCTGCATAACAAAGAGTGGCTATATGCTGCACCACCCTCTACAACATCTGTAATGGTTTTAATAAATACATCAACAGAAAACAAACAAACAGGAAAAACAAAGAATCTTTCCAAAATGACATGTTTATAGCTTTACATTAAAAGTTTATTTTGAGATGTTCTACCATTATTACATCAAATGTAAAGAGATAAACTAAAAATTAAGATTATTGGCGCACATGAATTTGTTTTGTAAGGAATATAAAATATAAATATAAATATAAAACGGAAAGAATTTATATATTTTATTCACGCATACAAAATTTTTCAAGTCCACAGTTACTTAAATTGTTTAGATCAGCTGCTGCTGGACGGGGAAAAAAGCTATTTTATTTATTTGGCTGAATTTCAACACAGAGAAAGGAGATCAAATTGATTTACAAAATGTTTAACTTGCTTCAGATAGGGCTGTTTTCACAGGCATAGAAAGAAACTGAAAAATTGGAATTTCAACCAATTTCTTAAAATATTATGTTTATTCCAGCATTGCAATTGAATGAAAAGTATTAATAGCTGAAATTTGCACTTATATATCTCATCTAAATATTCAAATACTTTCACACAATATTATATTTTATAAAATACAATTTTTTTAAGCTGATTTTTTTTTGCTATAAAGGTATTTTATTCTCTTCTCTCTTATCTATTGTGTGTGTGTGTGTGTGTGTGCGCGTGTGTGTGTGTGTGTGTCTGTTGATCTGGGCTCATACAGTTGCCTTTGCATTGATGAATGAATTAAGTTTTGAGTACTGAGTTGAGTTGAAAATAAAAATCCTCCATCTTTTCAGGTGTGGTTCCAAAACCGGCGGGCCAAGTGGCGCCGGCAGGAGAAGCTGGAGGTGAGCTCCATCAAGCTCCAGGACACCTCCTCCTCCTTGCTCTCCTTTAGCCGCTCCCCCACCAGCTCCCTGGGCTCCAGTCTGCAGCTGGACCCCTGGCTCTCCACCCCGATCACCACCTCCACCTCCCTGCAGTCCCTCCCGGGCTTCATCACGGGCTCGCAGGGCCTCCCGGGCACTTACACCCCTTCTCCTCCCCCCCCCATGCCCTCTTCCTTGCCGGCCTCCTTCCTCAACTCCCCGGCCCTGGGACACAGCCCTCACCTGCCCCACATGGGCTCCATGTGCCCCCCGCCCCCGGCATACCAGTGCTCAGCTGATCCAAGGAACTCCAGTATTGCCTCACTGAGGATGAAGGCCAAGGAACATATTCAGTCGATTGGGAAGACGTGGTGATGCTGAGTGGAGGTTAAGAACGGACATCAAAACCCAGAACACATCAAGCTGCATCTTTAACTGCCTTCGTCCTCAGGCTGACGGGATTGTTACTTTGGAGGTTTTAAAGAGTGAAATCTACAGTTGGCATCCAGGATTAGAGACATCCTCACTTACAAGGGTAACACTTTCCTTTAACTCTCCATATTTAGCAGTCATAAGCAGTATATAAACATTTAATACATGGTTTATAAAACACTATAATGAAGCTGTAAGTAGCACACGGAGGATATAAACAGATAATGAATGACAACATGGTAAAACACAGTTTACAGTAATAATATAAAAAAGTCTTCATAGGAGAAGTTGTTTACAAATACTGTACATTAATAAACACTTAGAAATGTCCTTATAGCTGCATGCAACTACATTCTAATGTGTTATAACCAATGCAACATATGTTTGTATACTGCTTATAAATGCTAAAGAAGGGGACTTAAAGTAAATGTTGGTATCTGAAAATCTGTGACACTAACTGAAATTCTTGTAAAAGTGTGAAACTAATGAACACTGATGATCTGGTGTTTTTCTTCTCCTTTATCTTCTCTGCAAGCTGTGTTTACTATAAGTTTTACATTCAGCCCAGTCTCACTCTTATCCAGCGTAATGTTGCCAATATAACAGAGTCCGTTAGTATCCCTCAGTATTTATTCTACTTTTGTAAACTGAGAACTCCTCATTTGAATTAATTCTTCCCCGCTGGCTTTTGATCTTCATCATGAAAGATTTAACGAATGTGAATATTTTCTCTGTACAATAAACTTTATATGTAAAATACAAAATAGTGGCTGATCAAGTTTTTAGTTTCCTCGTGTAGTTTTGTCAGAAATGTCTTACAGAATGAAAAGAGAATGGAAAAAATGTGTGTGTCCATCAGGAATGACTGCTATGCAAACAGAAATATAAAGCAGAATATCATCCACGCCCTGTAGTTGAACTGCTATTATTACATTTATGCAAAAAAATATTTAAAGCCTCATTCATCATGCAGAAGAGTGGAGGTGCATGAAAGCTCAGCCCACACTACCTAAAATATTGAATGCAGCACCTCTTAGTGGTGGATCCCACTAACATGACAGTTTTTAGACAGAGCAATAAAACTTAAATTTAACACTAAATGCAAAGCGAGGGATGAAGAGAAGATGGTTGACAATGAAACTTTGGATGAAAATATCCATTTAATCTCTCCATGGTATCAAGTGTCATGACATTTAATCATTTAATTCTAGGCAGCATTACTAAGAATTAAAGAGGCAGCTTAAACTCCCAGACTTCCTCCCTCTGTTTTACAGAATGAGTTTGTCAGCCCACTTATTTCCTCCTCATTAGCTCCTGTAAACTTCATCCCATTCGCTCCTGGGATTAGACTCATAATGACGGGGTGAAAGTGGCTTGTACCTCTATTGTTCGCCAATCATCCGTGACAAATGAGGGAAGAGGACAGAAGAGAGAACTTTCCTTTTGGCTTTAAGGAAAACGATGTGTGTAACCAAATTGTTTCAATTAGCATTTCCTATTGTGTGCAACCCCTGCCGGCTAATAATAGTCCCCATCATCATCTATCCGGCTGTCCTAAACAGACACTGGGGTGCCTTCGTGTTTATTTGTTCTGATGAGAAAAAGCAGCTCAATGAATGGACCATAAACTTGCTTTTGGTGATCTGTTGTCATCAGGGAATGTGATCATGTTAACTCCTCACTCCACTCAAAGTAACACAGACGCTAAAGATGCTCTTGTAATGAATATTGTGCGCCACCTGGTGGTAAGAACTGGGAACTTTATGAGTGTTGACAAAAGC
The DNA here is from genome assembly GCF_043641665.1 of Enoplosus armatus. Classification (NCBI taxonomy): domain Eukaryota; kingdom Metazoa; phylum Chordata; class Actinopteri; order Centrarchiformes; family Enoplosidae; genus Enoplosus; species Enoplosus armatus. Next base: position 7,377,531 of record NC_092197.1, read on the forward strand.
AGTGAATGTGTGCGAAGAAGTAAAAGGTGTGCAAAGCACGAAGAGACATCCACAATGCAGTATTACAACGTTAAATTTATTCAGCATTATGTAACATCACCATGTCATGTCAGCCTGTGATCAAACTGTTGCAAATTAGAAATTACTCATAAAATAAACTTATATTGAGTTTCCAGCGTATTGTTACAGCAGAGATTCAGTGTAGACATGTGATTACAGAGGGCATGTTTAGTAGATAATGACGACAAACAGAATTTGTCTTGCAGTCAGGTGGAGTCATTGTCCTGCAGTTTCAAAGCCAGAAGAAGCAGGTCTGACATCTGTAGTGTTGAGATGAAATGGAGAGAAAAACATGTAACCATAACATCTCATCTCCACACATTTGAAGGATTAGTAAGATAAGTTAAAGGGGATGACAAACTGACCTCTCTGAGATATTTGTCTCTGTCCTCTTCTCTCCAGCCGCTGCGCAGTCGAAGCAGCCTGTCTGCGGTTTGTGGCGTCATCTGGTTTTGGTTCTTGTGTTGCAGCAGAGCCTCCATCAGACGCTCGCTTCGGTCCAGCTCTGTGACCCCAGCTGTGTCTGAGGGTGTGAGGTAGTCACTGTTTCTCTCCTGCAGCTCAGGCAGGCTCTCGATGCTCTTCTTTCCCATCAAGTGACCTGTTGGACATGCATTAAGTGTCCTGCAATGAATCTGTTTGATTTAACTGGTTAAAATCAACACTTTCTTTCATCACATTGCAAGTACGTTTGTAAACCATCTAATGAAACAGCTTCTTATCTTTGTTTGTTTGATTTAATTTACTGGGGTTTCATTTTTCTTTTATGAACCTGTCCAGCAGAAGCTTAAAATGATCTACTTATCTATTACATGAACAGGTATTACTTATTAGAGCTGAACATGATTATCATTAGTGAGCAAATATTTGTTCAAACGAGCAAAGGTCCTATAAAGCATGCAGGACTTTAAAGGAGCTCTAAACATGCTTATAAATACTTTCTGTTCCGACGAGATGTTAAATGATGTTCTCTAAACATGGTGCATATTTACCTAATAATTCAAGCAAATACACGATCAAACTCTGCAAAATAATCAAATTAAATATTATAATACAATATTATATATATACGTTTCTCTTACCTACTGCCCAGTGATTTCCGCGCGGATACATTTTGCCAACAGCTGCTGCAGGACTCTCTGAGCAGTACAGCAGACAAGGCGCTGTAGCCAGAATCATAAAAAGTGGCCACACCGGTCTGCAAGTCCATGCATAGCACATGCACACTCCGCCCATGTTCTCGGAGGAAAATGTCAGATCTAGACAGCGGTATATCAATCCTTAGTCGCAGTTAATCAGCTTGATCTAACTTTACAACACCTCCACCATAGTCGATGTTTTATTTCTGTGAACAGACACCGCAGAAGGAGAAAATGAGCTCCTGTTGCAGACTTGTTGAAGTTTCACTCGCGGCGCCTAAATGGTGAAAGTTAAATGCCCCTCCTGATCCAGCTGTGCGTCAGCGGGTGTTTTTAAAAGTAGCTACCGCGGTGCGGGACCAGCATGAGGGAGCCGTGATGACAAATGATCATCCATCGCCTGTAATTATGATTATTGCTCGCTATTGTTTGACCTGAGATTGCAGGGTGATTGCGGGGGGGGGGGGGGGGGGGGGTCAGCGTCATTTCACGATGATGGACGCGACGTTTAAATTGCTTCCGCCTCAACAGGCACGTGGGGGAAAGCAATGGGTGGGAGAAATAAACTATTATCAGCAACATGTTCTATAATTAAATTATCATTACTGAACTAGCATGCAAGAAGCGTATTACGGTTGAAGCTGGTTTAGGTGGAGCTAATGTTTACTACCTTACACACTTCAATCAACAATACTGATAATATGTTTTCAGTGTTAAATCTCAATCTCAAAAAGCATCTCACAAAAATACAGCTGTCAGATAAATCTAGTGGAGTAGAAGTATAAAGTAATATAAAATGGAAGTACTCAATTAAAGTAGAAGAATCTAAAAAGTGTAGTTAAAGGAGTTCGCCAGTGATAACATTGTCGGACTCATGATGGACATTTAGAAAAAAAATAGGTGCAGCTGAAACAGAACCAGAGATATTGTCCTTTTTATTCCATGCATTCTTCTTCCTTGTCAAAACCAGGTGCCTACATTACCCACGATGCAACTCGACCGCCCGACAGTTCCGTCTGAGAATCAGGTGTGGTATGCTAGCAGCGGCTAATGTAGCCTCGAACCGCTAGCCTCAAGAAGAGATGAGGAGCGGTCTGATAAGATCACTTCTTTCTAACTCCACACCTCCAGATTGTTTTCATTTTCAAACTTGTAGTCTTCAGCTTCATGCAACGCTGACTCAAGTGACATCAGCTTGTACGTAGTTAAGGTTCGGAAAACCAAATTCCATGGTCGTGCTTTTAAGATAAAATACAACACTGGTGATTGATGAATGGTGTTAAAGGGTCCCATCCCCTTCCGTCCACCTCGACCTCCTAACTCTGCAGACTTTGTCGCTCTATAATTACTTCACCCGACTTCCTCCTTGGCTCCCATCAAAATTTCTATGGCTAATAGAGAGCTTGACCATAAACACAAGTCGTCTGGGGGGGGGGGGGGGGGTGTTGATGTCGTCGTTCGTTTTAGGAGGAAAGTCTCTTTTAATTTACTAAATCACTGGAGTATCCCTTTCACTAAACTATTTTTGCTAAATTTGCTTACCCCCCCCCCCCCCCCCCCCCCCACCGTATTACCTAAGTAAAAGTACAGAAGTATTATCAACAAATAAAGAATCAAAAGTAAAAGTACTCATCGTGCAGGATGGATGGCCCCCTTTCAAAATGTTGCATTTTTATATATTATTTTATGGGATTGTATTACTAATGCATTACAATTACATTTGAATGTGTTTATTATGTATCTTGTGCTCAAGGTAACTAGAAAGTACAGCTGTCAAACAGAAAACATACAATATTTGTTTCTGAAATAGCATAAATTGATTAGACAATTACAGGCACGTAAGTACAGTATTAAATGTTACTTTCTAGACCCCAAAAAGTGGCTTCAAACCACAACACCCCAAATGGGCTCCAAAGTTTTACTTTTATTCATTATCCCTGTGACATCTGCTGTGCCGCTACGAATAAGATGTACTTCCTTGCACCCGTGCAGTTTTCTAAACATCACCTTGTTTTCAGAGCAGAGGAAATGACGCAGAAGTTAAAAAAAATAAACAGTGATTGCGAAGGAACACGAGTCAAACAAGATGCCATGAACGACGACGAGGAATATTTTTGCTGTACCTGTCGTTTGTCTCAGTTACAAGAATTTGACAAAGCAGCGTATGACAGCTTGTTACGTGTAGTCCACATCATTTATCAGCACAGTTTATTACAGTGTATTCATCTGCCCGGAAAGGTCAACAGTGTGAATGAAGCAGTCCTCAAACACAGTGAGGCAGCCCACGCAAGTGCCTGTGTGAAATTCTCATACTTCACTGATCCCTTTCATGACAGTATTGACAGACAGATTGGTGGAGGAAGAGAATAGATGAGGGCAGATAAGGAGTCCACGCAGGTAAGTAACATTTTGTGTTGAAAAGGTTGAATGGTTCCTCAGGTCACAACCCCCCCCCCCCCCACATACCCAGCAGGATATTAGAGAGTATCTCTGGCTCGTAACATATCATATCCTCGTCCAAGGATGACCTTAACAAAACTGGACTGTGGTCAAAGGGCAGCATCAGGTAGGACACACAGAGCAGTGCCATGTGAAATATTTGTTGCTTTATTTTTATTTGCGACAACAAGATCCTGCGTGTGATCATGAACCAAGAAAAACATCTTGAGAAATCATTAACTCCAGGAACATTAAATGTACCCTTGAAATACTGATAAAGATGTACTTTATATTTCATTTAAAACGTCATTCCCTGATATGACGATATAGGGGGATATAATTGAAGTGAAACAAATGAGTGAGACTTAAAATATGTCAAATGCTGCACAATGAAGGTATGAACTCAGGGTTACCACATACTGAGAAGCAAGAGTTTTTAATTCGTCACTCACTCATTCATGAGTTGACTAACAGCCTCTCATGTCTGATTGCCAGCACTTGATCACTGGAATAATTTCAAGCCACACAATTAAACCAAATTGAATTAGCTTGAAAGTCGGAATAAGCGTGATTGGCTGCGTCATTCATTTCATTCATTTTTATGTAGAAAAATAGTGTTGGTATCCCCTGCTATGTAAATCTTTAAAAACTTCCATTAAAAGTAAGAGTGGATAATACTATAGTACAATAACTCCTGATTTACTCAGAACTTCTTTTGTTGGGAGTAGAAACAGCAGATGGCACTGTGGGGTGAATTTTGGGAGGATATATACTCATGTAATGATGAACGTGTATGTTTATCATTACATGTTGTTAAATGTCCCAGAAAGTACCTGAAAGCATGAAACTGCTGATTTTACTGACGTTTATAGATTATCTTTACAATCTATTTATGCTTTCTTATCATCTCTATAAAACAATATTAATACATAACACAGTTATTTTAATGTTACATGTTTCTTCAGGCTAGTTTTCATATATTACAACAAAGTGAACAAAACGTGATCTCCTGCGGAAAATCTGTGAAAATAATGCCCGTTCTATTTTCTATTCTTTTCAAATGTCATACGATGCATTAAGTGTTCTGACGGTGGTGTCATGACTGTAATAATATCGGCCTTTCAGTGGGAAAGTGTCAATTAAAAAAGGACAAATTGCCATTATGAGGTCTTTGCTGTTCGTCACAGTTCTGACTAAAATCACCAAGCAGCTGTCCAATCAGAGACCTCGAAGGTAGCACTGGGATTTAAAGAAATATATTGCTTTACTTACATATTGTTACCCAAGAGACAGAGAGAGCATGTACATGACTACATGTTTTGATATAGAATGTGCAACTATTCAAGCAACAAATGCCTTTCTGTATGTGTTTAAGTCAACTCAGTGCAAATTCCACTGTTTACAGGCCAGCTTTAACCCCTTAAAACCCAGCTTTCCTCTTATATTCCCCCCTTAAGATTGGAAAAAGACATATTTTATTCCACACTGTCTGACAGTATCACACATATATTCTGCAGCAGCTCGTTCCAACTCTTCATCAATGCTAAATGAAATATCTAAACCCAAGACTCAAGTTTATACGAATGTAAATATTCCAGGTGTCATGTGCATCATTTTATATATTATATATATATTTCTCAAAAATCCAACCTGACATCTTAGTATTCTTTGAAACTTTGGGATCGCCACTAGAATTTAAAATAAAGTTTTACAGGTTTGAACAATGTTTGGCTGTACAGCATAAGTTTGTACTGACTGACCCACCAGTGAGGCAGTGGGGTTAAAAAGGTTTAAATTAGTGGTTTTCATCCAGGGGGTCTGGTCCCCCCCAAAGGATCTCTGAGTAAATCTATGGCGTTACAAGATGATGAAAGGGACAGAAATCTAAAAAAAAACAATTTTGTTAAGCAAAATTATGGGAGTTTTTCTGACTTTTCTCTAAATCTTTTCCTTTTTCTTGTAAAATACTAGATGTGTTTACCTCTTACCTCTAAAAATCCTTCAAATGAAACAGTCTAATAAGATAAAATAACTTTGGTTGAACTGCATGTCCACACAAAGGCCAAAACTGGTTATGAGCAGTTGCATTGTTTCATTTTAAGGTCACAAGTCAAAAAGGTTTGGAACTACTGGTTTAAATGAAGCATAACAAACCCCGAAACATTTTAGATCTGGACATATAATACTGATACTAATCTACATATAACATGGTTTTCTATAGGATACAATAAAGACATTTTTTGTTTTTCCTTTATAAGAGTTGCAGTTAAGCTTTCAAGTGATGTGACCAAACATGCTGATCTCATGCAGGAAATTGCGGAAAACAAGGTAAGCTCACAGCAGCTCGTCTTTGCTGCTTGTAGCCGACATGAATTGAGACAACGTGACGTCATGTGACTGTCTCTGTTCAGGGAATCACGGAAACCTCAGCCTCCTCTCCCGCACTTAATCTGTCATGCTGTAGAGGAGGCAGGAGGCACCATGAGGGCCTTTTATGATATATATGCTCAAATCCATCTGCCTTGCAGTGTATAAAATGCATTTGTGTTGTCTGATGAATAAATCTGGCACGGTCCATCATAATGAAGGCTAATTAGTTTATGCTGCAGCACTCGTCTGGCGGCCTTTGGTAGGTCTACCAGCTGTATCATGGACTGGTAGCAAACCAAAGGGAGACAGTCTTATTCAGCTGAAAGCCTCGGTCTCTGCAGTCTCCCAGGTAGGTTATGAAATACTTGATGTAATCGTGTTTTGTTCACCAATTTATCTACTTTTTGATTGCCTTGTTATTAATGTGTTGAATGTCTATCCTATGTGACTGGGATAATCATGCTCATGTTTGCATTTGTGAAGTAGCGTACTGAAGGCATGAGTTACAAGTCTTACACTGAAAAGTAGCCATCTTCTCTTACATTGATTTGTGCTTTACATGCACGCATTTGTCTTGTGCACTTCATACATAAAAACAGGCAGCTGGGTTCCATCTTAAACAACAGCAGACACATGAATCGTTGACCTTGGCATTACACAGCATGCAAAGGGGCAGTTGGGCCTAAATAGAGGCCTCTGCTATTTATACATGTTATGTTATTAATATTTAATGTTTTTGATCCCTGAAGAAAAATGTGCAGGATTGAGATTGTTTATCAACATACACCCAAGCCAACATTTTGCACTTGATCATATATGGCTATGCTTTGGCACAGGCCTAAAATATGAACATAGGGAGATATTCAAGCCCTTATTATACTCTCCTCCTGCTCATTTCCTTTTCTTCCTCTCCATCTCCCCCACCTCCCTCTGTCTCTGTCTCTGTCTCCGTCTCCCTCCCTCTCTCTCTCTCTCTCTCCTTTCTCTGCACCAGCTGCTGCTGCTGCTCCAGAGCCAGAGTGGAGTCCCTTCACCCCCCTGCACAGAGACAAAAGGCCTGATTCGCCTGCTGAACACTGCCCCCTTTCTCCATCCGTCCCTTCATGCACGGCTGTAGTGGTGGTGGTGGTGGTGGCAGGGGCTTCAAGAGAAAACGAGGCCTGGACTGGGACTAAAATCTAGGACTGACCCAGTGAAGGAGAGTGGGAAGAGGGGGAGGGGAGGAGGAGGAGGAGGAGGAGGAGGATGGGGGCTGGAATGGTTGGGGCTGAGTAAAGGCAGGTGCTGAGGCCTCTACAGGAAGACTGATTTTTTCCTGAAAATCACTCAGAAAGGAAAAAAAATCTGACAAGGGTATGCCACATTTACCTGTATATATGCATGAACGTGCATGTTTATGTGTATGTGTGTCTCTGTGAGGGAATATGTGGGCAGGGGTGGCATGTGTTTGATGGAAATCTGGGGAGGGAGGTGTATGAATGGCCTGTGTTTGCCTATGTCAGATTGTCTGTGCTGGGCTTTTTACCTTCATTGTCTTTATATCACAGTGCTGGGTATAATGCTGCTGGGGGCAAAGTTTTTAGTTTTCAGAGAGATTACCAGTGTGTCTGGGGGTGAAACACTGGATCTGGTTGAGAAACAGGCCACGGTACCCGACTGAGCTTCTACTACCATCATGGTTACCTAAATATGCTTCTTCTAGTCTTCTCCTATGTGTTAAGTTGAATATCAGTACCGTACATTTTTTTACATCTTACCTCATGTTGTTGTTTACATTGTATGAATTTTCATTACAGTTGTCCTGTTTTATTCTGTGTCCAGGTACCTGTGCTCAACCAAACATCATCTTTTCTTTTCCATTGTTATTGTTTGCATTTTTGCGACCTAGTTTTAGGGCAGTGCAAACAACCAGAGTAGTGAATCTCCTCCAACCATGTCGCCACCTGTCTATAAAATAGTGTTTTTGTTTCACTAAATCTGTACAACATACATGTGGATTGGTGAAAAATGTTGCAGTGTTTCCTGGGATGTGGGCACACTGCTTCTGCCTGTGTTTCTGAGGCCGTATTGCAGCGCAGGGCTTTATGTTGGGTGACCGGAACCAGCTGAAACCGGTTTGAGGCAGACGGGAGGGCTGACAGGAACAATACAGACTCTGTGCTCCACTGAGGGATAGCGATAGCCCAGGCTACTCCATGGCAGCCCTTCACAGCTCAGCCACTGGCTACCATGGCACAGGCACAGACCCTGCTGCTGCTGTTGCTCGCTGCTGGCTGGATGTTGGTGTGCTACGCAGCAAGACTCATAGCGACGGGGGGCAGGGAGATTTGGGAAGGGACGAGGGCAGGGGGACGTGGCTGGCTGGGAGTCTGTGAATCTGCAGCCTAGAGCCTGCCTCACACACACACACGCACACACACAAACACAAACACACACACACACATATATATACACAGAAGTATGATCTATATGTCTGTGTGCTGCTAGTGGTGCAGAGAATGACTAAGGAGAATCCTTACCAGGACCACCACCACTCACCAGATCCCTGGATGTAACCTGACCCTGTATTCTGGGCCTTTGCCTGGTTGGGAAGAAACAGGACTTTTTTTTTTCCTCCAGGCAGGGTGGGGTGGATGGCTTCTTTGTGGGTTAGTAGTGTTGTGACTGTGTTTGTTGCAGGATGGAAGGAAGGAAAGAAGGTTTGGCTAGTGGCTGGAGAGGGACGGAGGCAAGAGGGTGAGGAGTGGCTGATTCACTTGCATGTTTCCACCATTGTTGTTCTACATTCACTTTACTGAGATTGTCTTTAACAGTGTGTGGATTTCAGGTGGTAATGATGCATGTGTATTAAACTGCTGTTGTTGAGCGGCGTTCTGTGTTGTGTATTTTTCATATTTGTCTGTGTTTAGCCTTCATTTACTTTCTATGTCAAGCTGCTCTTGCTGTCATGGCTGTGACTAGCTGTTCTTTCCACACGGCCTTTCTCTCTCTCTGCTGCAGCTTCACACAGCTCAGCAGCCATTTTTTTCCCCCCTCACTGCATTTCTCGCCTGCCCTCTCCCTCTCTCTGTCATTTATGTTTTCCTCAATATTACAACCATCCCATCATCTGGATTGAATTGAGAATTGTTGCTTTTTAAAGCCAAAGACGAGGCAAGACAAGATATGGGTCTGTGTGTGAGTGCAGATGTCTTTGCCATGCATTTTGATCAAAGAGCAGTACTGCTTTAACTGCACGTACTGTGCAAGCAGAGCAGCTCCATGGCTGTGCCTTTTGTCCCCAACACCCTATAATACAAACAGACATCTCAGTCCCATCACATTTTATTTGCAGTGTTCACTATTTAAAAAAAAAAAGAATGTTTTTAGTGTTTAATAATACTGTGTAAGAGATTTTGTTTGCAGAATTCACTAACAAAACATTAACATATTCTATGAACATTAGTTGTTTCTGATAAATAAACAAGTTGTTTGATTGAAAGTATTTGTATTTTCTCCTGTCACCATGTTCATATTTACACTTCATATTTCATTCAGCTAAATCACTGTTTACATGTTTTGTTCACCCCCTAAACCAGCTGACGAGTGCCAGTCCACTGATAGGAAAATTACTAAAATTACACTCATCTTCTAAATTGTATTAATTACTTGGACCAGATCCATCCACCTCCTGATTATATATCAGAAAACATATATTTCAAAGGAGGAACTCTGTGATGTAGTCTGGAGATGATGCAGGTCCTTGTCTTGTTCCACCAGCAGCTTTTCAAGAAAAGTAAAATGGATTTCACACTGGAATGGTTTTTTTCTTTGTTTAATTTGTCTAATTATGGCAATCATGAGCATGTAGTGATTGACGAGAAAACCGTTTTCCTGAGCATCCCATTTAATGTCATCCAAATGTCATATCTACCCCCAGTGTGGACCAGCATGTGGTTCCCCGGTGTTTCTCTCTGAAGCTACCCAATATAAAAATGAATGAGGCATAAATATGTACGTCAGCTGGACTTGCACAGATCGATTTGAAGATGTAGGCGGAGGGAGTGCTAAGCTCAGTCTGCTAATGCATTGAAGGGGACCTATTATACTTTTCTTTATTTTCTGTTATATATACAGTTACAATGTTGGATTTTCATACTAAACGTTGCCAAAGTTGCCAAATAACTAATGTATGTATGTAAAAGTAATTCCTGTGAGCCAAAAGCTCAGGCTTCAGACTGCTCTGAACGCTCCGTTTCCAACTTTTTTCAACCGCCGTGTCTATCTGATGTCAGATACGGATGTCCTTCAACTTGATCAAAATTCAAAAGCTGAAATAATTATGAACACAATCATATTACAGTCTTTATTGTGTAACTCTTGATAAATTCAGTATGAAAAAGTGTGCTTCCAAATTGGGAGGGAATTGCATGGAATTGCCCTGTAAAATATCACCAATGTATCACTTTTAAACCTCAGCAAATTCTGCTCTCAATATGAATTGTGTAGTTATTTCCCATCACCAAGGCCTCAATCCATTATGTAAACTATGACCTATGGATATTATTAGCTTTTGTCTTGCATAACTCTAGAAGTATCAGCTTCACAAACAAGACATCTCATAATCTAATAAACAGTGTTTCATTGCAAAATGTGATATAGGATGTTGAAGAACTCATATCATTAGATATAGTTCCGTATAAATCCGTAGTGAACATGGCTTATGTTACTAATTATTCTTCCATTTTATCTGTGTTCCCCAGGTGACCTCCTCTTCTGAGCAGGAGCAGGACCATGGGAGATATGAAGACGCCAGACTTCGATGACCTGCTGGCGGCCTTCGACATCCCTGACATGGTGGATCCTAAAGCGGCTATTGAATCTGGCCACCACGATGACCATGATGGACAGCTCAAGCAACCTAGTGGTGTGGTGACTACCAATGAAGACGAGGCCCACAACCCCTCAACAGGACATGATGTTGGCGTTAGTGTCATTGTCAAGAACATCCGAAACACGGACACTAGTGGAACCATATCAGAGAAGGATGGACATTTCCACTGCCATCCCCAACCCCATTCTGTTGGCACTGGCAATGGACTTCATAATGGCCTTGTGCCTGCAACACCACCGGGTACTCGTTACACCAAGAATGGATGGACAGCTTCTAGGGAGGGGGGGCAGCCAGTTAACAACCAATCATCTACCTTCAATCAGTTCAGCCCCATCTCTAGTGCTGAAGAGTTTGATGATGATGATAAAATTGAGGTAGATGACCCCATGGACAAGCAGGGAGGTCAGTCATTCTTTAGGTCCACAACTAAGACAGAGGACCACAATCCCAGATCTCCTGTATCAGTGGACAATGTTTCTAAGCCCAGAGCAAATGGAGACAAAAAACCTGATCAAAACAAGAACAACAATGGCACTCCAGGAGGTTCCAAGTCTAACAATCCCCCTCAATCAAGTTTGCCTGAGGAAGAACTCAAAGAAATTGTCGTTAAGCCTCAAGTTCAGGAGTGCAAGGAGGCTGGAGAGCCATCAGGGCTTGTAAATGTGTCTCAAGTCAAAGCCAAGTCCTCTACAAAACTTTCATCTTGTATAGCAGCCATAGCAGCCCTTAGTGCCAAGAAGGCTAGTGCTACCGACTTGAGCATTTTGGATTCTCCTACAACACAGAAAGAATCCATCCAGACCAATAAAAATCCCAGAGCTCCAGAGAAACCACAAGAGCAGGAGTCAGCCCTAGAATTTGCAAAGAGGCTGCTAACAAGACAACCAGACAGCCCCTCTAGTGTCACCAGTGAGGGTAGCAGCAAAGGTTCCCCAGCCTCAAGCACAGACAACACCCCAGTCATCCCAAAAGTCAGGATCAAAACAATCAAGACCTCATCCGGCCAGATCAAGCGTACTGTCTCCCGCGTTCTACCACGGTTTGATCCTGAGGGTCTGAGAATAGGAGAGAATAGCTCATCTGTCACAGCAACCACCAGCGCAATTTTCTCATCTTCTACAAGGCCCTCTCTGCCAACCACGGTAGTAGCCACCACTGGAGGCCCTTCAATTGAAATAACCAAGCAAATGACTATTAAACCTGTAGCGACAGCTTTCCTGCCTGTCTCAGCAGTCAAGACAGCTGGTTCCCAAGTCATCAACCTGAAGCTAGCTAACAACACCACAGTCAAAGCAACAGTCATCCCTGCTGCGTCAGTGCAAAGTGCCAGCAGTGCCATCTTGAAAGCTGCTAACGCCATCCAGCAACAGACTGTCATGGTACCTGCCTCCAGTCTGGCTAAAGCCAAACGAGTGCCAAAGACAGTCCATCTTAGTAACCTCAATCTCCTGCCTCAGACTGTGTCCTCTGCTGTCTGTGATCTCCAACAGGCCCTATCCTCCTCCAAACAACCACAGCATCAACAATCACAACAAGTCAAACAGAAGACAATTCTCGCTGGCCGGGCCTCAAAGAAAGTCTCTAGAGTTCAAGTGTTCACCAGCTCTCAAAGCTCTGTAGTGGACGCCTTCAATAAAGTCCTGAGTAGCATAAATCCTGTCCCTGTGTACATCCCAAACCTCTCCCCACCAACCTCAGCTTGTATCTCTCTACCCTCACGTGGCTACAAGTGCCTGGAGTGTGGAGATTCATTTGCTCTTGAGAAGAGTCTGGCACAGCACTACGAGCGTCGCAGTGTGCGGATTGAGGTCACCTGCAACCACTGTGCCAAAAGTCTAGTGTTTTACAACAAATGCAGCCTATTGTCTCATGCCAGGGGCCACAAGGACAAGGGGGTTGTCATGCAGTGCTCGCATCTAATCCTAAAACCCATCCCTGCAGATCAGATGATAACTACATTGCCCTCTTCAGGCCCACCCAAGATTACTGGCACCAACTCCACCTCTCAAGCACAAGCACCCAGTCAAATCCCAGTGAGAGTTGCTGGAGGTGGGTCCCAAACTGCAGTGATTTCGGCTCCAAGCAGTGCTCCTCTTGTGGCAGCCATGCCCTTGGAGGATGATGCATCAAAGCTCTGCAGGCACAGCCTAAAGTGCTTGGAGTGCAACGAAATGTTCCAGGATGACAACTCGCTAGCTATGCACTATCAACAGGCACCAGAGTCCAATGGGCAGGTGTGTGCATGCAATGTGTGAACTGCTACATAATATGGTTCAACATCAGATTCATGAATGTGAAAGAGTTCTGACTTTTGCTAAGTTTATTGATAAAAACAGATATTTTGGGTGCCTCTGGTTACAGAAGTTAAAGCCCCATTAATTTTTCCCCATTGACAATGTTACCTGACCCACAGCACTTCTACAGCTTAGATTGACAAGAAACTCAAACAGATGAATGATTAGTACAAAAGATGAACAACTGCGGAAGAAATTATCTGGTTCTTTGATACAAAGTTGAAGGTACAAGCTTGTGTACATAAATACTTTGAGGTAGATGTTTACTCCCAACTCCCAAGGTGCATTTCATCAAGAAACATCCAATCACTGAGCTTAAAATTCTGTTACGTGCTCCACTATTATCGAGTGAAAGTTAAAGATTATGATGTCAAGAAAACTGATTTTAGTCTGCAGTTTAAATCAATTAACTTTTAAACTTGCGGTACATTTTGGATGAATTCAGCGACTATAGTGCCTTGTTTTGTTAAAAAATTCAACAACGAAGCATTTTGACTTCGCTACCATTCATATTCGCACCTTCTTCTCCATAGCAAGGGCAGAAGAGGCTCATGGGTATTATAGTATTTAGACTCGTCCACCATGATAAATTAACGGACAAAACATGATTTCTCAGAAACAATGTTGAAATAATTAAAACTGCAGGTTAAAACGCAGACCTATATGACCATTGCATTATCTCCTCTTTTCAGAAAACATGCACCATCTGCCAAATGCTTCTCCCAAATCAGTGCAGCTTTCTGTCACACCAGCGAATCCACCAGCACAAGTCTCCTTACATCTGCCCCGAGTGTGGCGCCAGCTGCCGTTCTGTCCACTTCCAGTCACATGTCACCAAGAACTGCCTGCATTACACCCGAAGAGTCGGCTACCGGTCAGTCCACCTCAACTAAAATCCTAACATTATTCATTTGCATTGTCATCTTCTCTTATGCTGAGATATGGTTTTCAAAGTTTGAGCTAATTCAAAATTAAATTGCGTTGGAAATTCGAGTAAGATTTTTTGGATAGTCAAATCTGATGGAAGACAAACTCATGGTTTTTACCGTTGAGCAGTGTCCTTCCTTTGTAAGTGGCTACACTCTGACTTAAATGTCTCTTGTTCTTTCTTTTTTTCAAAGGGCTACTTATAATGTCATTTCTAATTACAGTTATTATTACATTATGTTTTCCCCAGATTGACAATTCCATATCACCGAAAGTGATATTATGAAACTTATGCTGAAAAAATTGGACAGTCACAATTTTCATGTGGACTCACGCAAAATACAAACCATTGAAACTGAAAACTCAGTATCTGACCAATTACGGTTCAATTATGAGTCTGGTCTATCAAAATATTATGAAATGAACATTTTGTCTCAAAGTTTAAATCTGCAATGTTTTAATATATTTGCTTTCCTGTCAGGTAATGATATTTTCCTTACTTATCAATAATGAGTCACAACAACTTCACAAATGTGACATACAGTATATGCCACCCTTATCTTTCTTAGCTGTAATTTGAATTTGAAATTCAAATCTGTGATAGGTGCACAAAGAAATGAAAGAAAGTTGTTTTCCTCTCCCTGAAACGAGAGATTAGTCATGCAAAACTGCTTCTGTGTGTATGAAAACCTATATGTTCTTTTTAAAGAAATTGGTTAATAAATTTCTTGTAGAGAGTTACATGAGATTGATACCACTCTCAGCAGACGTTTAGCTTAGCATAACAACTTGCCTGGCTCTGTCCGAAGGTAAAAATCCATCCACAAACAAGATATAACATGCTAATTAGTGAGCTTTACTGGTTCTGCTCTTTGGACAGAGCCAGACTAGCGTTTTCCCCTTGTTTACGGTCTTTATGCTAAGCTAAGCTAAGCATATCCTGGCTGTAGTTTGATATTTAATGGACAGATAC
Source organism: Enoplosus armatus (assembly GCF_043641665.1). Classification (NCBI taxonomy): domain Eukaryota; kingdom Metazoa; phylum Chordata; class Actinopteri; order Centrarchiformes; family Enoplosidae; genus Enoplosus; species Enoplosus armatus. The sequence continues at coordinate 7,392,606 of NC_092197.1, forward strand.
AAGAGTGGTATCAATCTTCTTATCCAACTCCTGACAGGAAAGTGAATATGTGTATTTTTCTAAGTTTTGATCCCGTGAGTCGTGTGCTGAACAGAGACTCACCAAGCAAGTAAATTAAAAAAAGACAGAAAAGATCTTAAATTAGAAACACCAAAGTGCTTCTGCCCGAGTTAAACTGACTTTCACTCTGTTAAAATCTTGTTTAAATCTGACTTTTGCAAACTCTTATTCCTTCTCCCTCCAGCTGTCACCACTGTAGTGTGATCTTTGCTGATGTTACAACTGTAAAATCCCACATCCAGAGTACTCACTGTGAGGTCTTCTATAAATGTCCTCTCTGCCCCATGGCCTTCAAGTCTGCGCCTGGAACGCACTCTCATGCGAACACACAGCATCCAGGAATGAAGACAGGAGAGCCCAAGTAGGTCTTAACATGCTGCATCTACGATTAAAAACACTGAGAACACTTTATATAAAAAGCTTATCTAAACCAAATATATATCAGTTTTATATTCTGTTAAAGACAAAAAGGTAGTCAGCAAAGTATATTGCAGTTGTTGTAAGTGTACATTTAGTATACAACATTAAACTCTAAATTTAACTGCTAAATTAAATCTAATATCTAAACATTTAAATGAAAACAGTATGCAGTACACACATAATTATGCAGAGGCTTTTTCCTCAAAGAATTGTGAACCGCACACATACACATCTACACGCTCTTCCTTTCACACAGGCAGACACCAATATAACCTAATACCTATGTCCAATTCATTTTTCTAAGGAACATTATCCTTGCTGCTTCATCAGTAGCAGGATTTGTGGATTTTAGACATGGAGGCTTAACATGGGTTTGTTTTTTCCACATGGCAACCTTTCACAGACTTACACACTGCCCATCATCAGCACTACCGATGATACAGGTGCTCATGAGCAGGTGTTCTTGTACCATTGGGTGGGTTTGGCCCTGGCTGTGCCTTAAGCTTAAGGCTAAATAAACATCTGATGTGAAACAACAGTCAATGTACTGAACCTTCTATTTCAGTATGTTTAATTATCTGCTCATAAAAAGGTATTAGGTGCAAGAACAACTACAACTACAACTGAATGTTTAATAACTATGTGAAAGTTAAGATAACATTTGGTTTTTGCTTTTCTTTGTATATAAATTGAGTCTCATACATTTTGCAGTGAACTCCCAATGCTTTTTTAAGGTCAGTTTTTCTTTGTCTTTCAGGGTGATCTATAAGTGCTCCATGTGTGATACCGTGTTCACTTTGCAGTCCCTGCTCTACTCGCACTTCGACCAGCACCTCTTCAATCATAAAGTTTCAGTGTTCAAATGCCCTGACTGCTCCTTGCACTACGCACAGAAACAGCTCATGTTGGACCACATCAAGGTAGGCATAAAAAGCAGTTATTTTAGGGCATGTTTGATAATAAATAATATCCACTTTTTATGTGTCTCGACTATCTTTATTTAAATTTGAATGGCCAATCCTATGAGTAACACTAATAATTTTAGTGTAGAAACGTTTCACATACCAGTGCTTTATAAATTCTTAGTTATCAAGCTACATGTGTGGATGTTTTCCAGGCCATCCATGGAACTCTGAAGACCATCGAGGGTCCACCAAACTTGGGCATCAACCTCCCCCTCAGCACCAAGCCCACTAATTCTAACAGTACCAACAGCAACACCCCCAGTAATAATAATAACAAAGATGGAGGACATGCCAATGGTCAAGACAAGGGAGAAAAGAAGCCTTCACCTTCACCGCTAAAGAAAACAAATAACGTCTCAGCGGACCTCAAGAACCCCCCCAGCTCAGGATACACATGTGGAGACTGCAATACCCTCTTCAGCTCCAGGGAGGTCTTCGTGGCTCACATGAGGCGCGAACATGGCAAGGTGAACCCTTCTCATAAAGAAGTTTCCGATTTGTCACATGGTCTAGAGATTACATTTGAGACACATTAGGAAGAACGTGAGAGTTGATGCTGGAAGTCCAACAGTGGTGGAAGAAGTAATTAGTAAAATTACTAATACCACACTGTACAAATACTCCATTACAAGTAAAAGTTCTGCATTAAAAATATTACTTGAGTAAAAGTATTTAAGTATAAACACGAAAATGTACTGAAAGTATCAAAAGCAGAAAAATTGCCCCTTGACCGTCAATTTTCTGTCAATCAACTAACTGATTAATCAACTAATCGTTTTAGCTCTACTTGTATATACTGTTGGATAGTTTCATTTATAACATCATAGCAGCATCATATTGTATAATCTCTTCATAAGTTCATTTAAAATCTTAATTTGTAAAGTTACTAATAGCCATAGCAGTCAAATAATTGTAGTGGAGTAAACAGTGGGCTGACATAAAAATTTGAGCGACTTTAAGTACAAGTACCTCAGAAACATGATCCATATATTTCAAAAAGGTATCATGCATTCTCCTTATATTGCAGATACTGAAGAAACACCCATGTCGACAGTGCGACAAGTCCTTCAGCTCCTCCCACAGTCTTTGCCGACACAACCGTCTCAAACACAAGGGACTGCGGAAGGTCTACACCTGCCCGTGAGTACACACACTGACTGTCTTTGTGACAACAAGTCCTCCAAATTTAATGTCAAGGAACGTTATAATTGTTATTTTGTTGTACTTTGACAGGCACTGCCCAGCTCTCAGTCAGCCGTTCACTAAAAGAGTGCTGCTGGATCAGCACATTCAGCTGATGCATGGAGTCAAAGACCCAGAGGGGAAGACTGTGAACTCCGATAATATGGAGGCTTCACCTGACAAGAAAACGGTACTGTGGCACAAATTTGTGGACATACATTCATTAGAAGTTGTGAAGTGAATTTCATGGTTCTCCCGTCATTCCTAACCGATCATCTCCTCTATAGACCCTCAGCCCCAAAAGGAAGCCAGAAGAGGATGAAGGGTCTGCAGGCTTGAACTCCAGGGGCTCCAGCTCACAGCCGTTGAAGAGGCTCAAGGTGAACATCCTTAAAGTTCACAAGTGTGCCGTCTGCGGCTTCACCACGGAGGACATCACTGTTTTCCAAGAGCACATTCCCCAGCACAAGTCTGATGGCTCGTCGTACCAGTGTCAGGAGTGCGGCCTGTGCTACACCTCCCACCGCTCGCTGGCCCGACACCTCTTTATCGTCCATCGGCTGAAGGAGCCGCAGGGTCTTGCCCGTTACAACGGACGGGGCAAGGGCGACGACGAGAGTCAAAGGGAGAACCAACTGGATGTTACAGACGAGAACAATGATGGGACACCGAATACCAAATGCAAAGTGTGTGGGAAGATGTTTGAAACGGAGGGAAACCTGAATACTCACATGAGGACACACGGGATGGCGTTCATAAAGTCAAAGAGACTAGCTGAGAAGTGAGACGAACACTTTTAAACCATTCCAACTAAAGCAAACACTGTTGTTTTAAACTTATACAGCTGTTGCAGACAACCTACAGTATCTCAATTGGCTGTGGTTTATGCTGCATATACATAATATACATGTAGGGTACTACAATATGTATACAGTATACACACAAAAATATGTAATATATGTCAAAGTCACTTTATGTGTCTTTAAGTAAACTGAACAAGATAGTTTTTTTGTACACACATAGATGTTTTTATGGGCCTTGAATAGATCTTTTTTATAGAAGAGCTTTTTTATTTTAAATGTTTCCATTGTTGTCTTCTCATTAGGATTAGATAATGTATGAATATATTGTTGTAATGGGATTAATCCTCATACAGTCAGCAGTGTTATGAATTTTCAAAGCTGCTAATGTCCAACGAATGTCTGAGAAATTACAAAATATACATAAAAGTATTTCAAATCTTTGGGAGCTTCAGCTTTCCCCAGTACAGTACATGTAATCCTTAGCTGAGGTCTTCAGTTTCAACTTAAAAGTTGAGTAGAAGATTGGCATCAAACACTCTTTATGTTTTAATTTCATGGATAACTAATATTTCTCTCTTCTACCATAAAGCCATGGCTCTGGACTACTTATAATACATCCAGAAACTACTGATCCTAAAACAAATCTCTGCATTAATTTTGAGCTGAATTTACGTGAAATATTAAAAGATTTCAGACAATCTTATCAAATGCATACACAGAAAAAATTTGTTTAAAGCAATTTTTCATGATTATGTCAAGCATTTAACATCAGAAACAGGAGTCTTTTAAAGGCAAATATTTGGGCCAAATTATACATTTCTTACATTATAACATTTTGTAAAAAATTGTCAAACTTTTTTATGTTTCATTCCTGTCTTAATATATATATATATGGCAGCTCTTCGTGATTACAACTCACTTTAAAAAACAGTTTATTTACCTGAATATTTAAACTATGAGATATAAAACATTATTATTTAACAGCAGTCTTCTTTACATCATAGCTCATCTGTTGTTACACAATAAAAATAAAATTGTGATGACCCTGTATTTCATAAAACATGATCATTTTCTGTCTTTTTTCTTCAGTTTGTGGTTCTTTGGTTTAATGTGAAATCATAATGAATGGTCATCGACAGGAATAACACTGGGAAAAAGATCTAAACTGAAGAAAAACTTCTACGAATGTAACTGAGCTGTGAATTATTCATACAGGACAACCAGTTCAATTAAATGAACAATAGCTGAAAGAGAGTGCTGTGAGAATGTTAACTCATGATTGTTTTCCATTGCTTTCTTTGTTCCAAGCATTTTCAAAAACATTCAGTTGTGGACAGTAGTGTTTCTACTCTGACAATAAGACTTTAACTGTCTCGCGCTGTAAAACTGCATGTGAGAAGCAGTCTGTGAATCGTTTGTTGATTATTAGAATGTGTTTTGCTGCTGCTGCTGCTGTTTTTAGACATTTCTGATGCTTGTGTACAAAGCTGTTCTTTATGTCAATAAATAATGAAACGTGCCAGGGGCAAGATCTGATGTCGACTGCACACGAGACATCAGCTCTTCTCTTTGGGAAATATGTCAGAAATCCTCTCCTGATCATTCATACTCATGTTTGTATGGCACTGTTCGTATCATGGTCTAAATGGTCTAAAAGTCTAAATGCTGGATTTTGAGAACAGGTGTTTGGCATCTAAATGTCCTGCTATCTGTTGGAACATTTTAATTCAATCATTGGCAGTGATGTTAAATTATACCTGATTTTACCCAAATCCTAAATGCCAACCGTGTCTCCTAAAAAAATTGTTTTCATTCTTCTAACTACTAATAACTGCTCTCACTGACCCAAAAAAGCTCTGATCAACCCACTGTCCGCTACCTGGCCAGCACCAAACAGCAGATCTGAACATACAGACATGATACACATATTGATCCACTTGTGTGCCCCGAAGTGGCCAAAAAATCAATTAATGCCTGTTTAACTAAAGTGTTTTACAATAGTTCCCTAAACTTAACCACACATAGGACACAGGGCACATCTCAGACTCCAGTGTCAAATTGCTTTTTGTACACCCACCATCCACCTCAACCACCTTCCCACTACTTCTGTGTGTCCTTCACAACAACATAACTTAGTAAATGAATGTAATTTCTAGGAGCAGCTATTTATTCCGTTTGTCTCGACAGCAGGACGTGGGCAGTTAAAGTTCCTGTTACTTTTTGCATGTTTTAACTCCATCAACTGGTAAATGAAGAAGTTCCAATAATGATAAAACTTCTACCTCTTTCCTTCCTTTCTAATATGATGCCGCTCTGTAAGACAGAGGCAAAATGTAGAAAATGTTGTTCACTCGATGGAGTAAAATGGCTAATGTACATCATCTCTCTTGACCATGACAAAAACTAGAATTGATTAGAGTGACGCTGCATCATACTGATTTATACTGTGTATAAATTGTTTCCATCACTTTATGTAGGTTTTTAGAACAATCTCACCCTCTAGTGGCCATTGGTGATTTATTTGCAATACTTTATTTACATTGCTGGACTGTCTGTGGTTTTGGTTCTCCCATATTTTAGCTTGAGACAAATGGTTCCAGTAAAAATAAACTCAGTAGAGAAATGTATTGTAATGGTTGTAAATGTGTGGCTGAGGTTTTCCATTTATTATTACCTAAAACAAATTACCAGCAAAATATGTGATCAGATCAGACCAGGACAGAACAGTCTCTGTGGTTATCTAAGGCTAAGTATACAAAGTGAGACTGATACTACTGTGAAACATCTGTCCATCCTGTGACTACAACCCGACACTGACCCTCATAACTAGATTTGCACTCTAATTATGTCGATCCTGTGTGGTGACATAATTACCACTTTCTTCTTTTTTGTTAGCCTCTCATCCTCATGTAACCAAATCCTGTTCACACCTGATATAGAAAACCAGGTGGGGACGACCTGCAGTTGCCAAAGCAGTTTTTCTATCCATCCCATGCAAGATGAATTTCACGCTACCTTCTTGATGATGATGTGTTCCCTCCGATGTTATTTAAACACGTTCTCCACTAAAAAGATGCAGTCAGTCCTAAAAAAAAATGGCCTTGACTTGGGTGGCGTTCCTTCTGTTTGCAGAGTGTAGTGTAGCACTGGAAAACACACAGGTCTTGACTGTGTCTCAAAGATGTATGGAGGATACCAACACTTTCCTATGGGAAATTAACCAGGACAGGCCAAAGGAATATGCTGCTTTCAGTAAGTGTTTCTGACTTTTGAAAGGCTTTTTCTTACTGTATGTTGTAGAGTCATTAGAGTCTAGAGAGGCCAGACTGGGGCCAAGAAAGGCCACAATGTGAGATTTGTAGTAGGCCTACCGTTCACATCATAAAGTATCTTTGCATGTATCAAATACATGACTTAAACAGTCTTATCTATGTGTCTTATCTAGATGTAGGCCTACAAGAATTATTGTAGTTACTTAGTAATGCTAACCAAGCATATTCAAAGGATTGCAATTGCTAATATGATGTTGCCATATATATATATTACTTTATTTGATTTGATTGTTTTTAAGTGTTTTTTATTTAAAATTTATTTTAATTTTAATTGTTCTTTAAATGGTTTGCTCGTCTTCTTTATTTTGTACAGCACTTTGAGCTGTATTTTGTGTATGGAAGGTGCTATTCAAATAAAGGATATTATCATTATTATTAGTATTACTATAATACAGCACAGCTTTAAAAAAAAAAAAAAAAACAGGAATGAATGAATTGTCACAAGGAACTAGCAGACCTCCTCCTCAGGCCTATTCACAAATTACATACATGAGCTGGTGAATGAACAACCTGTAAATATAATATCTGAGAGATTACAATAATTTAAAGCTGTGCCAGCTGTCTATGTGGACAGCACGCTATAATGACACAACAGCTTCATTGTCCAAGCAAACAGGATAATGTCCATAATATGATCCCCATAACAACTGCACAGCACACAAATAGACTAATACACACAGACAACCACAGAGAGACATTTAACCATTAGGGAGACAGACAGATACCGAGACAAACAGACAGAGGGTGTATCTGACTCACCATGACGATGAAGTAGTCCACATCTATGTCATAAAATGTCCTCACACTTGTTGCTCAGATGGTCTTTTAGTTGTTTTGCTTACAGAACTCCTTATCTCCTCTCTCAGTAGCTGCTAGCTAACTAGTCTCACAAAAACACGGTAGCTAGCAACACTGACAAACAAGCTAACTCTTGTTTCATTTAAATATGAACTCTCTGGTGTTTCTTACAAGGCCTGAGTATGACTAGCTTCAAAGTTTACTTTTATGTTTCCTTTCCAGAGACCTGTCCTTTCAGGGTTTTAAAGTAGCATTATGTTGACCGCGACTGATAGTTTGATACTTAACTGGTAATCAAAATATGCCACCTTACACCTGTCTTGCCTTCGGTAAGGGTGCAATGCCACTTTTGACCACAAAGAGCGGCTGTCATTGACCAGCCGTTAGAACCCAGGGGGGCGCTGTTTCACTCACTTGAGGCAGCTAGATAAATAATGGGGAAGACAACGAAGTAACGTGTCTGTTATGAGACAAATAAAATCTTCTTATCTTTTTATTAAAATGACAGTGGTAGTTTTTTTTCTAAGATATAAACCCTATTGCATTTTCTCAAGTAATAAATAAGAAATAATAAGATTTATTTGTTAAACGTTCTGAGTTTGAATTACTTGGATTTGTATTATTGAATTTTTTCTGTTTCTGTTTTTGAGATTTATTTTATGTCTACAAAGTTTTATCTTTTACATTGTATAGCAAAGAAAACTTGTGTTGAATCAAATGACATTTATCACTTGATTATACTGCAATATATCACTATTATATAGTCTAAAATACTAAGCCATACCTCACTTATATGAAGTAAATTTGTTAGAACTTTAAATAGGTTTTGGAAAGAGTATTTATTGTTGAATCAAGGAAGCAGATAACATTATTGTGCAATCACAATCAATCACCAAAATCACATTTTGCATGTTTTATTTTAAGAATTCAGTCTCTTTTTTATATGAGGGTGTTTAAATCAGTCGCTGTTTTGTTCTTTGCACTAAGTTGCATTGTTGTTTGTATTGTCAGTGTATGATGCTTTTGGAAAGATGGGTAGCAACGTTGAAGGAGGTAACGCCAACCAGCCTGGCTTGCTGCAGCAGTGTCGCTCTGCTCACGCTCCCACCTTCTCTGGACAGTACTGCCAGGTGTTCCTGAGGCAGGTAACGACAAAAAAATAATAATTATAGAAGATAAAATGTCATCCAGTGACAAAAATTTGATTTTGAACAAAGTGTTTTTACTATCGTAGGGAACAGTCCAGTACTTTGTGGGTATTTGTGTTCCTGACTCCTGTGTGGAAGAGGAGGTGCAAATGCTGGTGCTGTACGGTCAGTGATTTTAAAATCAGTTTTCTCGGGACTCACTTTAATAGCATTCGGTCAGTCCAATACCAATACTTGTGACTTGTTTCATCTTTTTTAACAGGGAGACTTCAGTTTGGTCAGACGTCCCTCATTCCTCCGTTACCTCCCATCCTGGTCAATCAGTCCACTCAGGAGATGATCATGACCCACTGTTTATCCAACACTATTGCCCCAGATGCATCAGATCTCACCTGCCTGTCAGTATATGATTGGACGTTCTTTATTTTTACCCTCACATTGGTGAGTCTTCACCTAAAACAAATGACCTTTTCTCCTGCAGGGTTGTGTGTTGTGTAATGGTGGCAATTCCTCTTGCGGCTACCCTGTTTACAGCTTTGATAAGGTGGCAACGCAACAGAGAGGTCAGACCGACAGCAGAGTCTTCCTGTTTGAACACCGGCCTCAACCTTTATGGGACCCTGAAAACCAATGGCTCCTCCAGCAACGAAATTAATAGCAGCCCTTCGGAGGAAAATGGTAGTAAGTACAATGTGTACTTACATGTGAGTACATGTTGGAAGATCAACTGCAGAGGGCAGATGATAAGTAAATACTGAGCACCGAAACGTTTAATATACTCTGCAAAAGTAAGCTATAGATTGTGTTCATATTCAGACATTGTCTTTCGTAGACAGCACCGGCCACACACCACTGTGTTTTCCTCGAAGCTGTGTGTACCGGTGCCTTCAGGTGTTCTCTCTACAAACCACCAGCCAGGGTGTCTTCAGCACCTCCTCATCCATCCCAGGAGGAGGCTACTCCTCCCTGAATGGCATCCGTGTTCTCAGCCTATTATGGATCATATGTGGACACTCCGCACAGTTCCCCGTAATAAACACCCTGGGTATGCCACTGTCACTGCCACTTTCTCATTCAGTCTGCAAGTCATTCAGCTACTTACATATTCTTACATTGTCTATATTGCAGATAACTACAAAAACTGGAAGAACACAGTTGAAAGCAGCCCTCTGTATGTGCTTACCATCAGTGGACCTGTTTTTCTAGCTGTGGACACTTTTTTACTGCTTGGGTGAGACTGAAGCAACACAAAGTTTTAATCAGTGACAGATTTACCACGGTGTGTCTGTAAAAACTGTATTGTGAGTTGCCAGTTTGAGAAGTTTCAAGATCAGTTTTTGTGTTGTAGGGGTCTGCTTAGTGCAAGGTCTCTGCTGGGCTCCATTGACAGGGCTGAAGACAAACTGAGCCCCAGTTTGGTGGCAAACTACCTCTTCAAGAGGATTAAAAGGTACCGTTTGTTGATCATTTCACCAAATTAAGTTATGGTCATCGATCTGTGTCACAGTGTCTTTTTTTCAGTGGCAATAAAAAAGGATTTAGAAGCTCTTCGTTGTATGTGTGATCTAAAACTAATGTAAATATGAATTCTCTTTGTCTCTTTTCCTTTGCTACAGGATTCAACCACTGCATCTGTTTATTATGTGTCTAACCATTGGCCTCATCTCTCTGGTCCAGTGGGGACCTTACTGGTTCCCATTTATAGATACAGTGATGGATTGTAAGACTTACTGGTGGGCTAACTTACTGTTGATAAGCAATCTCCTCCCAGTCCACGAGATAGTAAGTTTAAGCAGTGATTCAGACCTGATATTTTGGACATATCTCTATACTGACCTATTTCTTAACATTTTATCTCCCAAACTCTCCTCAGTGTATTCCTTGGACATGGTACCTGTCTCTGGACTTTCAGTGTTACGCCACCACTCCTCTGTTGGTCTATTTCTACAGACTGTATGTCCTTTCATATAATTCTAAATAAAAACAAAAAACTTTAGTCCTCAGTTAAATCAGATTTCTACCTTGAATAAAATACATTTTTGAATCATGGCCACCACTGGGGCCATTTCACACCATAACCACTCTAGTTCTGTATTTTTGTTCGTTGTCTTTATCAGAAACAGAGGTTTGTTTGCAGTTATTGCTGGAGGCCTTCTGCTGATGACCACTGTGGCCAGTGCTGTTATAACTGCACTCATGCAGCTGCCAGTCTTTCAGCCGTCTACACTGTAAGACTTAGTGATGATGATCTAGTACTAATGCAAACAGCTTAGGAATCAAATGCCTGAAATGTAAAGTGAATTAGATGCTTATACTTTTTATACTGTGAAATCCAGTGTAAAAGAGAGTAAAGGCCAAATAGCCATTACAATTGTTTGTTTCTTTATTTTGCAGGACATCTGAGAATTATGTCTTGTACTACTATGTGAAACCCTACACAAGGTATGGGCCGTTTTTAATAGGGATCTTGACTGGAATATACTTGACAACAAAGAAAGATCAGCTGTTAAAGCGAAAGGTGAGAACATCTTTATTTCATTGACAGGTATCCCTGCCACATTATCAAGCCAAACAGACTCTGTACAAATGCAAGCAATTAAGCTGCCATCACACTGATGCGCTTATCGTGTCTTGCTGTTTTTCCAGTGGCAGGCAGCACTTGGTTGGTTCTGCTGTCTGTCACTCATGGCTGTGTTGGTTGGATTGGCCTACATCCTCAGGGAGACCCCCGCCTATCCATCTGTGCCACATGCCCTCTACCAGGGACTGCACAGACCTCTCTGGGCTCTGGCTGTGACCTGGATCATACTGGCCTGTGAGGGGGGTTACGGAGGTAAACAAATAGCATATCCAGGAAAAGCAAATATGAACAAATATTCAAGTATTTGTTTCTTCTGCATTCAAAACTCTTGATGTTGGTCAATGATTGACCACATTATAATACAGTAATGTGTGGTTCAATTATTTATAGCCTAAGCAATACTTAAAACAATAGATTTGAACCCTCACCTACCTCTTTACAGCATACAAAACCAAATTAATGATTTGGTTTAACAAATATAGATACAAATACAGTAGTATTATGTCTGCACACTTCTTTGTTAGGTGAAATGTGAGTAAAAGCTATACTTTTATACATGAAAGCAGAAATATGTATAAAAAATCTGCTACATTTTCTTCTGTTTCTCCAGGTTTTATCAAGAGCCTCTTGTCGTTGAGTTTCTGGGTTCCTCTCTCCAACATTAGTTTTGCCTGCTATCTGACACATCCTGTCTTCATCATCCTCTACATTGGCTTGCAAGAGACCCCAATCCACTACACAGACATCAACTTTGTAATTACTTCAGACAGCACATTTCATTCAGTTTCATCAAATCTGTGTGCAGATTTGACCATTACTTGGCTGTTTCTCCATACCTTTTTTAACTTAATGTATTGTGTGTCTCCTGTCTTCTTCAGATGTACCTGTTCCTGGGCCACCTGGTGCTCACGCTGGTGGTGAGCTACGTGTTTACTGTGCTGGTTGAGAAGCCGTACCTCCTCCTGAAATGGAGCAGTGCATAGAGACAAGTCAGCACACAAAAGACTTACCCTGTTAACACCTCAAATCTTATATTCTGTGTGTGCCAGTGCTCTTGTTCAATTTCGCTTTCTTTAAAAAAAGAGAGTGTTGATTAAGATAATATCCTGCATATCACACAGAAATAATGTGAATTAACACATTCATCAACCTTCACAGTGATAATGATGATATTTGTAATTAACAGCTCCCAGACGCAATAACACCAACAAATCAGGAGTGCAGAGTTTGAGAGGGAAAAAAAGTCCATATTTTGAAAAACTGAATTGGTTTTCATGTAAATGGTTTCACAGATGTAATATGTTCACCACTGATTCTCTGCTGACAGCCTGACAGGAACAATTGCAAGGACAAATAATTGTGGAGAAATGTGGCAAGAATTTTCAACAGTGGGATGACAAGAAGTTATTTAAATTCCAAATAAAATTCTGACATGAGGCCTTTCGAGTCTTTTATTTTATTTATTTTGTAATTTGTTAACTGGACAGATGATCTTATCGAGATTTTGGAAAGACCAGGATTACGATCATAGATGCTGCCAACATCTACTCCAACATCTCTGGTGTCACATTGTTCTGGAGAAGTTCCCTAATTACTTTAAATCACCATCTTCATTAAGGAAATGTCAATTGTTCATGCAGAAAGAAAATAGCGTGATATAACTTGTTCCTGTTTCTTTGCATAGTCTAATTTCAGTTTGTGAGTAATTAAAAGAGGACTAAGATATAATAAAAACTACTGCCCTCTTGCGGAGGACAAGACTAGTGTTCCTGGCTTCCTTGTGACTCAAAGTTCATCGTATTCCCCTGCCGTCCTCCCTCTCCTATTAACAGTCCTGGCGAAGACAACACAAATAAATTTTCATGGCACTTTCCATGGCAGTGAGTCAGAATTTACAAGTGACACTGACTCTGCTGATGAGATCACTACAAAGGTTTTCGGTTTCTGATGACGAAAAAAAGACCCAGCCATGTTTCCATCCAAGCACTTGAGTTATGCTGAGCATGTGCTCTGTTGTGCGTTGTATTAAGTTGAGTGATGCTCGGTGAACAGCCTCAAAGAAGTACCTTGATCCTTCTGCCACTGTTTATCTCCGTCGCTGACACAGAAACAAACTCCTTATGTGGTGATTTTCACTGGAGTAATGTTGTAAAATCAGCATGATGGAACACTGTTACTGTAAATTGCTGTCTGGGGGGGTGACAGCTGTTGATAATGTCCGTATAAATCGTTCAAACCTCCTCCACATATCATGTTTGACACCAGGACGGAGATACAATACAAAAAACAATACGATTTCTCCCAGAATTTTTGCCATAATTTCAGCATTCAATGTGCCTCCGTTTTATTTCATAGTTTAGGCTCGACCACTATGTGTTCACTGGTGTGATAAATGCCAAATATGGTTTGCTATTTCTTTCATAACACTTTGTCATGGTGGACACATCTTTCATTTGCCTGCTATGGCCCTCCTGCCTTAATTGGCTATGGAAAAAGCATCCTTTAAGCTGACTCTCTCACGCACCCACACAAACAAAACATGGTTGTGACGCACACTTCTTACATGTGCAGCACCATTTTCCACCTGGTCCTGTCTGGGGAGTTTAGGGAAGGAGGCCAGACGCCAGGCTGAAGCAGACTGGGCAACAACATGGTGTAAAAATACATCTTGCTCTGGTAAGATGACACTTCTCTCACTATGACTACAAGAGTCCATGGGGCCACGTCCAATCCAAAACCCCACAACAACATGCTCAAGATGGTGCAACATGTTTGAGACTTATTCAACAACGACACAGTTTATACTGAAATAATGACTTTGAAATACTCATACTGTTGTTAGTGCTGCTGCTAGATAAGTTTTACATTGCGCAATTCCATATTTAGACCTGCATTTAAAAGATATAACATACTGTTGTACCCCGCCTCATGAAGGCCCTGTCCTGGTGCTTGGTGACTCAGTTAATGTGATGGTCAGTCAGGTGATGTGACACATTGAGACTTAAGCTTTATTTTAGTGGTTTAACTACATTTCTCTCTTTTATTTATTCATAAAATGTACAAAGTAGTTTCATTACAATAAACCTGCCCTGAAAGAAAACACAGTAAGATCAAATGCAAAGTTATACACAGTAACTCCCACACACACACTCACACATGCACCAATAGACCAATAATATTCCATCTGTTGCTCAGTAGATTTATATGCCACCACAGAAACAGGTGTGCAGACACAAGTGTTGCATAATGGCATGAAAAGAGCAAATGGACATGACACCGTTTTAATGGTTTGTATCCTCATCCTCCTCTGTTTATTGTTCTCGTAATGATAAATTAAACCCTTTGGGGGGGGGGGGTATTCATTCATAAAACCTGTCACTGATTTCTCGCACACACACACTCAACAATAGTGACTTCACACAGTGCTTTGTCAAAGTAGCTGGAGGGCTGTCAGTGTTCTCAGAGAAGTAGTAGCTAAGAATAGTCATAAATAGTCTGTTTTATTTTTTTATTCTTTAAAATTCAGCCTTGAGACATTCCTGTTTTATTGGAGGGTCTCTGTTGTTAAACACACTATTTACAATGTGGTGATTTGAAAGGCAGTAAAACCATCTGTTCCCCTCACCTGTTACAGGAGCAATGATGTAAGAGCCACAAATTACTCTGGGTTACAAAACTGTCCCTCAGCGTCATTATGAAACAACATTTAGTGAGCGGTTTTCTGAAAGATATACAAGGAAGTAAACAAAGCAACAATGTTTTGATCCAAACAAATGAGTTTTCCATCTTGAGTTTTCTCAAGTGTAAAAGGTATTTTTTTAATAAAGCATTGAAGGGTGATGAAAATTGTGATTTTGTGACAATAAGCATCTGGTCTTGGGGAAGAATGAACAAGAAAGAAGGCCCGAACGAAAGTAGAAAGACAGCTGCAAGACAGCAATGTATAGAAATAAGACAATGAAAGTCGTCAAGAAGCAGGATAACAGCACGGCATGAAGTAACTAGGTGTGAGAAAATGTTATGATCTCGAGAAAATTCCCTAAAAGAATTAAACAGACTCTCCAAGAAGTTATTACGTTTATCCAAATGTGTAATTATATGCAACAGACATGAGCGGTGTTTAAAAAAGAAGTGAAGTGTAACAAGATACTGCTTTAGGTCGTAAAAAGGTGCATCAAGTGACTGTATTTCACCGTTTATACTCAACTCTGTAAACTCCTGAACAGCTTCCTACCTTTTTCAAGGTTTGAAGTCAAGTTGGTGCTCTGAAACATGAAGAAATGTTTTGACATTTTGGCAAGTACGCTTATTTTCTTTTTTGGCAAGAGTACGATGAGAAGGTTAGTACCACTCTCATATCTGTATGTTAAGCTAGCAGTTGGTTAGCTTAGCTTAGCATAAAGACTGGAAACAGGAGGAAACGGTTTGTCTGGCTCCTTGCTTTCAGGCTTTATGCCAAGCAAAATTAACCACCTTTTGGCTGTAGCTTCATGACTAGCGTACAGACATGAGAGCGGTGTCAATTAAACGTATTTCCAAAACTATTCATTTAAATCCCCTTCAGAATCAAAGCACTATCATGTGACTTCACTGAAAGTACACTTATAAAGTATCTATGGACACTGGGAGCTTGGCAAGTCAAAGCATAATTGTTTCAAGTACAAATAAATAGCACAATAGACGCGCAGGTCATCATGACTGTCATTATCACTTTCCAACTAAATAAGAATCATTGGACCATTCAAATTATTGGAAACTGACCTGCCGTCGATGTCATTTGGGATTAGCTTGTGTTCACTGCTTACGAGATGAGTAATTTGGCTAAATGAGAGGCAAAGTCACTTTTAATCACTGTCACGCCAGGGTGAGAAAAGATCTGGCCTCATTATGTTGTTTTGGCCACTGACAACAGTTCATTGTTGCTCTGCCAGAGCAGTTAGAGGCAGTGCCTGAATTGGACCAAAAAAGGTGCCAGTACCCTAATTCAGCAGTTCAGGGGTTGAGGTCAGTGGAGGAAAGTCCATGACAGTCAGGACTCCTTGGTCTTCTTTGGTCTTCAAGTAGTTCTTGCAAAGCTTTGAGGTGTGTTTGGGGAAACGGCCTCATGTATATATATATACATATCTATACATATATATATATTTATAGTATAAGCGGTTTGTCAATATTTTCTTTTATTTCTTTTCTATAACTTAATGAAATAATTAACAAGCTGGTCAATGCCACACTGTGTTGAGTTGGAGAGTAAAATAAACATTTATATGAACACAAATAAAAAATTTTCTCTGCATACAGGATGTCTAATTTAGGCAAAATGACTATCTAAACCTTAATTATTACTCCAGTGTGTGTATGCCTAAAAGTTTCTCATTATTTCTATCACTGGCAAGAGTCAAAAACTTCCCCTTAATTAAATTTCATCCATTAAACAACCACATGTCCAAATCTTGGACACTGAAACAGCCTGTAAATATAGATATCGAGTGTTAAATGTTCAAGATCGGCACATGCCCACAATATCAGGTAACTGACTTTGTACTTGCGGGGGACAACAGTTAAAAATAGACTCACACCCCGAGACCGCCGGCACTGCCCTGAGCTCATACTGAAGTCCTACATCATAGGTCTATATCCTCAACCACACGGCTTTGAAAAGGGTACGTACGACATGCATGGCTGAAAATCCCCTTCACAGAGTCAGACGACTGTTTTAATGCCTCATGTAATAATGATACTTTAATCATGTGTGATTCAGCGCTGAGGTAACTTCTTAGACGTTTGTTTGTGGCTTTCTTTCTTTGGGAATGGTAAATGTTGTTAATTACACTGCTTCATCTGTTATGACACTGCTGATAGGTTGACACACACACACACACACACACACACACACACACACACACACACACACACACACACTGCTGTGCTGCATGATACACTTAAACACAAGAGTTCATTCCTTAAAGTGATTTACAAGTACACTGAATTTTGGCAAATATTTGTTTAGTTTAGCTCATTTGTGGCTGTCAGTGTTGAGAAAGCCTGTGTATTTTGAGGCAACTTGTGTTGTTATTTTCAAAACTGTGTTCAGATTTACTCAGTAGGTCCTTGAGCTCACATCTTTCAAGCAAGTTGTTCACATAAAGGAGCTTTAAAGATGCAGCAGGCTTTTGGGGGGTGTTGTGTGACTGAGAGATGGATATATTTTGGCACAGACAGTCAAGATGAAATTGGATTACGCGTTCTTGCTCTCAGTCACGCAGGTGCTGACAGCTTTGTTGTTTTTTAATGTCAGTACAGATCAAGCCCGATCTAATGTGCTAATCAAACATACCAACGAGATTGATTTCTATTCAATTATTCAATTTAAAACTTCAAAGTGTCTCTAGAAGTAGGTTACAACTCAGATATATGGCCTATCATGCACACCATAATCAAATTTAAATATGGAGCCAAACAGGATTCATTTAAGGAAAACAGAAATTTATTGAAACTGACACACACTTACAACAATTACATTATCACGTTTATAAAACATTCGTTCAATGACTTTTAACTCTAAGACTTGAATTTTGTCTGGGTTTTAATGTTTTTTGCAGCCTGAAAATTGTGTGAAAAGTGTTTATGTTCAGTTAGGATCTGTATTCAGTAGTAAACATTTCAGGCTTGAGGGCTCGGCTAGGTGTCCTTCACTGCAGCAGGAATGTGACAAATGCAGGTCATGGGTGAAGATGCACTGGTATTTTTCCGGAGTCTGTGCCACCAGTTCCCCTCCTGCAGTCTTGTATATCAGGGTGCATGATCTGAAGCGTCCCCTTTCAACACTTCGTATCAGGCATCTGCACATACGTCAGGTAGTGGGCAACATTTTAGTGATTTTAAGAGAGGTGCTTCTAAGACACAGCTATGCTTTTACAGTCATCCTAAATGTTTGTAGCTGAAATCTAAGAGTCAGATTACTTACTGACTCACGTTTTCACCTTCGTCTTCCTGCAACAACTCACCTCTCGCGAGATTTCAGAGCGAGACTTCTGTTTCTGGTGAAACACACTCAACAATCCTAGTCTGTCACTGGCAAAAACAAGCACTTTTAGTGGACATACTTTTGATGGGCGCAGTTGCCCCCCAAGGATTACATTGCAGCCCGTTTTGCGGCTGCCGGCTGAGGTGATCTACCAGATCAATTGCAAACCTTTTTGTACCTACTAGTCATTTAGATCCCAAAATATGTAAAAATAGGGCCCATGTTTAAAAACACTTGAATTACCATTTTAGGCCAACAAAAGAGAAGCGGAAACATTCATAATTCTGCACAAAACTGGAGATTAATTAATTAATTAATTAATTAATTAATTGTACCTTCCTTACCATATCATGTACTGAAATGTAGGCCCTTGAACTGATGAGTAATGCCAGAGATAACAAATAATCAACATCTAATAACTTTCAGCTCTAAGGGCTTAAAGTAAGGGTGAATAGGTTATAGTGACTAGACAAGACTGTGTAAAAGATCAATAACACTTCAGTGAATCACACTGTTAAATGCATGATCTCATATATGAATGTGTATGATAATATACTGATAATATAGATTATGCATACTTTACTGCCCCTCGGACAGTAGAAATTGGAGAGTGTAGTCTGCACCACACACCAGACGCTTTTATCAGCTACAAAGTAAAAACAACAGGAAGGCTTCCTGTTGATAAGGTATGTCAAGTGTCCTTTAAAAGCTTCTAAAATAGATGCAACATGCCATTTAAAGGGATGTCTCCTGCAACTAAAATAAACAGCTAGAGGGAGATAGTGGGTCTCGTTTCAAATAATGCAGACTGAGGAGGTGAATATACACGTGAGATCAGAGATTATTTCACTGGCATTTCAAGTTTTGCAATTTAACTGTGAAACTTTAACTGTGAAATATTCTAATTCTCTGATAATGCTTTGCTTTGCAGGTACTGAATCTAAAAACACAAGGATACAGTTGGACCCAGAGGAGGAAATTACACCAGAGAAGCCAGGCACAAACAATGTGTGCGCAGAACTTAATGCCATTTGTCCCAAAACTTGGCCTGAAGTTGCTGTTTGACAGCGGGAGACTTTGCTGCTGACAGTCTCCTGGAGCAGCACAACTAGAAGCACCGATGGATCTGTCACTCCATTGCACGGATGACCGAACGCAGTCACCACCAGCTCTTACAGACAGTCAAACTGGGGATTTAGACTCTCTTTCTCTTCTGCAGTGTGCCACAGAAAACATGCTGTCTGCATACGAGACAGGAGCAGAGACTGTGTCCGGTCTCTCAGACCCCACTGACAAATCCACTGAGCCTTTATCAAACGTTTCCAAACGCCTCGATGACTCAGTCTGTCTGAAGCCTTTATCATCCAGCTGTAACATGTCACTTTCAGAGGCTCTTTTACCTCACCTCTCTCATGACCTTATTTCCCCCCTATCGGGATCTTTTTCAGAGTTTTACGTTAAACAAGAAGCAGAACTCTCCTTTTCTCTCATACAAGAAAATAGTACTCTTCAACCTTTTGGGGCAATGTCGTCTACTTCTGAGGGTTTGATGGAGCCACCTGTCACTGAACCGCTCTCCAGCTTCAGCTCTGAACACACTCAAGCCACTTATCTATTAAGGCCATTATCACATCAGTCAGATAGTTTAGAGAGTGACACAGCTACAGCAACTGAGTCAGTCCTTTATATCTTTGAAAGTGAGACACAGGACGTCATCCTGAGCCCGAACGTAGATCTCCAGGAGATTAAAAGTCCTGAACACCAGCCACTATCACAAACAGGGGCAAAAAAGACAGACCCTGACCCCGATACACATGTCCTGATGTGTGATTCAGAAAACATGGAGGCACAATGTCATCATGGCTCTAGTCAGGGACAAGCTATGGCGGACTATGAGTCAGACGTGAGCCAACATACAAGGATAAGACCACCTGCTGTGGATGCCTATGAGGCAGGCTTGATGTCAGTAAATGATGCGAGACAAGGGAAAGCAGAGGTCACTGACTTAACCCCCCAACCACGGCGAAGCGACAGCCCCATCGAGCTGTGGCTGGACGCATGCCAGTATCTGGCAGGTGAGGATACAGAAGATAGGGATGTTTTGGGCAAGAGAGGTCATTCAGTGATGCAAGGAGGGCTCGTGGCCACCGGTGACTTGTCTTTCCCAGCAGGAGAGACACAAGTGTCAGGTTACAACCCCGATGGCAGCGAGGGGATTGGCTGGTCCGGCGATGACACTAGAGGTTGGGGGCCACCGGTTGAGAGGTGGTCTTCAGTGGACAGCTGGGCAAGTGCACTCTCAGACTGGACTAGTATCATCTCAGCTCCACCAGAGGACTTCACAGCTGCCTTCACAGAGATAGGGGCTGAGATAGATGCTTTGACACAGGCACTCGCGGAGGTAAACACTCATATAGACACAGAGACATCTAAAGAAGGAAAGGGTCAGGAGACAGCACTGCAGACACAATCGCAGCCACCCATGGGTGTCCAGGATCAGCCTCTAGAGGCACAAAACATCCCAGAGAGCTACGTCCTCTCTGGGCAGAGCTGTCTCTCTTTGTGCCTGGAAGCTGCAGCAGGACCCGAGCTCCAAGACAGAGAGGGCTCCCAGAGCATTGAATCCCTGTGTGATTCAACACCTACCATCCAGATCAGCCAGGCTGAGCACTCTCCATGCCCCACACACCAGCACTCATACTTGGGATCATCCTGTGCTGCGGTGGCCTCTCCTGGAGGATACGGTGGAGATGTGATCCCTGGATCTACTTCTTCTGCTGATCTGGACTGTTCTCACTTTGGTGGATTTGCCTTTGAGGCAGACTTTTTCATCAGCAATGAAGAAGATCCGATCATACTGAATATAACAGAGGATACAGATTTGGAGGGAGAAAATGCACCTTCAGAGGTAATAACTGAGCAGGTAAGATGAGATCTCTATCTATTATTATCTTGTGTGTTGTAAAATGCAGACTTATTATGACATACAATTGAGAAAGTGTTTGACAGGTGGAAAGTTTATGTGAAGAGCATGAAACATGAGTGGATATTTTACAACTAAACTTGGGGACGGTATGTTTTTTTCCTGTGTGTTGGTCCCACACATACAGACACACACACACACACACACACACACACACACGTATGCCTGCCCACACATTCTAAAAACACACACAACTTTCTCTGAAGTGTGTAGCAGAGAGAGAGAGAGAGAGAGCAGTGGAAAGATTCACCCTTCACGATAGAGAGAATAACAGCAATCACCTTCACATCAGTCGTGCTGGCCAACACATAAATCAGTCATGCTCTATTGGAAACATGGCCAGAACATTAAGAGACATTCCCGCTCCTGCCCTTGTCATTGTTTTCATACCTACAGTATTGATAGCCGGTCAGGAGGTACGTAGAGTAGTCCTGAGAGTGAAGTCCACGTTTGTCACCACACATCAGACATCAGTATTGTCGCCTTGCTTTGGATCGGAGCCACTCATTTTGACTTTCACGCCGGCTCGATTCTGATAAGTCCTTTGGCTCCCATCTCAAAGACTGACAGGTGTGTGTGTGTGTGTGTGTGTGTGTGTGTGTGTGTGTGTGTGTGCTGAAGGAAACTGAGAGGAAAACTTCAGATGGACAGAAATGGCATCTAATAATAGCTGAGAGTTCAATGATAATAGCATGCATCCATGGCGTGTCAGGGTGGAGGGGTGAGAGGAGAGCACAGCTGAGGAATGAAACATGACCCTCCCTTGCCCTCTCTCTTTCTCTCTCTCTCTCTCTTCTTGTGCACCCTTTAACACACCCATTCCCACCGCATCTCCTTTAAAAACCCAGGATCAGGATGCCGACAGGTCCGTGGGCCTAGGATACTTGCTTTTGATTGGCTTAGATGCACCAGGCAAAGCTGGAGGTCTCGTTTATAACAGCCACAGTGTAGGTTTCAGTTGCATGCAGGATGTATGGACTGTGGGATTGGATATAGGAGCATGGTGTTTCATAAACTTTTGCTTTGTGACTCTATAGAAAGGTACGTGTTGAACAGAAGAATTAAAAAGATGTGAAATCGTATGTTTTGTATCTGCCTTTAAAATAAGCACCTGTTAGTGATATTCATGCCAGCGCTTTAACAGTATTATATATACTATTATATATACTATCATATGACCGTCTCAGTGGAGTCTGAAAGTCTTATACTCAAGTGTATGAGGATTGAAAGTCTTGTGAATAAGTATCTCAGTCAAAATTAGCTCACATTTTTATTATCATCTGTCCATTTTCATCATCAGCCCTCTGGAGATGGACTGTGTGAAGTGACGGATGAACACAGTGTCTCCCTGCCGGGCTCAGTGGCCGAGCAAGAAGCTAAAAGGTGCTGTGGGCCAGCTGAGGTTGATAGTGAAGGAACCGGAGCTCCACCGGAGCTTCATTTCCTCAACACACACACTCTAACAAACTCATACGTGCCAGGTGTGGACACACAACCTGGCCAGCATATCAATGTTCACACTCACGTGTCGTTGGACACACCAGACCTCGAAGGAGCATGTCAGCTGGAGCCACAGTGGGGAAGTCCCAAGTTTATTATGCCCTTAGCTCCCCTCGGCAGCGGCTCCTCCCTCGTCTGTCGGACAAGCAGAAGTTTGCAAGGAGATAAAACTTGTGCCAAAAGGTCTCTCAATGACAACAGAGACCTCGGTTATGGTCACGTACAACCTTGTGGTAGGATTACTGACAAACCATCTTTGGAAGGTGATGAAGAGTTGATTCATAAAAAGGAAAATACAATAGATTCTTCTGAGAAATCTTCACCAGAGGGGCGACTGGACTTCACTGGTGACACTGCAGAGTGTTTCCTCACTGCGAGAAAAACAACAATTGAGGACATCAATGACCTCAGTAGAGAACTATCAAACTTGGCTGCGGTCCCTGCGGATGATTTCATCATCTCAGAGAAGAACCGTGTTGCATTCATCACTTTAGATTTAAATGACCCATTTGTCTCCAGAGCTGCAAAACCCTCTACTGTAAAATTTGAGAGGGCCGAGTTGAGGGAGAAAACAGCTGAAAAGATGCCTCACAAAACCCACAAGTCCACCTCAGAGAGCAAAACACGCTCCAAAAAGGACAAGTCAGCTGGTTATCATCATGGTGCACAAGCTTCCAAGAAACAGGACAGTTTGTCTCACCATGTTTCAGCCCAGCAGGTCTGCAAACAGCAAGAAACTCATCCTCTTACTGGAGAAAATCATACCAGCGAGAACACTCCAGCCGGGCTCGAGGACAAGGAGGATACATTGGTGACTGAGACCGGTGTGGCAACTGAGAAGGCTCCAAGCAAGCCACATGGCAAGAAGAAGAAGAAACATGCTCAGAATGCAACAGGACTGAAAAGTGTTGGAGAGTCAGCGGTCGAAGTGGAGAATGGAGCGAAACCAAAGACTGCAAAAGGACGGATTGATATGTTTGAGGCCAAGCTCGGGGCCAAAGCTGGGAAAGCTCAAAAGGAAAGTGATCAGTCCCACGGTTCTGAGAAAAAGCCCCAGCAACCAGAGGCTAAAGCTCCCCATGTAGAACAACCTCCGCATCATTCAGATCATAAAGACCACCAGCCGAAAAACTCCAGTCCTCTGAACGATGATATTATTAAAAGACGACGCCTGTCCAAGGATAAGTTTGGGAAGATTGTCAATGCTTTGGAGTCTCAACTACCGAAACCAGATGTTTCTATCCAGGCGAAGGGAGTGGAGCCCAAGGTAGATGCCGGGGCAACTCGTAAGAAGGCGTACAGTGAAGTGGTCAAACAGAAAGTCCCACCTAAAGAAGGTAAAGGATAAACCATTTTCTGCACATTATCAACACAAGAGCAGTTTTCCAGTTGTTCTCCTGCATGATGGCATTTAAACACATATTCTTCACCTCATAATAAAAGCATGTGATAATGTCAGCAGAACCCAAGGTGGTGCAGCCCATCCAGGCGGTGTCAGTGAGCGGGGACCCCCAGAGTCTGTGCCTGTGGTGTCAGTTTGCGGCTGTCTTCTCCCACTACACTGTCACCTGGAGCAGAGGGGGTACTGTCCTGGCAGAGATCAAGAGAAGGTATTTAGTTAAATTTTACATGATTTTTACAGTGGATTTTCTTAAATTCTACTGACATATTTACACAATACTTTCACTTAATCCTCTAAACCTGCCGACGGGTTTGAATGGCATGTTGTTTTTAAAAAATGGCCAAAATCACATTATTTATAGCCAGAAACTGTAAAAATAGAAATTATCATCAGAGTTTCAAATTTCCGACGGTCCTTGGACAAATCATGTAAGACGTAGGAGGAACGTAGGCAGAAAAATCTGTTATGCAATACTTTGAGGAAGGATAAAGTACGGCGTTACATTTTGCCTCCTTTAAATCTACCACTTTTTGCACAGCAGTCAGTTGTGTAACCTGTACCTTCTACACATATCTATCTATAGCTTCAATTGCAGAATACTCTAGTCAGCATGAACATTCTTCAAAAAGAGGAGCAACCAAAACAGTCAAATATCAGCAGACACAATTCATATTTTTGGCTCAGAGAGGACCCTGGATTGCCATGATGTACATAATTAAATGTCACAGTGAATCCAAATTTCAGATTAAGTTCAGATCCAATGCCAGAGGGTTGTTGTATAGAGACTAGTTGTTTTTGTGTGGAGCATTTTGTGACACTGTACCTCTCTGTGAAGTGCAGGGGACGAGAGCAGAGTGTCACTGACCATCTCCAACGCTTCTCACAAAGACTTGGGAAAGTACCAGTGTCAGCTCACCAGTTTATATGGATCAGTCACCCTGGAATACTTGCTCACATATGAAGGTATAAAACATGACTTAACTGTAGCAACTATCTTGAATGTGGACAAGAAACATGTACAGTTAAAGAATGTGTATCCTTTTTTACCCTTTTTTTTACAGTGCTCAGTGAGATTGTCATCCCTCCATCTCCAAAGACCATCTCATGTGAGTTGTGATCTCAGAACAAAATTTATTACTTCCCAGTTTTTTGTTTTGGAGTACGACAGATAACAGATGACACATTGTCTCTGTCTTTTTTTTTTCTAGCTGCCCCTGTAGAGGTGGGGAGTGAAGAAGAGGATGTCCACTGCTCCAGGCTGATTTTCAAAGAGGATTTCCTGGCTGACCAACACTTTGGAGAGAACCAACCTGCCAGCATCATCACTGAAAAGGTTCACTTTGGGGAGGGGATGCACCGGCGGGCTTTCCGGACCAAGCTGCAGGCGGGTCAGATACCCCTGTCACTACCTGGACACTCCTGTGTGCTCAAAGTACACAATGCTATCAGCTACGGGACCAAGAACAACGACGAGCTCGTTCAGAGAAACTTCACCTTGGCTGTAGAGGTAAGAACGTCACAGGATGTATAATATAAGTGCTGATGCATAGTATAAATGCATTATGTGTATAACAAAATCCTATTTGTGAGTATCACATTACATGGAATTATGGAATGAAATGAAATAATTAAACTATGATTTTAGCGGTTTTACAATATCTTTTTATATTAATTTCATGACAAAATCTGAAATATCACATAAAATGCTCAGAAAGTGACACAAATGTGTATTGACTTTTGTGCACAACAACACTTTTTTTTGTGACATTTTTGCCCGGTTCCACTAAAATGCCTTCTGTGAATTCGCACAGAAAGTATAACCATTAGTGCCCCAAAACATACATAATATCCAACATGTGACACTGTGATTTGGTTATGTTTTAATATGTTAATCATCCAGCTCTGAGTTAAAATACCTAGCAATCACAGTCCAAGCTTTTATGAGATCTCTTCTATTACTGGCATACAAAAGCATAGCTGGCTTTCCTCAGATGAATTATCATCCTCTCCAGATATCCTCTAATACACAAAGTAAATGTATTGTAATTGACTTTTTGCTGTGTAGGAGTGCCAGGTCCAGAACACAGCAAGAGAGTACATCAAGGCGTACACCACGGCAGCCCAGTCTGTTGAAGCCTTCGGGGAGATCCCAGAGTGAGTGACACACACGACAAGCTGCAAACTCAACACACAACAAAACTCTCTGCAGCAGCACATTTGCCTTCATAGTATATTTTAGAATAATGTAAAATGCCCTCAGCTCAAGCCATTTTGTTTCATGCTTCCACTAGGATCATTCCCATCTACCTGGTTCACCGTCCATCCAACAACATCCCGTACGCCACACTGGAGGAGGAGCTGATCGGTGACTTCGTCAAGTATTCGGTGAAGGACGGCAAAGAGATCAACCTGATGAGACATGACTCGGAGGCAGGACAGAAATGTTGTGCTTTCCAGCACTGGGTCTACCACAAGACTGAGGGCAACCTGCTGGTTACTGACATGCAAGGTTGGGAAAACATGGAAAATTTGAAATTTTGAAATGTGTTCAAAATGTTTTTATCTGCACTTAAAATTACAAATTAGAGGACTAAATATCAGTCTGATGTTTGGGGTTTTCAGGGGTGGGAATGAAGCTTACTGATGTGGGAATAGCCACCTGTAAGAAAGGGTGAGTATTGTTTTTGAGACCATAATTGATGCAAATTGTTTATACATGCAAATTGGTGTATTAATAATAATTTCTTTTTAGATATAAGGGCTTCAAAGGAAACTGTGCCACCTCCTTCATTGACCAGTTCAAAGCCTTGCACCAGTGCAACACGTACTGTGAGATCCTGGGCCTCAAATCCCTGCAGCCCAAACCTAAAAAGCCTACGTCTGCTCCGAAACCCAAACCGCAACCCTCTGCTGCACCCAAGAAGAAAACATTTGGGCCAACAGTGAAGGGCAAGTCATAATAGGAGGAGAATCATGGGACTACGGGTTTCATTGTGAGGTTTTTTGGTGATTTGCTTCTCTCACGTTGGACCTCGTCATGCAGAGTTTGGCCCGTTAAAGAGGAAAGATGCCCAAAGTTTTGGGCTCCATCAGGCCAGATCCTGGAGGAAACAGACATATTTTAATTCTGAAGGGAGCAACTGTTACACAACCAGCGGCCGTTGTTTCATAAAAGTTTTTGCTTCATCTCATGTTGAACATTTGATATATTTTATTTTAATGAAGATTTCACCAGAGATGGTCTCTGTATGAGAGAGGATTTATAATCTATGGGAGGAAGCTTTGTTTTTAGTTTTTTGGGAAAAACTGTGACAAATGTAACAAACACTTGAACATGATGATGAGAATGATGAGTTTGTCGACAGTGTTGAACTGTGATGTCTTAGAGATTGATTTATTAATGAGGTGCGACTGATGATTTTCCTTTACAGATCAATGCAGAGTTTTTCTTGTTTTTCT
This sequence comes from Enoplosus armatus, assembly GCF_043641665.1. Taxonomy (NCBI): domain Eukaryota; kingdom Metazoa; phylum Chordata; class Actinopteri; order Centrarchiformes; family Enoplosidae; genus Enoplosus; species Enoplosus armatus. The sequence goes on from NC_092197.1 coordinate 7,420,260, forward strand.
ACTTCAGTGATGTTTTCAAACTATTAGTTCATTAAATTAATGAACTTGTTAATTAACTTATTAGAGGAAATGTCTTTCAAGTAGGTTGTATGATAAAATACACACAGTGGAGGACATGTATTGTTTTGGGTTCAGTTACACAGTATGAGTGGGTCATTTTTAATGTGATTGGTTTGCATTTATTCAGTTTAATGTTGCATTATTATGATGTTTGTTCATTTAGTAAAGACACTGATTCAGGATGAGCTCATATTTTTTATTCTGGAGACAACACAAAGACATTTTGTACACGTAAAGCTCCTTTGAATGTATTCACTGAAAAATGTGAAGATTTATTGATTTGTCGTTTTTATTATCTGGGTCAATTCTGCTTGTTAAATTGGTTTCGAATGTCTGGCATCATTTAAAGGATCTATACTGTATCGGTCCAGCTCAAACCGAGTGAAAGACATGTAAAACTGGACCCAGTATTCACACCACACTAACCTTACATCCAGAGTTACTTGCATACACAGTCCATTGGAGCTCAATAGCATGTAAGGTATTGAACTGCAAATTTCAAACGGTCTCGATATAATAAGCCTCTCTGTCCTGCTCTCATCGCTGCCATTTAAATCCCTGACCCAAATTGATGTCATGGCTCTCGGGTTGCATCTGCGGCCAATGTGTAAGCAAACAGGCGATCTTTGTTATTAAAGAGATGTTGCTGGTTGAAGATGCTTTATTTGATTTATCAACTCACATTTGTTGTATGGGACCTCTGACCTACAGGTTTTGGGGGAGGGGGGGTGTTGCATCATGTGTCTGTGAATATGATTATAATTAAATCAGTTTGTCTTTGTACATAGGGCTGCATTTGAAGGTATATTTATAAAATTAACATTATGACTTAATGTGATATGGTTCACTCTATATAGTAGTACAAGTGTCTAAATTATATGTTCTGTTTACATGTTGAAGAAGTTTGAATCATGACAACACCCTCAAACAAATGGGTCATCTATTCTTATCTATACTTATAGGAGAAGGTCTCCAGCAGCAAATTAGCACCTCAAACACTAAAGTAAGTGGGTCACACTCAGAGGCTCAAGATCATGTATGATGTATCAACACAGTGCTATTTTCTATTTTCATCTCTGCCCCTCCTGCATGGTGTAATATGTCCCGAGCTGTAGGCACTGCCAGGAGATGGAGACATGTTTTTAGACTTTTGTATGAATTAGGAAACTATTACAACTCTGAAAAAAAGGAAATACAGATTATACAGAAGCCACAAAACAAACAAAAGACAAAAAGAAAATAGTGAAAAAAAAGAAATAATAAAGAATTTGATAATAAAAAAAATTCAAGCAAACCAAGAAATTGAGGAACATATCGAGGTCCTTTTCACACTGTAGCTATTTAGTGTGATAATGGCGTTTGATACAAAGGACACAAACACCATTGTCACACTCCACAGCTCTGGAGGACAGCATTTACTGTAGATGTTGCAGACGGAGAGGTTGTTAAGACAGACTGGTGGATGGATGACCTGGTTTAAGAAAAAGAAAGTGGTTTGGTGACGTGTGGAATCAATAAAAAGCAATGGAGTGAGGGAAAGTGAGAAAAGACACAAAAGATAACGTTAAAGTACACGTGGTGTTGATGTGAGATGCTGTCTGTGAAAGTCACACTAAGCTATGATCTATGATTATCCATGTGGCACTTTAATCTTGTAACCATCAATATGCCGAAAATAAAACACAAATGAAAAATCTAGTAAACCATAGAAAATAGGGAAAGTAATGCTGAGTAAATACACAAGGCTTATCCAAAGTGTCCAAAGTCCGGTCATGTCTTTTTCTACTGATTGTGGGGATGACTGCAGCTGCGTGCGTGTGTGTGTGAATAAGAGAGTGTGTGAGAGAGTAAAAGAACACCTGTGAGATCCCGACAGTACAAAAATATTTTCATACATTTTTCAAAAATGTGGTTGAAAAATAGAGTTGGTTCAGACTGTAAGTCACTCTAGATTCTATACATCTTTATTGTTTCTACTTTTAACTATATTACACAACATTTGTGAGCTGAAAATGGCACCAAGAGTTGTTAAATGTATCATAGTTCATGAACTTCCAGCTTTATTAATAAAAGTGTGAGATGAAAACATTATTAAAGGATTCAGACATATTGCAAGACAACAACCAACTCACCTCAAATTTCTACAGTGGATCCTGTTTCCAGATTCATTCATTCATTCATACCCTCTCCTGCTTCTGAGTCTCCCAGCTACTCTCTCCTGTCTGCTCCTTCCCTCTCGCACCAGCGTATCTTTGTCTCTGAGTCTTTCCAAACAGTTAAAAGTCCAGTAGTGCGTCCGGAGCTGCAGGTTCACGAGGTGATATGTGGTGCATTTGGGTTTGATGCTGTCCCATCCAAGTCTTTATGTAGACAGAGCAAGGATCGGACAAACAGCCAGTTCCACATTAGTGATAAGCTACAGGGGAAGTATTGATCGACCCTGACCAGAGGTAGAGGGTGAGGGGTGGAGGAGGGGGAGACCAAAAAACTGTCCTGGTGAAGCAACAGGGCCTTAATACCAAGGTTTCACTAAAAGTCACCATGAGCTGAATGTAACAGACTCAGGTGATGGTTCCTGATAAAAGAACGAACTGGAAAATGTAATGTATGTAATAAGATACAGAGTTTGGTGGAGCCAGGGGCCAAAAAACAGCAAGGTACACAACCAGCAGGAAGAGGTTGTGTAAAATTAGACACTCATGAAGTAAAAGCATGTCAAAGTCAAGTCAACACACTTCCATAAGTTAAATCTTCACTGTATTTATCTGAAAGTAAATAATGTTCAGGAAAACCTGCATTTTCTTTTCTCCATTTACAAAATCAAATCACCACAGCACTCCATTTAAAATACTTCATCCAGTGAATGTCTGTATGTTAGGACAGCATTTTGTGTTTAATAGTAAGAAGTTAACAAGTCAATTAGGCTCTTTTTATTAAGCGTTATTGAAACTCTGTTATGAATACTGAGGAATAATGCTGAGGAATTTCCTTTTTATTATACGTGATGAATGACTAGACTTTAAAATCAAACATTTTACAAGTTTGCCCACATGAGACTTAGCAGATGAGCAACAATAGAGTTGAAAACTTTAACTATTACAATAGTTAATGTTTTCAACTATTATCATCCACTGTTGGTCCAGGTTATTACTTTAACTTCCCATCAGGGTTTCATTAAGGTCAGTGCTGTGACGTAACATAGAAGCAGAGACAGACGGACTGTAAAACTGTCTTTTACAGAAAACCAAAGAAATGTGTTGGTGCTTCCTTATGATTATGTTAACAATCATGTTAAGATTTATTCTCATTTGCACTTTGTGACATCTTTTTCTGGCAAGTGGAATGTTTTAGACGGCAGCTCTGGAGAAGAGTTGGCTCTTGGTTTGTTTGTGACCAGATCGAGGGTAGGAGGGCTTGATAAAATGTCCCCGGACTGGCAGGGTGGCTTTTATTTGCTTGTCCTTGGAGCTGATAACGCCTAGATTGCGATTGTGTGAATGAACTGAGGTCCCTTCACCACACCACGTGCACACACACACACACACACACACACACACACAAAAAAAAAGACAGACGGGGGTGGGGGGGGAGTTGTAAGTCTCATTAATTTCTCAAGACAGTATTTGGATCAGGAAGGAAGCTGGACTTCAAGAACTCATTTATAATGTGGATGAATTAAAACAAGCACCTGTTCATGTGGGAGTACATCTCTTTTGAAAACTTTGACCTCCCGTGAAGAAATATGTCGGTTAAAACATGTTCAGATTCTTCACTATAGAATCTATGATACAAAACATATATATATCAAAAATCCCTCATGACTGTTTAAGATGTGAAGGAGTCCTCTAGGTACTTTTTCAAGCAACACTTTAATGATGTAGCTACTCGATGTGGAGCTAAATATATATATTTTACATGTGGTTTGGTAGGTTTGTCAACAATGCATGCAAGATGTTCATGTTTTAGATTGTGCACTACTTAAAAGTACTTAATTACTTTGCACTAGGGCAAACGACTTATTCATCAGAGGGTAATTGTGAAATTAGGTTTCATTTTGGTTCATATTTCTGAATATTCAAAAGAAATGAATAGTTTAAAAGTTCAGTCAAGTGTCTGTGATTTCAAATGTTGGGTTTGTAAAACTTAATGTTACACAGGACCAATCTACTTTCATCAATATCGTGTATTTTTACAGTTCTTCTATGTTTCCACTTCCAGTATGAGGAATGTTAAAGTCCAGTTATATTAAGTCAAACAACACACTCTGAGAAGTTTCATTTTTATTTGACTGAAGTTAAATGAACCACAAAGACTTGCAGAGAGTGGTGGAATCTTAACAAAAGTGATATTTCCCGTCATTCATTAAAAAACAAAACAAAACCCTCTTTAAAAAAGGACTAATCTTTACTGAATCGGTTTGAGGGGTGGGATCACAGGAGGGAGGAAACACAAGGGAGGAAAAGGTAGAGAAAAGAGAGAAAATAGAGAATACTAAAGGACGTGAAGTCTCTGCTTCACTTCCGTCAACTTTTTCTACCATAGCAGCAGCCCAGATTTACAGACTATTTATATTGCACCAGGTAAGTGCTCCGAATGGAAAAAAAAATAAAAGAATCACATTCAAGTTAATGACAAAAGACATACAATAGGTGACATGACCTCAGAGTGATCTATAAAGTGCCCTTTAGGTTCAATGGTGTTAGAAAAAGGAGAGAGAAACAGAAACATAAAAAAGAAAAAAAAAACATTTTTTTCTTTGTAAGAAACGTGCTGCTTTATATTCAGTGGCAATCACAGCTTTTCTCTCAAACACCCGCGCACGCACACACAGCTTCGTTTTAGTGTTGTTGATCAGTAATACTTCTGTTAAATGTAGTTCATACATATATTTATATATCATGAAAAAACTTAAAATGTGTTGGGGGTTTTTTCTCAAGAACGATTTACAGCATTATGAACAGCAACAGGCATGAGAATATTAATATAATCATGACGCAAACATCTCAAGAGGAACTATCATCAGTTTTAGTTTTCGCTTCTCGACCTCGCGACCGATTACACATCCAAATTACTACCATGTAGTCAAAGCAAACACAAGATACAGTTTCATGCTGCTTTCATAGCACTACAATAAAAAAAGAAATACATTTTATTCAACACATTTGCTATCACGGTAACAAATGATATGGATTAATTATTTCCCAGACTAGCCAGATTTACACTTCACACACCATGTCATATAGAATTGTCAAAATAGTAAACAACATTGTTCATCAGTACAAATACATTTAGAGTATTTTCCTGCAAGAATTATACCAATGATTAAAAAAAAAAAAAAGAAAGAAAGAATCTGTTCCATGATGACAAAAACTATAAAAATCATCTTTGGGGATTATTTCATCCCCCATTCTTTAATCCTTACCAGTGGCTAAAAAAAACAAAACATTATTCTACAAAAGGCTGCAGTGGCGATTTCTGATCACACAACATATAGACAAAGGCTCTACGGAGGGGTGTGGCCGATTTCCTGAAATGTGATTGGCTAGCATTCCTAAGGTAATCTGGTGTTGGTCTAAGGATTTGAGAGAGTTGTGATCATAGTGCCATTGCAGTTTCTTAGAGAAATAGTGCATGTTGGAGCCAGATTAAGGCCATGCTAGGACCCTTCCATTGAAGGGTGCTCAAATACTGTGCTATGGTGTACATAAAGGAGCTATTGAAATGCATTAGTGTTTTCCAGCACTGTAGATTTTCACAGGACAAGGGTAGAGGGGAACGAAACGGCGGATCAGGGGGGCCAGCTCTCGTCATTCATCGCTCATGCCTGTGGATAATAGATTTCAGCATTTAAAGGTGCGACTCTCCCGTTCTTTCCCCCAGCACCTTTATGGAGTGACCTACCCACACTGAAAAGATAAAAAGATGTAGGCATATTGGCTCGACAAATCGCTGTACAGTCTCAAACCACCGTGCTGTGGAGGTGGCTCACAGTCAGGCATTTCAGTACAACATGCTCGCACAGAACTGCTACAGCAGCTGGTTTGACATCCCTGTGGCTTTTTGTTTTGTTTATTTGTTTTTATTGTTGGTTGGTTGAATGCAGTCACAGGCTGCCATTTTAGTCGACCCCCTCGAAGCCCTGCGCGTTCTCCACAGCCATGAGGAGTTTCTCTCTCAGGTCCTCAAATGAGTCGTAAGTGGGCAGATCCAAGCGGTTGAAACTGGGGAGACAAAAAACATTTGATTGACAAATTACAAAAACTTTACACGCTGTTCCAGTGCCCCAGCAATGACTGAAATATCTCAAAAACTACTGGATGGATTGCAGGGAAATTTTGCACAAACATTAATGGTCCCCAGAGGATGAATTCTAATGATCTCTGTGATCCCCTGACTGTCCTCTAGCGCCTCCAGCAGGTAACATTTTTTAATTCTCCCAATACTTTGTTTATGACCAAATACCCAAACAACGCAAAACTAAGATCATGATAAACATTACACCTGCTTAGCATTAGCATGTTAGCATGCTGATGTTAGCATTTAGCTCAAAGCACTGCTGTGACGTACACAGCAGTAAATACAGCCACAAAACTGCTAGCATGGCCGTAGGCTTGTACGAGTTGTTTGTGTGTGTGTGTGTGTGTGTGTGTGTGTGTGTGTGTGTGTGTGTGTGTGTGTGTGTGTGTGTGTGTGTGTAGTAGTGACATACCATGTGTGAGCTCTTGGCAACTTATCTGGTGTTCCCCACTGCTCGATTGTGAACAGCTGAGGACCATTAGAACCTGTAACAAACAAACAAAAAAATCACTAATGATGATGAGACAGTTGTGATGTAGGGATACATTTATTAGACGGCAAATTTAACCTCCAAGTCAATTCAATAGATTAAATCATTGCTGGAGAAAGAGGAGGAAGGAGGGCATTTGGGTAATTATTGAATTGCAAGTAAATAATTATAAATATTTTTCATATTAATAATTTAAAGCCTCCTTGACAAAAACATTTTTGGTCATTCCTCATTCATCTATATGTACGTGTACAGTAAAGTGATAGTAATTCAATTCTTGGAAGTGCTGACTCATCTTTTCTTAGAAAACTATTTTTGTGTCCCTGTTAGATAAAGCTCAGGACCTGCAGTTTAAACAGATAATATATGATTTTAAAGAAATGGAACTGTTATATAAGCAAGAACTCTGAAGGTATCTGGCGAGTTAACGTACCATAAAGCTCGGCAAAGCCATTCATGGGCACTCGTGACGTCCCCGTAACAAACTGGAGGAGTCGGATCCTCTTTTCAGCATCCATCAACAGGACAACCTGGCGACACAGGACAAATCTCTCTGACACTTCATTTACCAAATGGTTAACAGAGTTAATGTATTCATTTATTATTTAAATCACTTCCCTGAAAAAGGCTATTTAAATTTGACACATCCCACCCCATAATACTTTCTCATTTCCACAACTATATCACAGAAAAGAAGATGAAATCATTCAAAGCTTTTGCACAATTTTGCATTCAAGCCTGCGTGTGTGTTTGTGTGTGTTTAAGAAAACCATAAAATCAAACTGTGGCCGCTCAAATTCAAACAGAAGCTGTTTGAGCCAGTTCACTTCATCGGATGACATGACACTGTTGTCCATGTGTGTGTGTGTGTGTGTGTGTGTGTGTGTGTGTAAGCATGCACACACACAAATTAAGGCTTGTGTGTGTGTTGTTTGCTGTCTGAGTGTATTTGTGTGTGTGTGACTGTGTGACTGTGTGTGTGTGTGTGTGTGAGTGTGTGTTAAAGCTCAAGTCAAGACAGATGATAACCAGGGCAGGTACTACTTTAGGCTCTTTCATCAGAGCAAACAAGCCTGTTCTTCCAAACAGACTTTGATCTTCAAAAGCGAGGCCAGCCAATCCGTCGCAGGCTGGACAGAGGGGAAGATGACTGGAACCAAGGTTTGTTATGAAATGTCCAGTCTCCGTGACAAGTATGTAGCAACATGTGGCTGACAATTTACATAGTACGTGTTTGCAAATATCAGTTGTGCAGTGCATGTTTTTGTTGCATGTATTTATGAGTCTGTGTGCTTATGTATCACAGACGTACCTTCCAGAACCACTGTATAACAGGATGGTTGGGACAGTAGCCATTCTTGTAAACAGTGTGTTGTCTCCAGTCGTTGACGTCAACGTCACCCAGACCACACATGAGCAGCTACACACAGACAGAGGGCGAGAGAGAAACAGAAAAAAAGCATTTACAACCATTACCACTTTCCATCTCAAGACAGAATTGTGTTAAGTTAAAATGCTCAAGAAGAGTAATGTACACAGATATGATGATCGGAGGAGAGGGGTTAAGATCGGTGACATACCTCCAGTTCATTTTCATCAAAGATCTTGATCAGATCTATGAGAATGAGCTCAGTGAAGCCCTAAGAATTAAACAAAAAAGGTAATTAACACATAATTCTGAAGAAACATCCCACTAAATCATTTTTGAAAGCTACAATATTCAAGGAAGAAGTTTAGGTTTAGATGCAGACATTGAATTTAACTCTTATACTAAAGGCCTCGGGCTCGCCAACCCAAAGTCTGTGGTCACATTGCCCCCAAGTGGCGACTGTGTTACTGCACATAAATACCTCCAAGAAGGCGTTCATCTGTTTCTGGACCCGATTGACAAACCTCCACTGGATGACCAGGCTATCAGAGGGAAGATTATTCACATGTTAGTACAAACACAAGTTTTAAGACAGTTTTAGATTCGTGTTTGATGAAGTAGTTTCATGATAATCATTGCTAGACAAAGAATAAAGTAAGAGGAGAAATACTGATAATGTTCTTACTCTATGTATTCCTTTTTGTTCTCATTGGTGACCACCATGTCTGAGCCGCTGGGCTTCAGGTCGACCTGGTATGTCTGAGAAAGAAAACCACAATAAAAATAAAAGGCCAGGAAACTCCTGATACCCAAACTACATTACTTAATTACGTCAATAAAAAAATTAAATAAAATTAATTAAAAATGTGATTGACTTAAGCCTGCACACCTGTCCAAAGTTGTCCTCGTCAATACAGAACCTCAGGTCCAGCTCAGTGGGATCGTTCTCCAGAATCCACTTCAGAGAGTTGTAGTATTCACTGTCCTGCAGGGAGGCAACGCAGAGCAGATAACAATTAAACACAAAGATAATTAAGTCATTTGTTGGCTTTTATTTGTGACATTGGAGGGTTTCATTCAAAACTGCATGTATGTAGAACCAGTTGTATCAAACAATCAACCCTGTGGTCAATTAATTAGTATATTGGAAGCATATTGACTAAATACATAATGCACAGTGCCAAACTAAGTGGCTAAGAATTGCAGAATTTTAAAATAATCACTTAATCATTTAGTAGCAATGAGATCTTACCACAGACTCCATGTCTTTAAGGGAGATCTGTTTTCCCAGCATCATCTTGTAGAAGGGTCGGATGAAAAAACCTAAGAAAGCATAAAACAACACCGAGCTGTAACAGTATGTGTGAAGTTTAAAAACTTAAATGAAAATGTTGCTCACACATGACAAACCTGAAAATACACATAATAACACAATCAACAAAAAGATAATTTTATTATCTATAATTTCAAAGACAGGGTCCGACATCGAGCAGCTTACCATCCAGTAGTTTTCCATGAAACACAGCCATTCCTGCCACCCGTCCGATGAACTTGAAATAAGAGAGGTGATCCTCATTGCACAGGCCAGAGTTGGGATTGATTTGGAGAGTGTAGTTGTCCCTGCAGAGACGAGATCACAGAGAAAGAAAGTCATTTCCAGGTTCTCCTGTAATGCTCTGTGCAGTCAGTAGTAGCAATGGGTTTATTACTCCTTAAAAAAACCTTTAAAAAAAGTCAATAAACATAAAATCCTGACCGTAATTTCAGTGGTATTTGCAGCTTGATTTAATGGGCTGTGATTTATTTAATTAATTTTCCAGACATTTCTTTTTTTATGCTATCCACAGTGCTTTATGCCACGTCAAACTGCACATGAACTCTGCTGTTCCTCCTGCAAATTCTGGTGATTTGTTTAGTCAGTCCTCTATATTGTTGATCAAATAGTGTTTGCAGCTGAGGGAAAATCTTAAGGTTTTTAATAGCAGATTATAAACAGCATGTCATCTTTTCCCCCTCTCACCATGGCAACAAAACCCTGCATGATTCACACAGACACTGCTGCTGTTTTGGAGCATCTTCTATTCTTCTCTCATATTGCAAAATATTGTTTAAATATGACATTATATTCTTGTTTTCATTAAAACTTCAAAAGCACGGTTACGGGTAACTTCTTTGTAAGAGGGTTTCTATGAACCCAGGAGCAAGTGGAGACAGGTGGTTGCTAAGCATTGGCTTTTCATTTAACTGCAGCTGCATGATGAGGTTAAAATGAAATAACAAATGTTGCTGTGATTAATTATCACAATGTGGCTAATATTAAAGGTTTGAAGTTTTAATCATAGTCTTACTTTTTATTAAATCAAGCAAACTTTAATCAAAGTATGTGTTCACATTTAAATTTCCTTGCCTTTGTATTATTTATTTTTTGTTGCCTTTGCCCTACATGCTAAAAAGAGAGAATCAACTGAGTCGTCATCTATTGCTGACGGTGCCAAGAAAAGGAACAAAACATACGACACTTTAATTATCTTAACGCGTACTGTATTTGTTCCAGGATGGCTTTTTGAATGAGAGGAAAAGTTAATCAAAGAAAAAGGAAACTTTAACAAGTCTCACAGGGAAACAGTACGGCAGCTCTGCCCCTTACTCCTCTTTGTGGAAAAAGCCAACCAAAACTGAGTGGATTTTTCCAAGGCTGCAAACATAAAGCAAGGTTATTTACCACATCAGCTTTGCTTAACACTACGTCCTGTGTCAAATCCTGTTAAATGCCTCATGGGTTTAAACCTCCCTCTTCAGTTAAATCTAAAATCTATATCACACAAACAAGCAGAGACTTACGTGGCAGAGTATTCGAACAGGCCGTAGTAAGGATTGAACATCTCCTTAGATAAGAGGAAGAACCACTCTCTGGCCACACCACCATAGTCCAATCCTTTCTCTGATTCAAACTCGATCCACAGCCGTGCCTTGAGAACATCAGGCCTCTTCAGGGACATGATCCGACGGTACGACTCTTCAAAGATGTTGTTTCTGTGCAACTTCATCTCGAATCGGTTGGGGATGTCAGCCTGGAATAAATAAAAAACAACACTCTTAATTATTGTGGTCACTGTTCACCCAAGATCTGATTCCAGCATTAGGAAACAACAGTTTACAGGCAGTAACATGCAAGTCTGCACTCCACCTACCGAGTGTTAATCACAAAGAAATGTCAAATGATTGCAATGAATATTTAAGATGCATTAAAAATATCAAACTCAGTCACTCAGTGTCAAGAAAGTTGAGACAGTATGCAATCAAGTGTAATCAAAATAGAAGCAAATTAGACAGCCAGGAGGACTGCAAGGAGAAGCTGTGAGGTTTAGCTTTGCCCTGGCATTGTTATGCAAAAGTTCCCCAGCAAGAACCCAGGAACCCAGAAACCCAAGACAGATCTGCATCTTAAAAATCGCTTCTTACCGGTTTCTTCAATTTCTTCCTGAAGTAGTCGTATTTCTGCTTGAACTCTCTAGAGTAGGGAACAGCCTGCACAGGCAACAAAGAACAAAAATGGTCAAAGAGCGCTCAATATCCTTTTAAACATTTGGCTTGTGATGTAAATGTTTTAACAGGAAAACAAAATATGCTTCCATTTCTTGATAAAACACCAAAAACTACATGGAGTGTAACTGGGGGAGGTGTTGGCAATGAGGGAGAACAATATCTGAAGTGGAACACAGAATGACACGAAGGTGTTGGCATGTTAAAGTGACAACCGCAGTGACAAAGTGATTTATCTTTGTTATACAAAGACACTGAAGCGTGTGGCAGATAGAACTACGATGTTGAAAGAAGAACTTGTTGTTTCCATGTAGCAGCACTGATGTGGCAGAGACTCTCTGTAGTAGTTGGGGGCAGTAAGAGGAAACTACTCACAGGTCCTGTGATAGCTGGACTCTGCAGACGAGGGTCCTCCCACTGCGTGTTCTTTGTATCTGGATGACACAAACAAATACAACAAACCCTTTAGGCAAAAATAGGATTCACCAAGACTTGGGTGAAATCTAGTAATTCATTAAGCAAAAATCAACTTTTCAAATACAAAGATTTACGAGAGATGGGATATCTTTCTGTTTTGGACTCTTAGTCAGACAAAACAAGTAATTTGAAGAGGTCACCTTTGGCTCTAGGAAACATAAAGGGCATTTTTTCACCCTATTCTGACATTTTACAGATGAAACGACTCCAAAAAAGAAACAGATTAATCGATAATGAAAATACTTCCACTCTTATGACTACACCTCCTTTCACTTAAGTACCACTGTTGCACTACATCAGCCATCATACAATACATTTTAAACAGCATGACCTATCAACTGAGTTTCTGCTGTAATGGATGAGGTGCTTTGCTGTCCCTGACACTGTAAAATATGTAGCCGCATTGAAACCACTACACACTATAAAAAGTAAGAGAAAGGCAGATAAGTAAGACACAGATGACCAAATACAAGCATGGAAGAGACAGAAAGTGGTAAGATGGTGACGTCTTACTGTGGTCAATGTAGAAGGTGCGTCCGTCTGAGTGAACTCTTTCTTCCCATCCAGGCTAGAAAAAAACAGAGAGGAAGAGTGAGAAAGAAAGCACACAGTCACCATTAGACAGCACTATTAAACAGGCCATGCTCAAATAGTAATTTAAATCCATCCACTTTTTTTTTTCCTTTTTTAATTTATGTTTGATTGAACTTGACTGACCATTAAATGGTCCAAACACTGACAGCCCAGCACCGCAGGCGAGGCAAGCTTAATCAAACACCACAAAGGAACTGAAGGGATTTTCTCTCCTATTTGAGTCATGTCTGAGACGTCAGCAAGGCAGGGATACGACCACAACATAAAAGGTTAATCACCACCACTAGTCCAAACCAGTAGACCACCACTGACACAGTGACCACTCAGTACAGTGTCACAGGCCACACACACACACACACTTACACACTCGTTCGGCACCAGCAGTCAAGCAATTAAAAGAATTACAGTAGACTGAGAGTAAAGGGGTGGGGAAAGGGACCGAGTCTGACAGTCTGTCAAACATGGCGTACCTACAGTATGTGTGTTTCTAAGTATGCTGCTACTGCATGAGTGGGATAGCTGATAACACATGCAGCATACAGCCAGTTCCTTCCTCTAACATACATATATAGCTCCTTTTTGTCCCTCCCTCTGCCCCTTATTCAACCCTGTTCTCCTCCTTCCTGTTCATCCTCCTCCTCTCTCTAACAAATGTCCGGTGCATCTCGCCTCGTTCCACTTTCCCAACTCGTCTATCTGTGCCTCAGACACTGACACAGGTACACAGACATGGAGCAGTCTGAGGGATCCCGGGACAATGGTGGGGAGCTCCGAATGTTAAATCATCAACAGAAGGTGGGGATGGGTGGAGGTGGTGCATGGAGGGGGGCACAGAGAGAGGAAGTGGTGTAAAATACTGATGAAAAGGAAGGGAGAGGTACAGTCCATCCATGCCGGTCATGAGAAAGAGAAAAGATAGAAAGAGACCGAGAGAGAAAGAGGGAAACAAAAAAAAAAGAAAAAAAAAAAAGAAAGCGCAAGGCTGTCTGCAGGCATTTGACCAGACCGGACCGGACCAGACAGGTAGGTAAGGCAGGCAGAGGGAGGGAGGCACCAACCAACCTCCTCTGGTAGGTTCTGCCAAACAGACATGGCCAGGTGTAGAAGAAGAAGTAGCATACATTAGATCCACCAGAATGGAGAGAAAAGAGAAAGAGAAAGAGGGAGAGAGAGAACACATGCACACACCACACAAGCCTGTGAGATGTACAAACCCATGAAGCTTTGATTATTCAACAGCTACCTACAGTAACGTTTGGCCCACTTGTTGGGAGTTTGTCAAACAGATAATAGTGCAGGTGACAGACAGTCTCCACCTCCTAATTAGGGATTATCGCAGCCCCCAGACTCTGCTTCCTCATCCTTGCCAGTTACATTCTCCCTCTTTTCTAACAGGACTAAAAAGGAAATGTCTAATACTGTCTGTTCACGTGATCATGTCTCATCTTTTAGTGCAAAAGCCACTTCATCCACATAGTTAAAATTTAAACGTGGACCACTAAGTCAAGCTTTTTAAGCTGACCTGCAGACAAAAACCACAACAAAAACATGAAGAGTCAACAAGCCGAATAAATACCTTCAAAGTTTAGTTTAGGAAACTGGTTACGCAGTTACGACAATCTAATCTAATCATCTTGGTAATGGCACTTGTGAATGAGTGAACAAAAGCTAAGCAATTATTGGGATCTATGAGGTTGTTATTAATATGCTTTGTGGGCCAAAGGTTGAATACGCAGTTGGTCTAATTGTGACTGTACTTACAGGAAGAGGACCAAGGTCGCCAGGCTCCATTGAGTTCTTATTCCTCATATGGACTGGATATTTCAACCTGGGATCCTCCTGGTTGTCAAAAGAGAGAGGGAGGGAAGGTAGAGATACAGAAATGCATATGAATTACTCCAAAATGAAGAAAATTGCTTTTTAAAAAAGGTAAAAACTACATTTTACTTTTGCTCTCGTTTAAAGGATAAAACAGCGTCTCTTCAATATAACACAATTTCCCAAAGTTCACTTGGTCTGAAGAGCTAAAGTAAATGTGAAATGAACTTAAACCACCAGATGTCACTAAAAGATCCTGGAAGATCAACACTAACCACTGCCCTCCATTTTTAGTCTATTTGATAACTCAAACTGTCAAATAAGGCTCATAGTCGCATGCAGAAACAAAACATTTACACCACTTAACAATTTTGTTGCTTCATTTGCTAACACTTTAGGTCCTAACATGTTTCCTGGAAAGAAGAATGTACATTTGTACTAATTATAAAGAAAAGCAAAAGGTGCAAGACTGTTATTTCAGTTTAGTTGTTTGCGTTGAGTTTCTAGGTTTCTGAGGTTATGCAAGCAATTCCCTGGAACTGAAAATCGTCTCTTATTTTCCCTATAACTATTACCAAAGAACATAGTTCTTTCCTGGAGACGTACCAGGAAATTGTTAGGAAATTACAGACCTGTAAAATAAAGCGTTACCCAAAAATCATCTGCTAGCCTAAAGTATAATTCAGCCTGTTACCACAGTGTGTAAAGCTCACCCAGGTGGTGATTCTGCTGTTGTGGTCGATGAAGAAAGGCCGTCCATTGGGGGCTATCCTCATCTCCCAGCCCGGGGGCAGGAAGCTCTGCTGTGTCTTGTGTTGTGACTTGGGGGAGCTGTAGGGGGACGGCTGGGGAGACTGCGGGTTGGAGAACGTGTCCTTTACTGCCCTCCGCACCTGGATGTTGTTGGCTCCCTGGAACCAAAATGGAAAAATTAAAGAAATGAAGTGTAATATTATCATCATTAAACAGAATATGGATGGATGAAACACAACAAACAATAACAAGAGTCTTCCAAGAGTTGCCTTGGTTTTCTGAAAACTGAATAAGATTCTGAAACTGAATAAGATTAGAAAAGATCTTGGTAAAAACAATCTGAGAAAGCCAGGGGTAAATTAGTTTGATTCCCATGAGAATAGGGAGGGAGCTAATCAACATCCATGCTGCATGCTCCATCGACCTGTCAATCAAAATGTGAATAGAAAATGCATTAAGGCTTGATAAGTTCTACAGATTTCAGCTTTTACTGATTCCCTGGAAGCCATTTTTTTACAGGAAACCTACAATTACTGGTATTTTAAAAGCTTCTGAAGCAACATTAAACAGACTAAAGTTGCTCAGGCCAATGAGTGTTCCTTCATTATTCTTTCAGCAGCAATTATCACTGACTGATCTGATTTCTAACAAGAGAAAAGCCTGCATTAATTAATCCCAGCTCCTCTGGAAATTGTAATTACAACATTCTGCAGTTAGTGTTTCACTTCCTTTTACTTCTACAAGGCCTTGTTCACACACAGACGCATGCAGACACACACACACCTTAATTAAACCTTCTTCAGGTCTGTTCCCTTGTTAATAGCACAGTATCTTCACCACCGAGTAAAGCCATTAAATGCAGTAGGAGGTCAACAAGAGACCGTCCTTGTGTTGATCTTAATTAGCCAAGTTTGTGTGGTGTATTTATAGCTACACTGCATGATTCAAAGTTCAAATCGATTTTGCATAGATGACAAATGTGCACAGACAATTAATTACTACATCAAAAGTTTCACAAGTTTTCTAAAATGTCAGACCATCAGCTGCTTTAAGCTGCAAGTGCTTGTTCACACACATAACAACAGCATTTCCAAAACACACACACACACACACAGTTTTGATGAGAGCATAACATGTAATAGATGCAACAAAATCCAACTCAAAAACATTAAAGAGTTTTAGTCTTGGTTGTAATTATAACCGGTAGTTATTTGTATAATGTCACAGCCTAAACAAGCTTGTCTGCTCAAGTCAAAATGAAAAGGGGCTAACACATTAACCACCTGTGCGGTCCGATTATCAAACTCCCCTGACCAAACTGGCTTCATGAAAAGCGTATACAGTAGAACACAGCCAGGACATGATGGATGCTAAAATACCGTAGAGAGATTAGGAATTACTCTACGATCCATTACTGGTCATTCACATTAAGATTATTTAAGATCGGTGAGTATTTGGGATGATTTAACAATATTTAATCTGTCCAACACATGGCTGATTCAAACACTTCAAATGTACAGCAGCTTCTTCACAGTAAAAGTCCTCCTCACTGAGGCCTGTTTGCTCCACTGCTTACTTTCATTAAGATATCTGATGATATGTGAGCTCGAGAGATTTTACAGCTGCAGGTACAGAACTTACGGTGCATTAAGTGTTTAGGCTAGCCCTGAATGCTCACTTATTCACTTCATAAAAGTTGAAAATATATCTGTGCATATTGTTGTTGAAGAATCAGACACTACAGCTCCAACAAAGCCCAGCAAAGGAATAACAGCAGCTATCAGCTACAGCCTGATATCCCAGTCTTTGCAAGTGTTGACTGGAAGTTTATATCTCAATAGATTAAAAATTCAATACACTGTGTCGGTGTCGCCACTATGAAGACAAAAAAATACGACTTCAAAAATGAAATAATTAAATGTACTTTTAAGGTATTCACAAAGGATGCCATTCAAATGCTACCCATGAGATGTAACAGCATTTTTATTTGCTTTTGTGGTTGCCTTTGTGTTACGAAAATGATCTCTGGATTTAATGAAACTTACTTTCAAGATCAATATCATTGATTGGGATATCACCGGGTTTGCTTAAGCAAATTACGACAATCGTTTGGGACCTGTGATCAATTCAAATAATGTATTCATCCAGCAGTAACTGAATCTCCCATATTAAATTTACCACACCAGCTTCATTCTGTTGGTGTTATTACTTTTAAACGTGCTGTGCCGCAGAATGAAATGCTGACTGTGCCAAGAGTGCATATTGTTCGCAACAAACTCATCATGGTGAATAACAGAGCCGGAGTAAAGCTCGGGCCATTTCTTGTGACTAATCACTGTTTAACGTAGAGCTGTTTTGGCGCTCGGCCATCAGCTCCATTGAAGATGAAAAAAAGAACAGCATGAAGAAAGAAGAAGAAATGAAGAAATCCTCCTCAATAAAGAGATTAAAAAAAAGACATGAGAAGAAAAGATGATTTCCATAAGGTTGGCAAGGAAGAAAAGAGAGAAAGGCAGCAGCAAGAAAGAGTTACCCTGAGAGAAGGAGAGATAACATTAGAATGGTGTAATACTAAAGAAGGAAATTGAGGATTGGCTGATGTAGATGTGTGAGGATCATGATTTGTTCATCTTCTAAAGGATGAAAAGGGTGATGCAATGAAGAATTGCATGACAAGAAAGTATGGAAGGGTAAAGATTGGGGAGAAGAGGAGACAGAAATACGTAGTCCTTAGGGAGTGAAAAAGAAAAGGATAAAGGTGTGGCAGAGCGGGACGGTACAGGTGGCTAATTCTCACCTCCAAGGGGGTGGAAAGGGTGACAGTAGGGGAGCTGAGGCTACGAGGTCTTCGGACTTGGGGCTCATGAAGGTGGTTGCTTGAGGCATTGGAAGAAGAGGAGGAGGGGGTGGGTGCGGGTGTCAGGGCCGAGGCTCCTCCTGTTGCTGCTGCTGTTACTGCTGCTGCTGCTGCTGCTGCTGTTGCTGCTGCTGCTGAGGTGCTGGCTCCGTCTTCAGTCAGCTGTCGGTGAGAATAGCACTTTTGAGGTTAAGCGGGGTTGGAATAAGGCAAGTGATGCTGTTTGCGAAAACAAAACTTGTTCTTATCATAAGCCATGCGGTCAGAGATGATTGTCTGCCACCGGAAAGGTCTGGATGCAAGCTTTTCTCTCAGGGAAATGAGTTCCTAAAATGTCAAAAGTGTGGGTCATACACGCCCAAGAAGATCATCATTTATGTCGTTTAAAATATCATTATTGATTAAGATTATGCAACAGGGACGAAGGCTTGGGATCAGTAACATAATGTACTAGGAAAATGAAAGTTAGTGTTACTTACAACCCTAACCCAATTGGCTGCTAAAATGGGTAAACTCACATTTACAATGGGCCATGACTATGTACCAAAGACAAAGCAATGCTATGAAACTGTTATGTAAATCATTTGGCAGTGTCCTCTCCTTTTGAGTAATAAGAAAAACAGATGAGAATCAGAGAATGAGAAGACTTAATTGATGAAAGACAACAGACGAACACGTATAATATATAACCGGTGGTGTTCTGATAAAAGCAGAAATGAAAGGGTGGAAAGGGGAGAGACATGAGCATTAAACAAACACCCAGTCCCATGTAGCTTTCTCTCCCTGAGCTCAAACTATGTGGAGCTGCCTCATTTGCAGACAGAAAGACAGGGGGAAGACAAGTGGAAAAACAGGGTAGAAAAGGGAAAAAGGGAGGAAAAAGTGGTGGTTGCAGTTCCATGCCAGGGTTTAGAAAGGCGTGACCAATACATGAGTTGCACTTCATCCAGAGTACCAAACAAAATGCTAGAGAGAGAAGAGAAGGAAGACATACAATAAAGTTGGACAGAATAAGAAACCGGACAGAGAGAAAGACAGAAAAAGAGACTGAGGTTGCAAAGCTGTGTCTCTTTCCGTCATTCTTTAAGGCTACACAGAGGAGAAACACAGAGGGAATAGAGGAAGAGGTCCGACACACAGGCTTTAGACCCTGACAGGGGCCGAGTTAAGGTCCAGTCCCATGCATAGAGTCCAGCCAGCCTTCAGACCTGCTGTACCTGCACAATTGGCCTAGTCCAGGTAGTGGTGCGGCTGTTATGGTTGACGTAATAAGTTCTTCCCTTGCCGTCCTTCCTCTCCTCCCATCCAGGGGGCAGGCCAGGGGTGGTCAAGGTGTAAGCAGTCGCCGAGGGAGACTGGCCAAGTGTAGAGAGAGAGCAAAGCAAAAACAACTCATCAGTACAGGCTGATATGCGTAGGGACATGTGGAGGGAATCTTTTAATATTTTAAAACGATTCTGCATGGAAAGAAGGGTTACAAATTACTGTTTGTGCAAGTGGATAGAAACTGATGTTTTCATAAAGTTCATAGTTATTCCAACATATCACCTTTCCTTGCAGCACAATGACAGAAACAGTTTAGGCACAACATATAACAAAAGAAGATTTCTAACTCTAATGGATAAGTGGGCGACCGCGTTTGACATGAACCTTCACACACATAACACAATGAAACACAGAGCAGTACTAAAATAAACACAGCATGGGGAAAAGTGGTGGATCATTACTACTTTGCTGAGTGAACTATTAACCTTTTGTAGAATAAAGATTACTGAAATAGTCAACCAAACGATCAAAACATTAACTATGGTGTTATTTTAGATATGAGAAGATGGCACCCTCGAACAATGGACGGCAGTGAAGTCCCGAGACGATCCGAAGCATCACAATCCTCCAGTTCACCTTTCATTCATATCATATCAATAATTTAAGCTTATAAACTTGATATTTTTGAACCAGGACCTCCAGTATTTGGATCACGTAGCTCGTGAAAAATAAGTTGTGTACAAAGCGGGGATTGGGGCCAAAAATAACTTGAAATCCCTATTGGACACATTTTATAATGCTGCTTTATGGCTTGTTATCAACGGATGATTGTGGCATTAGGCCTACTTAATATTGACAACAAGGCTGCCAGATCAAGAGACAACACACATACCGCTGTATACCACATACACAGCACGTCATAACATCACCGATAAGAGAACTAAAAAACACAGGATTCATTTGGCTATGATTGGCTTCAACAAATCAATCACCTGCCAGCAAGGATGTACATTTCAATGAATGTTTACACAAACTTCTTCAGTCCATTTCAGAAAGAATGGTTTCTGTATAATTGTTTATGCATTAGATGTAAAATGTGTCATATTGTATGAAAATGTTTGTTGCCTTCTTGAATAATAAAGCTACACAGAGGATAACTCATGGCTTTCTACGCAAGTGTTGGTTTTTATCGAAGTGATTCACAAAACTAGTCAGGGGACACATACAGCCCATCCTACGACATGTTTGGGAACTAAGATAGGGTTTAAACTGTATATAAACTGAGATATTACCATAGACTCCTCACCACCTGAGACTGTTTGAGCTCTTGTTCTTCTGGCCTGGGAACCCTGCTGGTGGTAGACAACAGGGAAGACGATCTTTAGTTCACAATATGTTACGTTTCCAGTGCCAGGGTGGAAGTCATGGGGCAAGGGAGAGTGTAGTAGTGCAGGTTGAGTGAGGAAAAACTGAATGGACAAAAAGTGGGGGAATTACTTCTCAAAAGAGGTGAGGCGTGGCAGAAAGGGAGGAGATTCTTGTGAATATAGAAAAAAGTGAACTGAAGCATACGAGCTGTGAGTTTGACGGGTAGCAGGAAGGAGCACAATTAATTAGGAAAGTAACTGCAGTTGTGATTGGTTGACGTGATCACACAATATGTAGGTTAAAAAATCTTTGTGCTGTCAGTAACTTTTGAATAAAGTAGATCAACTTTAATATTAAGACAGAGAAAGAAGCAGAAGATATCAGGCTTGCATTCCCTGTTGGAGGGAAGACTCATATTCCTCTCCATGAACTGTAAATTTAATCCCCAGCCAGTGCAGCATCTCTAATCTCAATCCAACTAGAAAATGATGTTACATCTACAGTAACACCAGTCAGAGAAAACAGTTCTGTGTCCTGAAAATGTTCGAGCAGCGAAAAGTGAATTACTGTGCTGAAGTTCAAAGAAAGTTCACAAAAAGAAGTTTGAATCCCAGACATGAGCTGGAAGAAAATGATCAAATACAGAAAGAGACAAAAATAGAAATTGTAGTTTCATCCAAGCAATCCAGAAGAAGTGCCGCAAGCAAAATGAAAGATCAGTGTAGTTTAGCCAGCAGTGCTTTACAAACAGCTACATCACTAATAACCCTATAACAGGAAACAACCTTATAACCTCCTATTAAAGTGTGATGATATTCTATACTTTTAATATGGTCAATAAATCCCATGGAAAGACCAAAACCAACAACTAATTGATTCTACTAACAAGTATTGTCTGTGTGACACAAGGCTGATATACAGTGGCTTAGTCCTTAGTGCCGTAGGCCTCCATTGTTGTCCATAAATTATTTTGAGTCAATAAAACACATCATCCTGCTTCCGTAAACCCGTAACCCTGCTTAATAAAAACTATAGTGCGCCACTGTTTTAGTAAATGAGTAAATGTGCCTTTTTTTTTTTAAATGAAACTACGTTTGTGACCCATTTTTAAAAATCTGATCACACGACTTCTAATCACAAGTGAAGGATACCTTTAGCCAAGAGGACATCTCATATGCCTTGATCGGTACAAACAGCACCCATCCACCCACATACACGTTTAATATCATTAGAAATTGTGTGACTGTAATTAACCTTTCCTTTGTCCTCACACTGACAGGAAACTGCTCAAACATATGGCTTCCTCTGATGGCTTCTTAATGAGCCTACTGTTGTCCAGTCCTTAGAGACTTGTCATTCAAGGGAAAGGCTGACATCAGCACCTGTACTTTTCCTTGGCTTGACAAAGCCAAGCTCACTGCTGTGACTCAGCTTTGTGACAAACATCTGACTCAGATCTTCTGACAGTTTGTTCAACTGAATCTCCACTGATGCTATGACTCAGGACTCTCTGGGGAACGTTTGATCTGATGCGCTGCTGTCCTTAATCTTACTTGTATGGCGTTTAATTAGTCTCAAAAACCCGCGCACATAAAAACCAGGCACGTGCACATGATATGAGTGCACCGAACAGTATCCACGAGCAGAGGGAGCATTTTCCACGTGCACAGGGCTGTGACAAGCTCAACCCCCCCTCACGCTTGCAGCTGCTCAACCCTCGCTCGCTCGTCAAGTTGACTTTTGAGACTTTGGAGGCGGGGATGGAATAGACAGTGGCTGATGTCTCCCCTCCTCTGATTTGTCACTTTCAACACCCACAGTCTTCGGCCTGTCTCTGACCCCTTTTTTTTCCAGAGAAAAAAAAAAGGTAAAGTGAGGAACAGCCACCTCTACAATGCCCTTAACACCAGTAAATAACCAAAATGCTCACTGGACTGTATTTGTGCTCGCGGATCAGAAATGTTCCCCCGCGAGGATGCTTTTCCGCTCGCAGATACTGTTCTGTGCTCCTGTATCACTAGCAAGTGCCTGGTTTTTATGTGCGTGGATTTTGAGACTAATTCAATATACTTGCTAATGTTTTCTACTGCTGGCACACAGCTGTAAAGCAATACATCAAACATGGCTGCGACTGAATCACAAAGAGCAGAGAGTAGTAGTGGGAGAGGAGGAGGAGGAAGAGGAAGAGACGTGGTAATCCTACAGAGGCAAGAAGAAAGAAACAGACGGTAAAATCAGGAAGGAAAGGTGAGGAGGAAGCGACACCTGCCTAGTACGAACAAGTGGAAATTTTAAATGCAAGGAGGAGCAAAGACAGTGATTTGATGTGTGGTACATCCACAGCACTGAGACATGCCAACAGAGAGGAGGTAAATGACACAATAATGCCTGCCTGTTGACGGCATTCAGAGAACAAAGGATGTTCACTATGCTCGAAGTAACATAACAAGGAAAGGGAGAAAGTCAAAGAAGAAAGAGAGCAGGATGGAGGAAAATGTGTGCGTTCAGAAATATGTACCATAAGAGGAGGAGCCGGGGTCTGATCACTGACACCATCAGTCATACTTGAGGATCGGAGTCTGTTTGACAGCTGGCCCTGTCAAAAAAGTAAGCAGGGATAAAAGACAAAAAAAACTTTATTGCTAGCACTGCCTGTCACTCAAATGTCTGACACAAAATAAAAATGTCCATTAAGTCACACCAAATTTAAATGCGGAGTGATTTGGGGTTTTGACTCAGTCTCACCAGAGCAGGGCTGGGCCCGGGCACCTCGCCGTTGGTATCAGGAGTGAGTGACAGCCTCAGATTTAAATCTTCAGAGAACTCTTGGGTGACGGGCGTCGGCGGGTGTTGTGGCGTCAAGATGGAGGAGGGGCCGGGCAGAGACTGGGCCATGCTGTCGTTAGGATCCTCTTCAGTGATGAGCTCCCAGGACTACAGGAGCAACAGAAAAACACAGCCACGAAGAAATGATAACATTTTAGTGACCTTATCACTTGAAACAGCTGTGGCTCAGTCTGCGTATGCTGTACGTATGTGTGTAGTCTTCTCTCTTACATTGTCCAGGTCCCTGGGCTCCAGGTGCTCGTTCTCTAGGTCTTCACTGATGTGGCGTCTCGAACGGAAAACACGGTGCGCTTCCTGATTGATCTGCCGCTGTTGATTATCACTCTCAGTCTCTGAAATCACATCCCTAAAAAAGAAAGAAAGAAAGTGTTGGTAAGTCACATAATGCTGCTAACCAGGATTACTGCTATGTAAATGAAAGCCAAATTGCTATTGATAGGTTAGGTAGTATTACAGTGACATTCTTGCATAGGGCTGGACTGGTATTCTAATTTGTACAGATTCATTCTGACCAAGGAGGCAAAGTGAATTTGAGGACATAAGGAGGACACGTAATATCTGTGGTTTATGTGTCAAGCTACTGTTATACCTGCATATTCTTAACGAAAACTATTCACAAATTGAGAAATATGCTTATTCACATATCTGTTTCCTAAATATGAAACTAAAGCCAGAAGGAGATTAGCTTAGTTTAGCATAGAGCTAAAAGAAATCAACCTGCCAACGCCTCTTAGACTCTTCAATTAGCATTTACTTGCTTACTACATAAAAAAAAAAAGTGTAAAAAGGAAACGTTGTGGTTTTACAGGAGTTATGTGTTATGTTGTGTGGGACTATTTCTTGGCCAGGAGCAGAGGGACTTCTTGTCAGGCAACCAGCAGCCAACACAACCTCCCGTAAAACCCCAAATTGTTTTTACGCTTAAGCTTACACTAAGCTTGAGTAATCTAATAAAATGTATACTATTAAAAAGGGTACTGTTCAGGTCTGTGGTACCGCTTTTGTGCTGAACTTAGATTTTCTCATTTGACTAACATTAAAAACAAATGTGCTCGTGCGTACATGTTGGAGGGCCGTTTCCACTGTGTAGAGCGGTTGTTGTGGTTGACATAGTACGTGCGTCCGAGGTTGTCCACCTTCTCCTCCCAGCCTGGGGGCAACGGGGGCAGCAGCTGCTGTGGTCGCTGGGAGCCTGAGTCCGCAGACTCGTCCCATCCCTGAAAGAGAAAGTTCAGATTTTTTGACATAAGGTAGTATGAACTCCCTGGTAGCTCAGGCCAAAGATATCCCAGCGAGCTGACAGCATGTCAGACACACACGAACTTCAACAAATGGGTCCAATTTAAGAGGTGATTCAAGCATGGAAATACATTAAAGATGTTGGCTTCACTTGTGGCTGGTTAAAAGTTTTCAGAGTGCTGTGTTGTGGTTTTAAATGTTTTTGTAGCATTTACTGGTGTTTATTTTTGTCTGACAAGCAGCCGGCTGGGTGGGATATCTCCGACCACAGGATGTAAGACTGAGCTAATGGGCATCAATATCACTAACCAGCGTCAGTGTACAGAGGTTAAAAAAAGAAATCTAGAGAGTGAAAATGAGGGATTTTTCACAGTGAGAGCATGTGGTGAAGGGGGTTAGTAGAGTGGCATCGAAGTGTTTGTGCTTTGGCACCTTATCTGTGAAGCCTTTCACTGTCTGACAATTCATAGCATCTCTCACACCACAAGAAATCCACACTTGAACACACATACACATACACATGCAAGAACTCACATAAGGTAAAAGAGGAGAAGCTCCTATTTCTCCAAATAACAGGCAGTATTGTAAATGGTTTTTCCATACCCTGGCCTGAAAAAGACTTTCACCAGATTCTGGCAGCAAGATGCTGCCCAAATTCTTGGAGAAAATAATAAAAAGAAGAGCCATCCTTTCTTCTCTCACTCTTAGTGAAAACCACTCTCAGATTTCTATTGGACCAAACTGGGAAACTCACTTTAATCTTTAAACTTAGAATTGTTTTCTTTGTGTGGAAGGAAGGAATAAAATTTGAATCTGGTTTGGCTTCAGGTTATTATGAACAAGACGGTCACAAGGAGGCATTAGGTAATGCTAAGTCAGCAGTTAAAACAAACTCACTAAAAATAGTGGCCAAGACCTTACCTCAGCCTCCTCCCTCATCTCTCCAGCCTCCTCCTCTTGTCCTCCTTGTTTGGGCAGATAGGCCATCTTCAGACGCAGATAACCCTTCACCCTGGACTTGTGACTGGAAGAATAACATCAGCAAAAATTGACCCACTTGAAAACAGAACATCAAAACCAGGTGGCCTGCACCATCAGAGCCCCTAGTAGGCTAATGCTTAGAAATGCAGGGGAGTTTCCAAACTGCCTATTAGCACCAGATGGTCTTTCACCTTCAGTGTTTAACTGACCGTCACATGAACTTACTGCTCTCTGGTGTTTTGACATGGGTCTACATAGTGTTGCAAACCATGATTAAAGTCACTATGAGTTTAATAATCTGTCAATATCTATTCCACTTACTAATGGGGGCAAACCAAACACAACTTAACCTAAGAAGTTTAATTACTGGTATCCAATTTCATTGTTTACTTGTCACATCCTGTTTGTCACGTCCGGTAGAAACTAACCTTCTGGGCCGCAACAGGAAGTCTTTAAATGTGTAGGGACGCTCCATGGCAGGGTCCTCTGTCTGCAAATTAAGAGGAGGCATTTGTTGACAGTAATCAATTGAACGCACAAGCAAATACACGTTAGACAGTATCAAAATATCAGAGTCATGGGTTTATAGCACGGCTGGAACCCTCTCTCCACAGCCATCCTAGGATCATTATGCAACGGTGAGCTTCTCCTGTTACATACTGAACAGCAAAGCTGTCTTTTGTAATTCACAGCAATCTCCCACTGCTCTCTGACTCGGCCAAACCAGTTCATAAACCTCTGTAATGTACCACTGAATCAGACTGTCAGTTTCCATATCAGTGGTGTGTGATGTGATGAAGCTTTTGGGACCAAACTGTCCTTAACATCTTAGACATTAAGAATTGATATCAAGTTTTGTGCATATAATGCATCCAAATAATTCTTTGAAAACATTGCTGTTAAAAGCCTAAAGCATCATGTTCCCTGCTCCTTACAAAACAGGACTAGGTACATGCGCTGGCACAAGGTTTTATGCTGTATGGTGCATGAAACTTCCACAAGTCAAATGTAGCTACCAGATTGCTTCAGATGTGTCAGTATGAAAAGTAAAATGAGGCAGAAAAAAGGTGAGGACCAAAATAAAGTTCATTAACTATGAATAATAATTCTTACAACATGTAGTCATGCATAAAACTAATGAATCGAATCAAAACACACATAAAACGCACATCACACCAGCTTTGATTTTCAGCATTAGCTGCATCAGGACCAAATATTCTCTACCCCGTCCACTGACTTCAACTCTCAACATGACTCAGCTGTGGCTTTTATCTGCTTCTAATTTCCTGGACCTATGGGAGCCAAATAGGACATTAATAATTAACCCCACCACCTTTTTACAGATGTGCTTTTAAAAAGGTTCACAACTTAAACAGAACGTCAGAGAGCCAAACCAGTCTGACAGCAGGGCTCTCGACTGAGTAGAGGAGGTGCTGCTTTTGATTTCCCAAACAGCACACACACTGGTTCTGTTATTGTTGCCAAACGCTGTTATCTCCCAGCAGTTTGCAGTTTCCAAGCAAGCACATGCGAGTGTGTGAAATCATGTAGCTTTTTCCACTTGGTTCTGAGGGTAGCCCGCCCTCAGGACAGTCACCTCTTGTTTACATTCTAGACAGCCGCTTTCCATTTCTAACGAGAAGTGTGCTGTTTGATCACAACAACACGCTACTAGTGTGGCTAGCACTTTCTCACACTCAAAGACAGACACACACAAACACACTCTTTGTCTGACCTTCACAGAGGTTAATCAGGCAGAGCAAAACTGAAGATAAGAAACAGCTGAGTATTCAAAACAGTGTTATGACGGTCAGTTTGGCCACACACACACACACACACAGACACAGATGCAAATAACTCACCGGCAAGTGACTGAGAGGAACATCAACTTGTCCCAGGAAATCATCTCTGGTCTAGGAAAGAAAACAAGGTCACCTTCAGCATTTAGTTTTAGAAGTAACAGCTTTTTGAGAGTGTCTGGGGAATACCGAAATTTCCAGCAAGGAAAGAGAGGGGAAAAACCACAATGTTGAGGTGAATTACCAAACGCACTGTAAGCTTCAGCAGCATTTTGTGTGTATTTGTCACATTCAGTGTGAAAGATTTTCATTTTACAGAAAGCCACATCCAGAAATAACCTCTAGCCTTTTTAATGAACACCTGCAGTAGTCTGAAAATCTCAGATGGTTGCAAAACCATAAAGTAGAATTATGTTTGGACATTTTCTATAAAACATGTTACTGAAATAATTATACAACTAATTGCTCTAGTTTGTTGCGGCTTATCAGGCAACAATGCTTTTATATTCTCTACCAATCAGCACAGATTTCCACAAGTGTCCAGGCAGAAGGCTCAGTCTAGGGCTTTATTTTTGGACGGGCCTTTGGTATCATTTCATAGGAGAAGAACCCGTGAACCCAGCAAGGAAAAATAACATCCACTGCCACCAGATTGAAGCCAAGTCAGCCAGGGAGAGAAGGATAGAGGTGACAACAGGGGAGAACCAGGGAAGGTTTGTGTTTCAGATTTAAGAGGCCCGCAGATTTGTCCATCCTTCTGTCATAACTAATGCAGACTGAGAGGAAAAGGGGAAGATTGACGGATGATTGGGCTGCAGCAGCCCCCAGTGGGAGCAGCGATTACCTGTGTGAGATGGAAAAGGCCATTCTTGGAAGAAGCCTGTGTGTGGGACACAACCGATTTAGACAACAGGCATTAACTAACAGAGATGTTTGTTTCTAGACGCTGGTTTGACAGGAAAGGCTGAGTTGAAACAATGTGTGGTACTTCTCTTTGTCTTGTGTCTCTCAGTTTGAGTTATGATCCACCTGTAGGCTGTCGAAGACTTAATTGGTTGCCAAGGAGTCAACAATAAAAAAAAAAAATTAACTAATTGTTGTCAAGTGAAGACTACCTCTCAATAAAAGAGCAACCTGACAGTCTGATAGTTTCTTTTGAAGATTGTTCATTCATTCTTCAAGCTATAATGTACAACAGAAGACATTTTCAACGCTGTGGTATCTGTAAAAACTGCGTCACTGCTGCACATAAAAATTCAGTATGCAGTTATGGAAACAATTTCCAATTGAACTTTAAGTGTGTGGAACCCTGTATATCAACTTGACTTGACAATGAAATTTAATGATATTTGTGGCTTCTAACTTTGAGTCAGCAAAGAAGAGCTTTGAAGAAAAAGTGTGTGAAAGAAGATTTGAAACACTTCTTTAGTCATTAGCGCTTCCTTAAATCTCATCAAATGTAGTTTTGCTATGTCAAAGAAAGAAACAAGACATTTTTTACAACTATGCTGGCAGAGTCCCAGTTTTTCACACTGATACATGGTTAAAGGTATACAGCAGTCACACTGGTTTACTCTTATTATCAGAAGGAAAAAGTAAAAGCAGTGTTGGGGAAGTGAGTGCACTGGGCTCCCACCACAGTTAACAGACCTGGAATTCAATGGTGAAAGGTTACAAATGAGTCACATAAAAACGCTGAGTTATTAATCCACAGTTACGTTCCACAGACACTTGTGACTGCATGAGTACTCTCTCTCGCTCTCTCGCTCTCTCTCGCTCTCTCGCTCTCTCGCTCTCTCTCACACACCTATACTCAAACACAGGCACGAACAGTTTAAACAATTTCTTCTTGGAAAATCCAGAGCTACTGTGTCAATTACAGCAGTATCTGCTTTCATGTCCCAAACCAACAAGACAACTAAATGAAATTAACTCCAAAGTAATTCAAAACAGTGAGTCATGACATTTATCTGAACTAGAAGAGAGTAACAAAAGCAACCTGGACCACTCATGAGTATGACAGTATCATATTACACTCTTTCACGTGTGTTGATCTGTCACCTACATACCTTGTGTTGAAAAGTTCTTTATAAATAAAGTTTAGAATTACAATGAATGTCGGAAACCACCCAAGACTTTCAACACTGATGAGTCACTACGAGCATTTCATTTTCACCTGGAAATCTCATTTGCTGTCATGCTTAAACCTATAAATACATAAATAATTAAGTGGCACTGTAGCTTGTAACCTATGAAATGGCACATGTACTCCTAGGACACATGTTTTTTTTTTGTTTCCTTAACAATAACAAGCATTTTAAGCTGTGGGTATGTGTATGCATAGGGATATAATTGCAGTCATCAAAGGGTCACAGTTGAGCCTGCAGCTGCCTCTCAGGGCCAGGTTACACTCCGGGGGGGGGGGGGGCATGAGGCAGATGAAGGATTGTAAAGTTGGAGAATAAAACACAAACAAGTAATACGTGTACAGATAGTTTTGGGTGTTCTATAGCTGTCTGATTTCTGCCGCAACCCCAACACAGTGGAGGTGAATGCAACTTAATTTGTGGTGCTCACAGCATTGAAAAACATTCACTTTCCAGAAACAATGTCCCTGTTACTCTCCCATAATCCACAGAACGCATTATCAACAGTTTTCCATTGCTGTTGAATTTTTTCAATGTTATTTTTCAATGCTGTGAGCACCACAAATTAAATTCCATTTATTCATATTAGACCTGAACAAATAAAACCAAAACTACCACAAGAAATAAGTGAGATTTAAAAATATATATATAATTGGGTGAACTTATCCTTCAGGATAGTAGGAAAGCAGCTAAAGTGATAAGAATTGGCAAAGCTAACTAGCCATGAAGCTACATGAAGAAGTGGTAACGAACTGAGAGTTTGTGATATAGAGCAACCTGGAACAAGTCCAGGCTGGCACTGAAGTGTGAAAAGGTTGTCTCACCTACTCAACAGTCTCCGTGCTGACACAACTGAATTACAATGCCATGCAACTCTGAGAGATCAGAGATGACAGAGAAAAGCCCTTCACAACAATAGCAATATGAATCCCTCTCACATGCTACTGGACCAAAATAAAGAGAGAGCCCCATCCACAATCCTATCTCAGGTAAATATAGCAAACCCAGTGGCCTGCAAGAGCTCTTTGTGAATGGCAACTGGGGGGTGTCAAGGCAGGGCAGGGGCATAGCTGTCTGCAGATAGTCTAGCTGGCACACACAAAACACACACTCGTAGTATCCCATGCAGGGCTTTAAAAAGGGGCACTCCAGCTCCAGGCTACCAGTTGGGGAAGACCTGTCATTATGGTCTAAATGAGGATTTCCTTGTTGCATGAGAAACGGGATGCCCTGGGGTAACACAACACCACGTGCCTTAAAAAAGGGAAAGGAGAGGGTGTGTAACATGCATTCACGTATAGCCTAAGCGCTGTCAAAACTATGACTAAAAATATATTTAAGATTGTAGATGCATTAGTGTAGAAGAGCCAATATTAGCAAGCCAATCACATTGAAGGTCTAATCATACCTCAGGTCTCCAACTCTTCGACTTTGACAAAACCAGAAAATATTTTTCCAAATCTTACCACGTTTTTGGATTTACAACATTTGGGTTCAAGGTTAGCAATTCTTAGCATACTGCAGATATCCTTGTTATCTAGCTTTAATGGTCAGGTCAGGTCAAAACCTCCACAGAGTACCTTCGAGTATGATTCATTATAATTCATTAGTGTAGTAGAGTGGTTCCCAGCCTGGGGGCCGGGACACCCCAAGGGGTCGCAAGAGTCATGAGATGATTAACAAGGTAGGAAAGCAGAAATAAAGACTTTGCTATAATCTTCAAAAAATAATCAAAAATGATTCTTTGGCTAACTGGTCACAACTTGTATACATACAAGCTGTGACAAGATGTTATAAATAGACATTGCTTCATTTTTAGGGGTCACAAGCCAAAAAAGTTGGGAACCACAAATGTCCAGGTTGTATACATTGAAAAGGTGGGAGGCTCGCACCATATTTAAGTTTCTGTTTTAAAGAATCCCTGCAGACTCCTGGCAGCAAACCCTTCATGAGAAACCACTGGAAGTAATCCTTATATAGTCAATTACAGCCCTATAATTT
The DNA here is from genome assembly GCF_043641665.1 of Enoplosus armatus. NCBI lineage: Eukaryota > Metazoa > Chordata > Actinopteri > Centrarchiformes > Enoplosidae > Enoplosus > Enoplosus armatus. Next base: position 7,452,166 of record NC_092197.1, read on the forward strand.
AAATATCTACTATACAATACTACTGTTATTTACAGCTGCAACTTCAAGTTTCAGTTTATGATTATTAAATTTAAAATTGAAGGGTACAGAACATACTGCTGCTGAAACGTCCAATATCTAAAGTGATTTAAGAAGAAGCTTGTGAATGATAAATTAGGCAATATGACACACCGATGAAAGTGCAACCTTTAGATCCGTTTTGCTTCCAAAGCTTGAGCTATACATGAAAGGGGAACAGACAGCAACATCAAAAAAACTTCAGGCTTTCAAGAAACATATATACTGATAGCTTGTTAAACTTCTCGATCGTCGTTGGGGCCATAAAGACGTCTTAGTTCTTAATCACTCAAGTAGCAGCTGCGAGGATATGGATCCATACCAGCCTAGGGCCAAAGAAGACATGCCGTCTGGCCGCTCTCAAAATCAACAACCACGCTCGAAACAGACTAAAGATAGAAACAGCCAACTCTCAAAGAGCACTGGCTGCAGTTAAGGGTATTGCCAAACTTAAGTGTCACCTTTCTGTGAAACAGAAGGCAACAAGTGCACAGGGAGAAATTATCCATTCATCCATAACCCTGTTCCTGTTTTCCCTTCATGACTGAATTGGCCGATGTGTGTAAAATTTCAAATGCCTGTGGTTGTGAAGTGAAACAAAGCCAGTGTGTGTGATTTAGCTCAGCAACCATGTCTGTGCTTTTCACTTCCCAGAATGACACCACCCTCTTCCTGCACCATACAGATCTCTCCTCATCTGGGCTGGTGAGTGAATTAAGTGAAATACTAGCAACTTCACAAATTAGATGTGAAATATTTAAGACATCCCACAAAGTTTTCATAATTTAGGGAGCATAAATTTCACCCTGATTCTCAATTGTTATGTCCGTGGCTCTACTAAATGTCTCCCCTTCTTCTGGCTACACTACAAACAAGCTATCATGTGTTCAACTAAATGTCATATGAGCGAGATGACCCTTCCACTATTTGCTGTGACTATTTACTATTCATTCTAAAATTCATTTCTTCATCATTAAATCTAAAAAAAACCTGCAAGTCTAATTGTCAAATGTCATTATACTATTTATAAAATATTTTTCCATTTAAACAGTTTTTCAGCGACAGGCAGTGGAACTAAAGTTTTCGAATAATCTTTACCTTGGGATTATTCCTCGTTGAATCATTGCCAAGGCTCACATCCTGATCTCCACCTCCGCCTGGGGTAAAATATATCTTGAAATGAGGCTGCCTTCTGGAAGAATCCCCACTGATTTTGAAAGTACAACCATTAGATCTGTTTCTTGCTTCCATTCTCTGTGTCTCCATGTCTGTTTGGTTCTCCTCTGTAGCCTGGCTATCTGCACCAGTTTTCTGGTGTTGATTCTCCAGCAGCAGCCTCTGATGAGACGAGCTCCTCTCCAGTCGAATTCTGGGGTAACGCACCATACCGCTACCTCTTGTGCTGGCAAAGCAAACATCTGTGCATTCTTCCTGGGATGCAGAAGCCTGTTGCCTGCCCTGGCTCTGATCCTGGTTCTGATTTTGCTGGAGCTGAAACACTAGTCTCTGTGTTCCACCATTAACAACAGAGCACTGGTCTGAGCTCGGGTGCTGGACAGACCAGCTAGTACCTCCATAAGGGAGGATTCTGAAATGCTGGATGTCAGAACAGTCAGGAGAGTTCCTCTGGATACAAATACCACCAACACTGATACCAGGTTGACCTCTGCTATACATGCTATGGCCATTGGAACCAATACTAAAGACCCTGCGTTTGGGCAGGTTTGGCTCTGTCAGAAACGTTGGTGAGTTTAAAGATTCTGGGCTGTAGTATGGAGGAGGCGGTTGTCGTGGGACGTCTTCGCGGACCAGTGGTTCGGTATAGGCCGGCGCTGGTCCTGGAGGAGTATAACAAGGTGGCAGGACATCATCGGTAAGACCACGGGAATCTCCATTACTTGACCCATTGGAGCGCTGGAGGGAGATGTGCATGGAGGAGCTCTTGGTGGGCCGCGGCTCAGCGTAGGCGGCAAGCTGGGGTATGAACATGGAGGAGCTGCGTTTAAGCGAAGGCTCCGGCCGCGAACCAAAAGCTCTTGATGGGACATGCTGCGCAACTGGATCCTGAGAAGGCCTCGATACCGGAGGCGTCTGAATGCGGAGCGCCGTGACCACATCATTGTCTCCCTGCTGCTCCTCGGAGTCTCCTTCCAGTATCTCCGGGGCTGTGTTACTGCGGCCTGAGCCAAAATACAAACGCAGACGTTGTGCCATTTTCACCTCACGTCCCACAGCTCCCGTTCCCTCTCCCTTTCTCTCTGACTGGCTGTTTGGTTCTCTCCTCTAGCTCCCGGTCTCTTAGTGTCGCCCACTTCTCTCCTTTGGCTGGCTAGATGACTGATCCCCTTTTTTTTCTTCCACTCTCTCTCGCCCCCCCCCTCCCACCCTCTCCCAGTCTCTTCCACAACTTTCCTTCTCACAGTAAACTGTACAGAGGAAAGAAGTCACACCACAAAGACTAAACTGCCACTGCAAAAGAGCTGACAACTTTACACTACGCACTCAAAGGAATGGCAAAGTGGAGGCTAAAGAGAGGAAGGTGGGGGTGAGGATCCCTGTATGCCGGACTCTTACCACTACCAAGCACTAGCGACAGACAGCAGAAATAGCCTGAGCCGAGTGACAGCCAGCATTCCAGACATGATTGGATAAGAGTGGCCGGCAATCCTGGTTTCCGAGGTGACAGTGCGTTGCTTGTCAGTCATGTGACTACAAATGTCCCCACAGCGTTCTCTTGCAACCCCATGCTGCCCTCAAGTGCCAACTGGCCCCCCAAACACATCCTACTTACCACTGTCCATCCCTTACTACATTTACATGATCTCTTTTTCACCCCCGCCCATTTCCCTGCCTCCACATCACTCATCAGGTGATGCAGGCAGGTAGTTTTTAACCCCAATAAATTACCTCTTAATTTTTCCATTGCCTTCCACTTCATCCCTTTATCTAAAACTGTTATCTGAGCTCAGTTTCTTGTCGAAGCACTAAATATCTTCCTCAAACACCCTGTCTTTATCATTAAAAGATAACCAAGTAACTTATCTTAAAACATCACTGGTAAATATTACTTCTACCCTCCTCATACCCATAACATCACAATTTATCCTGTTTCTGATCTGCCAGAGCATCCCACCATAACCCTAACCCAGGAGGGGGGAGGTACAGACAAAGAGAAGGTGAAATGACAGAAGAAATAGATGCATAAATCTGTTGTATACAAACAGATAATACGACGCCCATATCCTTTTACAACAGGTGCACTGGTTACTACATGAAGTAAAGATTTCCTTGTTAAATGGTCCCACTAAAAATGCAAAATTCCCCAACAAATCTGGAGGACAAATTGAGCCCCGTTCCTTCTTGTAGCTTGGAAACATAAAAAAGAAGCATAAGTAAGCTGTTGCTAAAAATGGACCAGCAAAAAAAAGGCAGCAGCCAAAGTGAAGAGCAGAATATCTGACAGATTGCAGCTTTGATAAGACAAACAGCACAGTCCTCTCTGGAGATAGATATCCAAGTCATCTTCAAACGGAATAGACTACGCTGTCTCCCATACACAGCCAAACACTTAAGTGTCTGGTGGTTTTATAGGCCACTCTGTTTGCATCCAAAAACCACCCAAGATACGACTCAGCTGTGATCGTAGTCTGCAATGCTGAAATTAGGCGCGCACACATTATGATGCTTAAGCACTTGTAATATACTATTTGACTACAGAACAAGGTAAAACAGAGAGAGATGTTTTCCAACATATTGTACATTCATGAGAGCATCCTTTATACTGCTAGAAAGCAAAGCAATTCACCAGTGGATCAACATGTGAAAATGGGGGTTTTAGGCTACTTTGCCTTTAAGCCAGAGCTAGTGGGGGAGCGGTCTGCCTCCATGCACAGAACTGACAAAGCCCCTATAATAATTTGGCCTTTCAGAACTGTATCATCCAAATTCTACGACTGGTTTGACCTACAGTTGAGGCTAAAATTATTAGCCCCCCAGGAATTATGGAACATTTTCCTAAAATTCTGCCCAATGTTTGCATCATTGATAAAACTTGATATAATCAAACATTCACCAGTGCTATTTAGTAGCTTTTGGTACATTTTGGAATGTGAAATAAAATTTTAGGCTTGCTTTATATCAAATACAGTGAAAAATGGGGTGGTCAAAAATATTAGCCCCCATGTGAATTTTTGCTTTCAAAACACACCTAATCAACCAATCAGCTATCAAACCACACCTGTGCAGTCAATTGGCTTCCTAACAACACCTGAGCATTCAATCAGCATTGAGCTTTACCCTGTACTTAAGGGACTCAGGGCACTTGAACACATTATTGAGAGGGACTACTGTTACTCACCATGCCAAAGACAAAGGAAATCAGTCTTCAGAAAGAAGATAGTGGAGGCTCATAATGAGGGGGAAGGCTATACTGCCATTTCCAAGCGTTGTACAGTGTCTAGAACAGCTGTACGTTACATCATTGCTAAGTACAAGGAGACAAATTCTGTAAGAAACAAACCTGGGCGTGGTCAAAAGCGCAAGATTTCAAGAACTCTGGAGAGGAAAATAGTCAGAGATGTCAGCAAGAAGCACCGGAAATCTGCCAAGATGATTGTTGCTGACCTAGCCTCTGCTGGAGTTGATGTTTCAAGGAACACAGTTGTGAGGGCTCTTCATCGTGGTGGGCTTCATGGCCATCACCCCAGAAGAACCCCTTTACTCAAAGAGCGGCACATCAGAGGATGAAAGGTAAAGATGAGTTTTGGAAGTCTGTCCTTTGGTCTGATGAGACTAAACTGGAACTGTTTGGGCACATGGATGTTGCTTATGTTTGGCGAAGAAAGGGAGAGGCCTTCAACCCAGTTCCCACAGTTAAACATGGTGGTGGGAGCATCATGCTGTGGGGCTGTTTTGCAGCCTCAACCTTTTTCGGGTGCATGGCATCATGAAAAAAGAAAATTATGTTGACATTTTGAGGGATAATATGAAGAAATCTGCTCTTAGTCTAGGCTTAGGTCATCGCTGGATCTTCCAACAAGACAATGGCCCAAAGCATACGTCAAAATTGGTCCAACAGTTCTTAAAGGACACCAAAACCAAGGTCCTGGAGTGGCCCGCACAGAGCCCAGATCTCAATCCTATTGAGAATCTGTGGCGGGTGCTCAAAGTGAAAGTCCATGCTCAGAAACCATGCAATTTGGACCAGCTGGAACAATATGCAATGGAAGAATGGGCCAAAATCCCTCAAGAGACATGTGTCAACCTTGTAAAGAACTACTCTAAGAGGTTGTTGTCAGTTGTGGCTCAGAAAGGGTACACTATTGACTATTAATGGCCAGGGGGCTAATAATTTTTGCCTTTTCTTGTTTCAACTCAGTGCATCAATAAAATATCCTAATCAAACTTAGTGGACATTTTGTCTTTGATATTTTGGAAACAAATAAACTATAAACACTTGTTGTTAACTGTCATTTCCATGGAGAAATCAAGGGTTTTGTCTGATTTCACAAGGGGGGCTAATCATTTTGGCCTCAACTGTATGGTTTAGCCCTCCAGTGCGTCACCTTATCTGTCTCAAAAGGCAAGCTGCAACAAGCTGACAGCCAAGCCACTGATGATGCATCACAGTGGGAAAGAGAAAAAAAAAAGGAGAGGACAAAACAAAAAAAAGAAAGTTCTCCATTGTGGACAAGAGGGCATCAAAGAGACAGGCGATATTGACTGGAGGCAAAGAAACAGCCAAAAGGAAAAGACTGTAGAGCAAGAAGAAATCTTGGCTTGGCAGCCGGTTACACTTAGTGATGACACACTGCCTACAGTGTTAGGCACAGTCAATAAATGTGTGTGTGAAATGTTATGGAGAATGTTCTGTATAAAAGAAACAAAATGCCAATGTGTGGTCCAATGGCAGCAAGCCCAGCTTGCCAAATGACATAACATGCCTGCTTCAAAAAAGCACTACGCTGTACTGTAGGCCTATTCAACCTCTTCCTTTACATTCTGTGTTAACTGTCAGTCTCATATATAGTTCTCCTATATTTTTACTTACATCAGTTAACATTTTGTGTATCTAGAGTATTAGTATTTCTAGTACACGACAAGTAAACCACAATCTATCACACGTGCTATAGCACAAAGCTTAGTCAAACTTTTCATCTCCTCTGACAAATAAACCATAAATTGCAAAAGAACGAGCAGCCCCTTACTGGCCAGTGGTGGAGGAGCTGCCTTGGCATGCACCTAGAGATAGACAGAAAAGCACCTCCTCAGACATATAAGGAGAGGACTGAGCTTGAGGCTGCCTGTGCTGTGCTTTCTTGTGTCATCCTCTTCTATACGGCAACAGAGAGCTCCCACTGTACTGAGGGAAAAATTAGAGCTGCCCCTTCATGCAGGGGCGTGTAGAACATTCACACACAACACACGCCGTTGTATACACTGATTTTATCAGAATATGAAACATGCACATTAAAGAGATATCTTCTCTTGATTAAGTTATCAGGAAAACTACAGAATGTGGTATAAGAAAAAGACAATCCACAAGCTCTAATCTTTCAATCGCCCACGTCGGTCCTGCATGCACAAAAGCAGTAGCCCTGAACCTGTGAGGCCCAGACTGAATGTGCCTTATCCAGCCAAGAACATCAATACTCTGTTGGGCTGCATCTGCTGTTTGTTTTATCAAACATTAAACTCAAGATACAGACCCCATAGTTACTGAATAGTCACAAGAAACAAATATCACTGCAGTCTTAAGCCCCTTTTCAGGGAAGCCTTCAGCTTCTTCCACAGAACAACGTCTTCATTATGTCAACAGCCACTTCCCTGCACGCCTCCTCTGAAGATGGCTCGCCATGGTGAAGGTTATACATAAGCATGAATTAATGAATTGATTATCAAGACCTACTCGTGCCGTTTTTAATTGCTGCAACTCGACACTGTGCAGACATTTAATCTGGTTGTCATGGCAACTGAGGGCCTACAACTGGCTTCATTTCACAAGTCAAGGGAGCTAGTGTTCTCGTCTGTGGGGGAAATCTGAGAAATTTGACATAAGAGGAATGTAGTAGCTGTTAGGGGACTACAGCCTTAAAGCAGAGCAATGACACCAGCAGATTACGCTGCCTCTGTCCACTTTTCTTCCATGTGTACCGCCATGCATTTCTTTTGACTGAGCCTACAGTTGAAATCTTGCTATATCAAATCTGGAAATGTGTCAGGGAGTCCACAAAAAGAAGCTTGTGAAGACACGGGGGTGCAGATAAAGTCAATACAAATCATTCCAGGTTGTTGATGATCCCTGTGGTGAAATGAAAGCAGAACTATTCTGGGAAAATTACTTAGAAAGCAATACACGTATGCAGCAATATCAGTTCACCAATCATCACATTTTATTTGGCGGCACATCAATGTTTCATAGGCATAATTGAGACTTAGCCATAAAAGAAAGTGCTACTGGAAAGCTCATTATCACCACAGGAAATGGAATGAGATGCCATACAATACAATGTCTAAATGAAGTACAAACAAATTGCATGACATAAATTAAAAAAGAGGCATGAGGATTGCAGTGGGTGGAACTAAATAAATCAACTGCTGGTGCAAACTGTCAAAACATGACAGACTGAAATTAAAAGTAATGTGCGATATAAGCAACAGAAGGAGTGAAGTATGAATCTTACCAGTCTGTTTTCATCGAACACCTCAAAGAGCAGCCTGTGATTCTGCGGACACACCTGTGTTGGAAACAAAATGAGAAAATACAGCAGTCATCCAGTGGTTATGTGGCATGCAAAGCCAATGCAGATTTACATGCATACAAACACTCTGTAGGTAACTGCCTGCTTGCTTTTGTGTCACAATAATTCACAAATACTGCGACTAGAAGGCAGCCAGTCTTCTAATCGTTATAACACAGGACTGAACTATAATTATTTTAGAAATAACCAGTGAGGAGTAATCATACACTCGTAGTGAAGCTTCTAAAGTCTAATATGGTCTGTTTGATTACAGTGGTGGAGGTGGGACTCGGCTCTGAGTTAAACTGCAACCAAAGATTAACAACTCTAACACTACCACTCTAGAGTAAACAAGTGCAATAACAGACCATCATGGTGGAGGATACTGGGAAGAAAGGGAATCTGACACATAGTGAACTCACTCTGAAGTAGAATTCCTCGTTCCATTTGGGATTGAGGGTCTGAAACACAAAGTATAGTCATGTTTAGACAAATAATTAATTATCTGTGCATTAAAGCAGAGTAGACACCATCATTAGTGTACACAGAAAAAAAGAACAGATGTATGAAACCTATCCAACTCTGAGACTGAGAGAAGAGAGCCCAAGTGAGAAATTAGGCTCAATCTTGTGCGTCAATGATCCTCTTACGTTGTCAGAGGAAGTTTGTAGCTACCAACATGTCCCAGTGATCGACGTTAGTCCCTAGATTAACAGCCATGAGGATTTTCATCCACTTTCTGGATGGATGAGCTCAGTATGTGGATGCACAGACTCTCTCCTTCTGCCTCACACATTTGATATTTTATTGGACTGGGAACTATGTGACACATCTCATTAAAATTCCTTCGGTGATTGAAATGACTTAAACACTAGAATGTCAATGAAGCCTTAATTTCACAAGTCACTCTGATTAATAAACACTTTGCAACATTTTACGGCAGCGATAAAATAACATCTCTGTTAAACTGCTGACATACCAGAGTGACAAATGAACCCACTGCCCTTTGACAAAAAGCCAATCTAATGCTAAAATCAAATTCTAAAGTCAAATTCTGATTGATCAAATAATGAAAATTTCCAGAATAGTTTGTCAAATATAAATGTTTGATATAGGCCCAGGATAACTTCTAGTTACTCATGTTAGTCTCAGACTGGGTCGTCATTTTCTGTCATTATTCATGCCATCTTGCCACAAGCCAAACTCTTAGCTTCAACATCAAGGATGCCATCAAAGGTGTCCCACTTAAAGACACATAGAGCCCATAGAGGAGCCGAGCAGTGATTTTTCTGCTCCACATAGCAGTGCATTGTCAGCTATTTATATCCAATAAGACAACCATGGCCACTGGCAGCATATGTCTGCCTGCATGGAGGCCTGAGCTGCCTGACTCCAGCAGAGGGTTGGCTGGCAGCTACATGTAGCTGAACTCACCAAGAAAAGGAGAAATTTGCAAAGAAATAAGAAGCTGCTTGTGCAGTCAGGCTACATCATGTTTCAATGCTGCATATCATGCATTTTCACAAATCCTAGCCAGAGAATAACACGTAATGGAGAATAACACAATTACGTGTGAATAAAGACTTAATTTTAAACCATATAGCCCAGAGCATTCCACAATGTCAGCAATGAATATGGACAAATGGTTCAAAATACATACACAGCCCATATTGACATTAAGATATCTTCTAAATGGAGTTTAACCTAATAGCAAGTAATAGCTCCCCCTGCTGTGAATAGATTTCCTCCCCAAAATAGGCCACTGGGGGAAAAGAGCTTGCCCAATGTCTCACTCTACGCTCTACTGAGCAGGAAAGGAAGCACTGCCTTCTGGAGACTTCCTGTGGTTTCCATCTTTTAAGATGATATGAGATTGCCTTGATTTGAAGGAAGGGTGGTGGTAGTGTTGGGGGTGGGATTAGGAGGATCTGGTGATCTCAAATAAACAAAGCCACATTAAGAGGCTGTACAGTAAATGATGCAGGTGTGGGAGGAGATTACTGTGGCATGAGTGGCCAATCTGATACACTGCAAAGACATATTAGGTAAGAAACTACGAGCCAAAGGTCTGTGCAGAACACAGGAAGGAGCAACTATATGCATCAAGGACACGTCTTACCTTAGGACCTACCTTTTTAATGGTTTTTGTTTGCACTAAGGCAAGCTCTTTGTTTTCATCAGCGACATAGAGGGAAAGTTTGACATAAGGATCGCTGCAGAAACAAAACAGGAATAAAAACAAAAATTAGTGGTAAAAAAGTGATCTTGAGCCTTATTTACAAATCTTACAGTGTATAAATACACCATATCTTTACCCAGTAATATTTCAAATATATATATACACAGATGGTATTGCTGACAGAATACATACATTTCCGTACAGATACCAAAACAATATTTTTTCCAATTAGTGAGAATAAACGTTTTTTTCCATTTTAGAAAATAAGCCAAAATACTATGAACAAAAGTAACAAAATTGTAATTTAAAGCCAAGCATTTAAAGGCAACTTGGCCATTTTTGACACAAAGACACACATTTAGGTTTTAAAAGGGAATTAGGGATCCCCAGCTAGTACAACAAAAAATGCAATATACCGTACAGCCAAGTGTGCCTAACCTTAGTTAGTTCTATTTCCAATCTAACATTATATGAACTGTGGACACGGGTGCCTGAGCCCATATTGCTCTGCTCGTTTCCAGACCTGAAACCTGAATCTGCCCCCGAACAACCCAGCAGATATAAAACTGCTTGCGTTTGGGTATTGTGAGATAAGGCTATAATGTCTTATTGAGAAAGCAGAATGCTAAAAATAGAAAATGCAAAACATTTTGATGTGGGCAGCGCAAATAGTAAGCTGAGTGTACGTGACTGTGCTATTGAAAAACAGCCAATTGGTTTATTTGAAGGTGCCGACAGGGTAGAAATCTCCAACGAGTTCTAGATAGAGAGGTGGAGCTGCAGAATTCACCAGGCAGACCAATTACTCGACTGATCTCAGTCCCAACAGGCAACGCGAGGTACAGTGTCAGGTTATAACCTTTCCAAAATCTCCCTTTGAAGAAGAACTTCTCACAAGTCTGTGTGTGTGGTGACAGTGCACATTTTTTAATCAGTAACTTGGCACATCCCTACATGAAACTTTTTGCAATAAAACCAAACTTGTCTAACTGCTTTTTAGGATTGCATTTTATTTTTATTTTTACAAATGTATATGTATTCCTGTTGTCTGTAGTGAAGTTAAAATCGCTCTTTACCTCAAGCTCTGGGTGGGAAGTTGGTGATACGTGTTGCATTTCCTGTGTAGTTGATGACATTTTGATTGCAGAGGCTAGACTTAACACACACGGTTAGAAATCACATTTCTAACCGTGTGATGAAATGTGATTCAAATCACATTTCAAACCATCTATGAATGTGTTTTATAATCAGTTTCCATGGGATTATTCGCCTTCCAGGCTTGATATAAGCAGCAATATAATTCCATTATGGCAATACGCAAAATTAGATTAGGTCTGCCAGTTGGCACGCAGCCTTACATTGATTCTAAGGAAGTAGTTGAGAGGGAGCAAAAGAACAAGGGCAGGACGGAATGGGAAATATTAGCTGCTAATATGAGCTGCAAACGTACCCCAAGTGTAACTCCTTAGCTTGATTGCTAATTAACAACTCCAGGAACCCCACAGCCTATAATTGTGTGTTTGTGTAGTTCTGTGATGTGCTGTGACTAAACAAAAACAATGGGCATACTGTATCTGGAGTGCACTAAGACTCCTTCTTGTCTCCTTCCCTCTATCAACAAAAATCCTGCTGAGTGAAGACAGGCTACTTTAGGTCAACACCGGGAGATGAAAGCTAGCATGGCCCACTGGATTCAAATGGTAGCACGGTCCACTTGTTGTTTGACTGCATGCGAGTTCCTCCAGTTTCTATCAACACCTCACAAGAACAACAAAAACAAAGCCTAGGGGTGTTTCACTTAGTCCGAAATAACAAAGCAGAACACAATAGAACAAAGTAGCTGTATTACAGAACACAGGAGCAACAGGAACGGGTTTGGAGCAAAAAGAAGAAAAGAACAAGCCAGCACTGTTTGAGCATCTTATGAGGTGACAGACTGCCAAGTCAGCACTGTCTCCTGTGGTAGCTAGCCACACATCGAGACCTCATTCAGTTTTTCTTCATTACAGTTCAGATTTCTCCTGAGCCAGGCTGAGCTGTACTGCCAGCAGGGCATCAGGATACTAACACATGCGCTCTGGCATGTGAGCAGCACTCACACAGTGCTAAACATGCCAGGCTCTTTCTTGGACAATGTCTGCTTTCTCATAACTCAGATACAGTGCATTACTATAAACAACAGTAGGAACAGTGTTCAGATTCAGATGAAGCTTACATTAGTCATATGGAGATTTCAGCCGCATAATGAGTGCAGTTTAAAGATCTTTTTCCCCAATAACTGTACCTGAGATTATCATTTTTTTTTTTTTTTTATAATTTTAAGCTGAAGTTACTGATGAGCATGCAGTTAAAGAATGATAACATGCAAATCTTCAATGAGGCAGCCTGTTCTGAGCATTTCCTGGGATGGCATTACTGTCGTACTGCTACATGTATTTGCATTATATTTACATGTACAGATGCCTAGATATAATCTGTATTTTGACAAGCTTTAGTTTTACTTATACATTTGATTTAATTTATAGACCGGCGTATGACATCAATACTAGTCTAGCAAGGAAAATCCGGCAGTATGTGACTGAACTGTTTTAAATGTGTCTTTAAAAATAAAGGCAGCCTATGACTTCGTGAAGGTAAAACAAATCTGCAGCAGAAAGGATGGTTGGTCATTCTGACTGAAGCAAGTACATGAATGTGTTCAGTCATTAATTCAAAGCCCATTAAAAATAAACAGGTATTATCCTTAAAGTTAGGCACTTGACTGACAGAATGATGGATTTTGTCTGGACTAAGAAGGAGCAGGTTCATAAGAACTTCCATTTAGCTCATGAACAAAATGATATAGATTTAGCAGTGATTGATGGTCACTCGGTGTATCATTAATTAATCACAGTGTTCCAGCACTGCAGGTACAGAGAGGTAGGTAATTAAAATTCAGGGCAGAAGTCACAGCGCTTAGTCATGCAAAAAAAAAACTAAACACAGACTTCAAATATAACTCCACAGAGGGATATTATGTAATATCGCATAAAAGTTGTGATAACAGTGGGTTGCACTTCATCACAGAATCACACATGGGGAAAGGAGGCCAGACAGCATAAGACAAAGGCCCCTTGATGGACAGAACGCTTCAAGGACCCTCAAAGTTTAACATCTGTGTCTTCCGACATGTGAGAAAGTATGTGGTATGTATAATTATTAGTCAAACGCTTTTATCTGGAAAAACTGTAATAGAGGTGGGTTATGAGTAGGATAGGAGAGGCAGGTAGGTAATCATTGATTAACACTTGGAGTTCAAGGTCTTTGCAAGGAAAAGGAATCTAGTGAAAGGGCATAATGCTGTGCTGTCCACGGTTGAACGAAGCCCCTCCAAATCAAAGAGCAGGATGTTATATGCAATGACATAGCTACAGGTTCTGTACTTGGTCTTCTCATATAAATATCCCTGACAAATCATTATTGCTGACTGAAGTGCCTTGCTTAAATAATGTATGTTACTAAATAGTTACAAAAAATGACAATACGTATGCGATCTTTAGAGAGCCAAACACCAGCCAACATATTAAAATATAAGACTAGCTTGGCCAAAAGAGGTGCAATACCAGGGACAGCTCACAGCAGGTACACTGACCAGGCCTACACATCGATCTCACAGTGATGACATGAAAGTGGCATAACAGTGTAACTACTAAGAAACCTCTGATGAAAACAGCATCTTCTGGTGTGTCCTAAATCCTGGGATGCTCACCTGGCTCCAATGATGTCCTTCTTTGCCAGATCAATTCCTGCAATGACCTTAACCCGCAGCACTCTCGTTTCATGCTGCAGAAGACAGAGATGATGGATCAAAACATTTAATAAAAAATGATCACATAACCTCACAATCAAGACACTTCAAACATTTCAAGCTGCTGGCTGCACCTAACCTGCCTTTTTTATGCCAATAACCCTGACCTAGAAATTGAATGAGTTGCATCTGAAAAGCTTTCAGTCCTGGGTGACCGCAACATTTAAAAGATGACATAAGCTATAGAAATATTGCAGAGGAAAACATTTATAAAGCAATACAACATTCCAAAATATGTAGACTTACTAGCATGTTTGCTCAACAATTTTACTTTGACTATCCCTGTGTTTTATGACCATTATGTTAGTTAATGTGTGCATCTAAATCCCACAGCACCTCCTGCAGAACTATAGGTTGAGTTAAACCACCTCACTCCATGCTTGCTTTACAGCTTCACACACTCTTTTTTTCTCTTCTTCACTGCAACTTGAATTGGGGTCTAAAGCAAAATCACTGACACGCTGCTTCTTGGTGGGTTGTCTGAGTAGAGTTAATGACATTTACATAAAGCCTGACAACAAATTCTATCACAATTGTATAACAAGTGCTGGAGAATAAAGCAAAGGAGGGAGTGGGGGTGGGAGCCCAGGCCAACCCAGCTGTTACTTTAGGCCATGGCCTTGTTCAGAGGGTGTAGCATTACTGAACGTTTACCTCATGGTAACAGGAAGTCCAGTGTTTCAAGGAATGTGGACACACAATTGTCTCAAAACCTTTACTTGTGGAGATTATATGATGTGATTAAAAGTTTGTAATATGGTAAATGTTAACCAAAAACTAGCCAACCCTTTCCAAAGTCCCCTTTGTTGCAGTGTGTGGAATTTTGTTACAGGCACACCTCCCCTCCCATAATAACTGACAGACAGGGCACCACAAAGCTATGAAAGTTAAAAGTTTCTCGTCAAGACACAGAGCAAACACTGGCTGAGTTAGATTGTTCATAGCCCGTGAAATAACGTTCATCATTACATGTTATGAGCTCAATGAAAATATGTTAAATGCCAGAAATACAAATTTACTGGGTTTTGAATATTGGGCAGTTCAATGTTCAGTGTATCTGCCATTGTCCACTAAATCAGCATTAAAAGGCCACATGCAAATCCTCTCCTGCATCCTGGTAATAGAGTGACAGTTTAGCCTACGGATGAAAGCAGAGGACAAACTCAACAATCTGAGTCACGCCCCTATTTTCCTCTGAGGACCTTTAATAAACATATGAAATAATTATTTTTAATCATCCACCTGGATCATCCAAAAGAAATCTCCAGCCTTACTATTTCTGTCTGCATTAGTAATGTCTGATAGGTAGCTGACTGATATGACAGCTGCTCGGTGAGCAAATTATTTTGTTTGTCACTCAGTAGAGTCATCGTGTTTGACTCGTGACTATCGTGCTAGAATGTTAGGACAACGTTTGCATTATAGGATTACTTTAAACTACATTATTGATGTAAGTCTGAATGTTAAAAGGCGACACAGAGTTCACCACTAATGTGGATATCGACCTCAGTTGACATGCTTCAGCTTCGGTCTTCAAATTAGTTTAGTGGTCAGCTCAGCATCAGCTCTGATTACTGACAAGAGGCGGTGTTTAAGTCTGACAGAGTAGTTCGCTTGTAATGCTTGCAAATTTAATTAATTTCCCCTCTGCACATCTGGGCTTCAAAATAGCACTTTGAGGTACTAGTGGAGCTACAAGTCGTTCACACTTTAATTCAAATAAAGGATGCAGCGAGGCTATTCAGCTTTAATTTCAATACTCTGAAGTCGTGCAGTTGTTGCTGAAATTAAGGTGAGTACACTAATGGACACGCAGACAGTGGGCAGGACACTGACAGCTGCCTGAACATTACTATGGAATGTTACCGTGTGTAAGGGCTTGTTAGCTTGACTATCGGCTAACGTTGGTGTTAGCCATCTCAGGCTGAACCCCCTGTCTGAGACAGCTATTCAAGACTGCAGTCTACATAACAAAGCTTTGTTGAGATTAAAGCTTACCTCATCTTCTGAAAGTCCATATATTGGCTCGTAATTCGCAGCCATATAGCCTGCGGTCCACGCTACACACACAAAAACAAGCCGCTTGGCAAAAAGCTAGCTAGCTAGCCTTGGACAATAAAGTCCCACTTTCCCCTCTCTGTCGTGCGGTGGTGGTCAAGTCCACGGTGAGACCAAGTCCTTGGCACGGCACGGGTGTTCGGTTTGCAGCCGAATAACGTAATCCTCGCCAGCGTGGTCCGTCCAGGACACAACTTGGAAATTAAAAAAAAACTGTGTCCAAAATGTTTCAACTGAGACAGATCGCTTTTGTCAACTCCGAGCTTATCCTCCGAAACGTTTTGACACTTGACTTCCTCCTAACAGCACAGCCAATCGTGTGCCGGTTAGACGTGATTGCTGTCAAATCAACCAATCAAGTGCGTTGTGAAGACCCCAAAGCCTCTCACCGGCCAATAAAATATGCAGAGGGCGTGGAGCTGGGGTGTGTCGTGTGTGTCTGCGTGTGTGTGTGTGTGCTTTCCCCCTTCTTTCAGGGTGTGTGAGGCTGTGTCTCGCAAAGCAACAAAGTTTAACATTGTCAGGATTTTTCTCTATAATATATAATATCACAATATCCAGCTAACTGGCCTCGTGAATGTGGTTACTCGCACTGTGCATTAACATTCAGCCCTGAGCGCGTTCATGTTAGGGGCGGGGCTTGTAACCCACAGCCAATCACAGGCTACATGCACAGAAAGAACTAGATTAGATCAAACTGATCCGCATCACGAATTTAGGTCGATGCAGCGGCAAAAGTTAGAGAAGTCACCGTGGGAAATTAAATCAAATCTAGCTCTCTCTTGCTCAGCAAACATATGATTTAAATGAATGGTATATAAACAATGACCAAAATGGATTTAAATAGTGTATTTGAAAATACTTAAAGCATATAGATTAATAACAGAGATGTAGCCCACTGGATGAACATTTAATCCATAAGAACATATTGCAATAATGAAGATTAACATTAAAGTACTACACACTAAATGTGTATTATCATTGTTGTTGTTGTTGCGAGGGTTTGTTTGTTTGTTTGTTCGATTGTCATATGTGAAATGCTGTTTCTAAAATGTGAATTCATTACATGTGATTCATATGTGTTTCATATACTACATAATCAAATGTACCTTTTCTGTAAGGCCGAATACACTATTTATTCTAAAAATAAAGGTTACCATAACCTGATGAAAAAATATGCAGGACATGAACTCAGTGCCCTCAGGTGGCCATATAGACACTTACAACTCCTTGGTCCTGTATGTGAAGAGTTCCCATTCACACTCAGCCTCAGAGGTAATCCTCTTGCACAACATAATTATTTTGTTAATTTATTTAAAATAAATCTATTTGTTTATATAGTTTAAGCAATGGATAGGCTATAATATGTGCAGCAAATGCGGGATGACTCACACTGATGATGCCCTTTTGTCATTCATCCATTCATCATTCATTCATAGCTCGCTAACATATCGAGAGACAAGTGATGTTGTGATGTTTGTTTGTTTCTTAAATCGCCGGTGCTATACTGCCGCCTATCGACGTCTTCTGCACCAAATTCAATTCTACCAGCCAACATAAACACATTTAAAACATACAAAAATGTCACATCAGATTCAATTTTTTCTTTCTTTCTTTCTTTCTTTCTTTCTTTCTTTCTTTCCAATCAATAACATCATCATACTCTTAGAGGAATCTACCCCAGCCTGCAGTTATTTGGCTTTCTTCACGTAGGCGAAACACCTATACTCAATCAATAAAGATAGATCCCAATTTCCTTGATATTTCCGAGAGCCTGGGGTTGGTTCGTTCAACAGACTGACATGTCTAACCAGTTCCCCAAAGCGCCGCTAGATGTCACTACATAGTCATGATCGTCGTCATCATCATCATCATCATCGTGTGTCCCGGTTTGTCTCTGTATCCCACTGATTCCAGATGTCCAGTGATTGAGATGCCACACAGACATGGCACTTACACGCTGTAAACTGTGTTTATTGATGTAGAGTTAAAGCTCGGTCCTTCACCTCTGACTGCAGCTCGAGCCTCGGTCCTCTTCTTGTGCAACAGCATCAGCGAGCAAGCACACGTACACGAGCTGTCATACCGAAACCTCATCCCCTGCTGCGCACACGCACGCCCCCAACACGAAAACGTTCACTATGAATGACGGAGACAATTATTTTTAAAATCGGGCACTACATCTGCACTCTTGAACTTGTCCTGTTGAGGTCATCCACCAAGCGCGTCCTTGTTCAAACGTTCACTGGCATTCAACATGGCTATGTGGCATAATGGGACTTTCAAATCAATGTGAAGAGCAGATGGCCATGTTATATAATATTATTGCTCCTAAGTAGAGCTGAAAAGAGGAGGGCCACCCTTGATACAAGGCCATCATTCACCCAAATGCTTGTTTCAACACAGAATGGTTGTATGCTTATTCCCAAATAATTACATTTATTACACACATTAAGAAGAATATGCACTTATCACTAATCAATAAGCAAGCCCCAACAAATCAAGACAAATATGTTGTATATATATATATATATAAAATATATTAGAGGGCATGCAGAGAACAAGTTTGCCTCTATTATGACTTTGATAGAGACCAATACAGTATTATACTGAATATCTGAACAATGCTTTACTTTACTGTTTCTTCATCGTTTTTTATTTCTTTACCTGATTTAACCTGAAGATAGTTTACATTTTAATGCCAAGCGCACATTGTTTTCCAGGAATTTCTCATCTTTAACACGAACGCATCATATGTGTGTTTGCCTCACGTCTCTGTAGGTGTGGCTTCCCACAAAGTCACACACAATGAGCGAAGAGGAAGTTCGGTTCAGGAGACAATGATCGGATTCAGAGACAGGTTCCCTGAAGAAATCTGAAATTCATTCATCATTGTGAATTTCCAACAGCTGAAATGTTTGATCCTTTACAGCCTACATGTTGTGTATCTGCAGAAAGAGCGCGTCTTTCATTGTTGTTCATACAGAATATCAGAAAAAGAACTGTTAACCTCATCTACACATCAAGACTTCCTTTTTATGCCATTTAGACAGAGACGAAGAGATGCAGAATTGGTGTCATGTTGTTGTTCTTTCAGCTTAACTTCTGTGTATCTTGAACGCTGCCTGTACATGAGGTCTGTCTATGAGGAGAAATTATTATATTATGGAACAAAAGATGGAGAATGTAGTATGTCAGAGAGCTTTACCTGAACCATGGTATTTAACTCTGTCTTGGGATCTTACACCGTTATCATGTTGGTTTATACTGTTTCAGACCTGCGTGTACGAGCCTGTCAGTCTACAGTATCCATTTTAAATTAGTTTATAAGTGTACAAATATTAACTCTAATGATTCTTTAGTGCTAGCAGTTTCATTTCCTTGAAATTTACTTCAAGTTCTAAGCCTTGTTTTCTTTGTCTCTCTGCCCTTGACTACCCCCATAACAAAAGTTTTTTTTTTTACAGTACTGGGAAGTGTCTGGTGTGTTCCAGTCTGAGCAGGAATACAGGTCAAGGTTTTTGATTTTTATATGAAAGCAGATTCCTGGAAACATGTAGAGATAGAGATACATATATACAGTCTTTTCAGTGGGAACTAAATGTATGCTGTTTTTTTCCTTTTAGAGAATTAAATCCTACATAAAAGGAGTGTATTAATCCTTTGCATATAGATAAACACACATGAATGCATAAATAAAAGAGAGTGAGTCAGTCAAATACTGGGAGACCTTACTATGTTTACAGCTCCCAGTAAGAGGAACCAGTGACAGTATAAACATTGTTTTAGCAGCGCACATCCTTCTGATTGCCACAACGTGTTTTACAATATTTGTTCATACGTAGAGTGAGTACAAGTCACTAAGGTAGCAGCAAAAACCACAGGAGATATTTTTTATACACACAATGAATGTACTTACAGCAAGGGCACAGTGTGTTGATGTACCACAGGCCCACCACATTAGTAGCCCACATTTCACAACATTTCTGATAGTATAACAGATAAGTAGGTTTCTGTGGAGGAGTAGTAGTAGTAGTAGCTTTACTTAAGAATTTCTATTTTATGCAACTTCTGCTCCACTACATCTCAGAGGCAAATATTATACTTTTTACTCCACTAAATTTGTCTGACAGCTTTAGTTAATGCAGCGCTGTAGATTAAACCCAACAGTACATAAAGTAGTTACAATTAGCAGTAAAATGCAACATACACATTAGTGCACCAGTAATATAATATATAATAGTAAAACACAGGCAGAGACCATTTTACTGCACAATGAGTATTTTTACTTTTGATACTTGTGTACATTTTGCTGAGGATACTTACATACTTTTAATAAGGTAAAGTTTTGAATGCAGGACTTTTATTTGTAGTGGAGTATTTTCACAG
Organism: Enoplosus armatus; assembly: GCF_043641665.1. Taxonomy (NCBI): domain Eukaryota; kingdom Metazoa; phylum Chordata; class Actinopteri; order Centrarchiformes; family Enoplosidae; genus Enoplosus; species Enoplosus armatus. The sequence goes on from NC_092197.1 coordinate 7,472,435, forward strand.
TGCGCGCGCGCGCGCGCGCGCACACACACACACACACACACACACACACACACACACACACACACACTTGCAAGGAAAGCCTGCCATTCACTTCCTGGAGAGTTACCTTAACCGCAACCACTAGACGTGTATCCCAATCTCTTACCATAACACACTCGCACAAACACACATATAATGAAATGGAATATTAAGTTCATTTAAAAGACAAGATTTCACATTGAACAGTTTTAAGCTCCCAATCCTCCCTTTTATTTTCACCTGTGGCGAACTTCTGCTGGATGTCATACTCGGCCAGCCTCCTCGAAACCCTGTTCTGTTGCAACAAGAGCCGGGGGCGGCGTTTTACACGGCGGGGGGGGGGGGGGGGGCGGGCTCCTCTGCCCCGCCCTCCCCAGGATCATAGACGCGCTGAGAGTGGATGTGGCGACTTCTTCTCTGTCTGGACAGCTGAGCCGCCCGGGTCGGTCGGTAATGCGTGTGACCAGTTACACAAATCGGTAAGCCCGCTCTTCTGGGTGCCGGCAGCGGAGTCACCACGGCCAATGCACCGAGGGAGAGACTGAAAACTCCTGTCAGCTGCTGGTAAGATATGCATTGACCTCTCAGGACAGGTTGTAGTACCAGGACCGGTCTGAATGAACCCAGACCAGAGAGAGGGATCACGGAGATGTCACTCCACTCAGTTCAGTCCAGTTGCAGATGGTGGACTGTTTGACGGTCGTATCAACCATGTAGCCTATAAATCAGCACTGAGAATACTTTATATCACTCACTTTGAACGTCACAGAGGATGTTGTAAAGTCCAAATCTGGTTATTGCTGCTGCAAGCTGCCTAATGGCGCAGGTAACACCTGAGGACCGTGTCGTCGTGTGCTTATCGTTATATTGCCGTTATAATTTGTTGCCTGTTGCTTGCATGTGTGTGTGTGTGTGTATATATGTGTGTGTGTGTGTGTGTGTGTGTGTGTGTGTGTGTGCACATACATGTTTGTGGGGGGTAGTAAAAGGGTAACTTCTTTCCTCTTTCCATGCCAACAAAAAAAAAAAAGTTGAATGAAAAAAGTGTTTGTGCATTGGCGGCTTCAACTTTCTACATCACACTTGTATAAGTTGCAAATTGGGCCAGGATGTGGCTTCCAAACTATTTGTACATATACCATCCTGCAGCTCAAACACCCAACAAGAAGAAACAAGTTTTTGTGTGGAGGGGGCTTTAAATTATTATTTATTAATTTCACAGTTGAGAGATGGAGATGAAGAAGCATGGTTGGTTCTTGGATGAACATCTTTGAGAGTGATTTAAGGTTTTTGGATTATGTGAGACAGTCAAGTGATTTTGCCCATAGCTGAAATTAAATCTATGTCAGACTTCCACATTTGACGTCTACAGTTGTCTCACTGGCAAGGCATCAAATTAATTTGTCACAACACTGACAACTTGACTCTGAATCAATTTACACATATATGTAATGTCTTCCGTAAAATGACTCCCACAGTTTGGTTGACCGCTGACTGATTGGCAGGTTATGTCCTTCAATGTAGGAGGATGATGATGCTGGGATGTCAGAGGTGTAATGGGATTTCCATAGTCATGATGTGCTCCTCCTCCGCGTACCTATTGGCCTTATAGTCAGGCTAGGAAAAGGCAAAGAGGCCGTCTGCCTTTATAGCACCAAGCTGATCAACTCAATACTGGATTATAACGTTGGATGCCTGCAGCTTACTGACTCTTTCCACTGTTAGACCTGCACCAGGGCTTTATATAGTCAGTGCTGGGCATTGCATGCTAACTACACACACTTGTTAGCTCAGCCTGGTTGAAGCATAAAATCTGTCTAGGATTGTTTTAAAAAAAAGTCATTTTAAAGCAGTACATCACTTGTGCCCGTATTTTGAAATTCTTACTTATCAATAGTAACGAGTTATTCATGCTTAATGGGTACAATTCTGAAAAGTTATGCATGTCAGTTTGATCAGTTCTCCAGATCAGAAAGAGAACGCTGGCTTTGGCCTTTTTGTTACTGAAAACACAAACAAGAAATGCTTGTTTGATATAACAGAATATGTACTGTAATATGAGTATTCTCTGTACAGGTCCGCATGTACACATGACAGATATCACATCAAATCTGTGTTAGCATTGAACCTGTATGCTTTATTGACATTATATTAACATTTATAATGTAGCAGCTTTGGTGGAAAGTGTTGCTTTGCCATACATAGAAACCAAAATAAGTGGCAACTCATGATACAAAATTCACTTCACAACCTCATGACTAGTGCTGTTTTGTAAGGCATTTGCTTCCTAATGCGCTCTCTATAATTTAAACGACAAAAAAAAGTATTAATTCTTCCCTCTCACGTGCACATAGATGAAGCTATTTCACTCAGTGTTCCCATTTGATGAGGACAAACCAGATGGGGGTGAGTTAGGATGTTATGATGCCCACCATCAGAGAAAGCACATGCCTGCAGCTGCAATGAAATCTGTAATTATTTCACCATCAAAACACTTAAAAATCACTTAAACTACTAGAAGCCACTCTCCAAATCACATGTATTGAAGGAATATTGCTTCGCTCTCCTACACACAGGAACCACAGTAAACTGTCGTGGCCTACTATAAATACAGGTATCCTCGCTGTTGCCCTTATCTCACCAACCTATTTCTAACTTCCGTACGGCTGAAGATCACTCAGATCATTATTACTATAGGGTGTGTTGCCTGCTGTCCTTTTAAGCCATGTCTTTTCCACTGCGTGAGTGCTTCCGAGATACAGGAGGGCACAGGATGTAGGTTGGCCAAGACAATAGAGGAAGTTCAATTTCACAGGCAACACTTTTACAGTAAGAAGTGTTGCAGTTACTGTAGCTGGAACGGTGCCGAAATAGGTGACGCATGATTTGTGCTTTGGTTTTTTTTTTTTTATGGTTAAATGTCTATAGTTGAGAGTGAGAGCTGTAAATGGTTTAATGTTTGTCAAGTGAAAGGTGTTGTGACAGTTTTATTCTCGTCATAAATGTACTGTTTGTGTCACATTGTTCTTTCGGCTTAGTTTCTGTGTATCTTGAACGCTGCTTATACAGTGAATTATGTTTTGAACGTTGTCTATGACAAGCTTTAACTGAACCTTGGTATTTAACTCTCTCTTATATCATTATCATGTTGGTTTATACAGTTTCAGACCTGCGTGTACGAGCCTGTCAGTCTACAGTATCCATTTTAAATTAGTTTATAAGTGTACAAATATTAACTCTACTGATTCTTGCTGCATTTGTTCCAAAATTACTTAGCCTTTCTTTGGCTCTCTGCCCTTGACTACCACCATAAGAAAAAAAAATGCTTGGTGCTGATGATCAAACCGTTTTTTTACTGTACTGGGAAGTGTCTGGTGTGTTCCAGTCTGAGCAGGAATACAGGTCAAGGTTTTTATATGAAAGCAGATTCCTGGAAACATATTCCTTCACTTCTTTGTAATGTATACCATCTATATTTTCTAATAAGCAGACAGATATGAAAGTGTCACTCGAGGAAACTGACATTTCTGTCATGCCACACCTGCTGATCCACTTTGTGAATACAAAGTTCCTACATAATACAAAGTCGGAAGAGACTGTCACTGTTTCCTTGTCTATATATATTATATATTTTCTATCTTTAAATCAAGTATGATTTAGAAGCTAACAGTCCTGTTAGCTTATTTTATTTGCGCTGCATGTAAGTTAATATAAAACTGAAATACGTGACTGTGCAGTAAATCACTGAGGATATACTGTGTACTTTGTGGACTTCCAGAAGAGAGGGCCAGGTTCTTACAAACAGGGCTGCTGTACTGTTCTGCTGCTGCGGTCCTCAGTGCTGTGACAGAAACATTCCTTATTAATCACTTTTGCAAAGGTGAGCCGTCGTACAAACATGCCCGAGGGGAACATCTTGCTTCACTGCTCACATTTTACCTCAACATGTCATTTGACACATCCCCTCCTCACCTTTTGAAATTGAGAGGCCACTGACGGACACAAGTCATGAATGATTCATATTCACTTGTCTGGATCTGGGCCTTAGCCTCACGATGACCTGGCGGACTCACTTCTGATTTGTTGTATGTTGTGTTCTTTACTTAGCACTCTTCAACACACTTAGTTGGTTGCTTCAATATACTTTTCTAAAGTGTACGTCTGTCATTTTAACTGTGTTGTACATGAGGTCACCGTGTTGAACCTATGTACAACTGTGGAGCAGTGGGCCAGCGAGCAAGCAGCTAAATGTACATGTGTTTTCTATGATGACCCTAAATGTGTTGAGATATACAGTAAAGTTAAAAAAAACAAGGCAAGAGGAGGTAAAACTTAAAAAAGGTTTATCAAAATAGAAAATGTACTCGAGAGAATCGATATAATTTACTTTAAACATAACATTCAGACCAATATTATCTGTGAGGGAGGAGTTCTGCACTGTTGGCCAGCACTTTCTCAGCTTAGCAGCTTATTCAGTTTGGGCTGCTGGTTACGTAAGACGGCTATATGCAGCAGAAGGCTAATCCAGTGCCTTGACCTTAATGCCAATTATCAGATCATGGTGACGGTGATGAAATTAAAGAACCATCAAGAAGAGTTGATAACAATCGGTTGCCCAAAGTCTTTGTGACAGGAAGTGTACAAGCTGCCTGCAAAAGTGGGAAAATGTTGTTTTTTTAATCACCATGTGGCCGCTGAGCAGACCTTACCTGCAGGCTTACATCGTCTCCTGAAATGCAAAGAAATTCAAAAGCAGATGGTTAGTGAGAAGCAGAAACTTGTCTCTATTGTTGTGTTTCACACAAGGTGTTAAATGGAAATACCACCTGCACTCCTCGATTTCACTGTAGCTCCCCCATGTTTCCACTAAACAAAGCTTTCAAGAAAACAGCGTAGCCAGCCAGGAGCCATGTCAGGCCTGTGGGACAGCGGGAGCAAAGGTGCAGGTGGGGCATGCACACTAGAAAAGCTCCAAATCAAAATAACAAATTAGATACAAATTAAAGAGTTTCCCTTCAAGCTATATGTTATTTCTTTGGAGAGAAATCAAAATTTTGGCTTAAATCAAAAATCCAGTCACATAATCGTGTTGTAATGTTTGTAACGTTTGTAAATGCATTTCTTGGATTCCATTTCCTGTTACCTACGTCATTAGCATGTCATTGTTCAGTCAGATGACCACCTTGTTTTGCATCCCTTTTCTATGTTTGTTTTTGGCAAAATTATGCTTTGGGGGTGTTGCTGTAGCATATAAGAAAATTCCTACTGAGAATGTGAACATGCATCTGTCCACACTTTTTTCCTGGCCTTGGTGGACTAGATTCAAGTCAAGAGGTCTCTCTATCAATACGTCAAATCCTAAACTGACGGCAGCTATTCATCATCAGTAATCAGAAGAAAGAGAGAGAGCACGTGAGAGAGCATGTGAGGGGAAGGGCTTTCTGCCAGCTTTTAGTTTTCACTGATGCAACATCATCTCTCCCGTCTATCTAACCTCTATATCATCTCCCCTCCTGCGGTTCTCCATACTCTCCCTGTCCTCTCTGTGAGTTCAGAGAGAAAGGGTCATGCCGAGTAATGAGTCAAACATCTGCACATGGCGAGGGAAATGCAGATGTCCAAGTCATGTGTACGAGAGCCGGGCTGGCCGGCAGCGACTCTGTTGTTGAGGCAAAAGCCCCAACTCAGGTTATGCAATCAGTTACGCCGCATGTGCCAGCTGGTAGAGGTAGACAGAAACGGAGAGGATGTTTTTTTAATCCTTAGCGACAGAGCAAACATTCTCTCTTTCAGTTCATCACATTTATCATAGTTTTGTAGATTTTGTCTCATTTTAATATTTATCATGTCTGTTTAGGGTATGAGTTGAATTCAGTAATCAAACAAATTGCTTTTAAAGTCTATTCTGTGTCACTGCTGATACATTTTCCATGCATATGTTATTCTTTATCTCGGCAGTAATGTATCCAATATTTCGTCATGGTTTTTTTCCTCTACTAATGACAACCTTTTATGTTGTCTCTTCCTAATTATGCTTTAAATTCATTTCGGTATAACATAAGAAAACATCTCAACTACAGTGGGCAGTACAATATAATATATAATATCGATATAAGACGTGCTACAGTTCCGCTGTTGTGGCAGACAGCATCAAACATTGTGGACCATGTGATTTGTCAAGAGCTCAGATCAGACAGTTCACACACACTCACCATTTGTTTTTTTTCTCCATCCAACAGCCGAGGCTTTGTGGTGCCATGATGAAGAAAGTCTTGGAAGTTGTCCCGCTGTTGTTGCTGCTATTGTTCACGCTGCATGCGAAGGGAATGAGTAAGTGTTTCGGATATAGCCAGACACACAGTCTCAGTATCTTCTTAAGTTTCTGGCAATGAGTTAAGATATTTGATAGGTGTCTGGTTGCCAGGCTGTTGACACAGGAAGCAGGAGCCACAGCTGCACAATTAATAGGTGATAAGTAATAGTGTTGTTTAACTGTGGATATTTTTGTGGTGTATTACACATCATTCACTAGCCACATCTGTTGTTCTCTATTTTTGTTACATAATACACACTGTTTAGTATGTAATGTTTTATTTGCTTTAATTTCCTCTTTTTCCTGTCTGTCTTTTAGGTTACAGCCTGCCAGGGAAGCCCGCACTGACCAGATGTCGCTCTCCCGAAAAAGAGACCTTCACCTGCTGGTGGGAGCCAGGCTCTGATGGGGGACTGCCGACCACCTACGCCCTGTACTATCGCAAAGAAAAGTGAGTGGCTTCCAGTTTCATGCAGTTACACATTCACTTAATTGGATTGTTGTGCTCAGTGAGAAACAAGAATGGATTGCTAGCAGTCACCAGTATGTTCATCATCAAGAGAGAGGTCTAATGTAGGATCCTGGTTTGATTTCTGTGGACTGTGGAGTCAGCAAAGATGAGGATGTCACCTCAACATACATGAGGAAGAAGAATAGAGCATAGCATCAGTACAGCAATCACAGCAAACACTAGTGGACATCTTTACATTCTCAAGGTCGGCACAGTTGTCAGTGAGCGGCCTACTTGGTGGTTGGCAGCATTGAGGGCAGCAGACAGGTATAAGAGGATAAAGCTTGCAGAGAGTTATGTGGCTCTGGTTGTGCCCGTGGATGTGGGTTTTAAAATTGGTTAAAACAGACACAGATGCAGAGACAGAGGAGAGGGGGACTGGAACATTTTTGTTCACCTACAAAGCTGGAGGCTGATGGAAATGGAGGTGAGGGTGGCAGAGCAGATACAGTGAGAGGAGCACAAAGTTAATGCTGGGGAAAATGTTAAAGGCTGTTGTTTTGGCTTATATATAACATATACTTTACATAAAATATAAAGCATGTATTAAAGGAGTAGTTCAACATTTTTGGAAATAGGCTTATTCGCTTTCTTGCTCTTGAGAGTTAGATGAGGAGATACTACTCTCATGTCTGTCTATGGAAAGCAGTCAGTTAGCTTAGCTTAGCATATTTGTGTGTGTTGCCTTCCATTCTGCTTTCAGCTGCACAACAAATTCACTGTAGTTAAAATTCTCACACCATCTTTCAGAGAACAACCCGCTACTGAACAGGTCCTCTGACTAACCAGTCGCTGCTACAGCAACGACGACACATTTCTAATCATCTGGTTTCTTATCATTAACACTCCCATTTGTGTTCATTAAAGCACCCAGGTCTACTGGGATTTGAATTCAAGTGTCTGTGGGGGTGGCCAACATGTCAGCATCACAGTCATTTTTTCGATGTCTTCTTGAAAACAGAACATCCTAGAGACGAAGCAAACCTGTAGTAGGAAAGAAAACGATACACAAGGTGCAGGCGTAACAGGAAAGCATAAAACAAGTACAGATAACAAAAGGGCGAATTGAGAGGATATAGGAAAGAAATTAAACCCACTGGTATCATCCACTCATCTCGTTAATGGCTCTGAACATTTTCTTTCATTTCTGTCTGCAATTCAGAAAAAACATGGCCATCATTTATCTTGCAATCACCCTCTCCTCTTGTTTGTCTCATCTTGTTCCCCATATACACACATACAGTCTCAGGATTTGTAGCATGAAGAATGCATGCTGTTCTTCAGAAATGTAACAATGCAAACACACACACGCCATTACATGCTGTTACCCTGCCTCTCTTGCAGCTCTGAGATAGTGCACGAGTGTCCCGACTACCGCACAGCTGGAGAGAACTCCTGCTTCTTTAACAAGAACGACACGTCCATCTGGGTCAACTACAACATCACTGTGGTGGCCACCAACACACTGGGCAGCACCTTCTCCGACCCCGTGGATATAGATGTGGTGTACATTGGTAAGGCAACGCATGCTACTTTTTTGGGAGGTTATATTTGTTCTCGTGGTTTAGTGTGACATTCGAGGCACAATTTCCCCATGAGGATTAAAACAGTGTATTTTAACACACACTCACACAGCTGCTCAATGGCACACTGGGTAACACTGGGACTAATGCTCCCTGAGTGTACTTATTCTCCCTCCAGCTGTGGAGGGAGCTCCAACTGCGCGCTGAAGGTCACCATTTTAAAGCAGTGAGCATTGTGTTAGCCTGCTGAATAAAGGTTGATTAAGATAAAACCAAATGTAAGAGAAATTGAGTGACTTAAAGGACATACTAAATAGTATTGCCTGTCTATCCCAAGCCTAATATAGCCTATTCCTCTGTGCCATAGACCTCAATTGTTGTCCAAAACAGATAAAAGTGCCACACTGTTGCACTGGGTGACATGTTCCATCATTAAGATCACCACGGATCACACTGTTGTATATTTTGAGTTAGTCCCACATACACTGTCCTGCTGACGGAAATACTCATTAGAGCACCAAATACATATTAATCCGTGGCTGAAAATAGTTCCCGACAAACTGCACTATTCTCTCCTCTTTGAGTGATGTTTTTTTCAAATCTACAGTTCCCTGCTGTTTTAGGAAATTACTTTTTAAAATAAAAAAAAATCTTTGTGACCCATTTTAAAAGTAGGTACAAATGGGGCTTGGGGACGAGAGTCGCAGTCAGGGTAGGGAAGTTTGAAAGTATTGGGAGATGAGCTAACACACTGCTGCTTTTGGACTTTTCATGGTATTTGTTGTCAACAGAAGAATTCCAGCTTTTTCCTTTTATCTGACATCTGATTAAATATAAATACTGTGTATATGTACGTCGTTATGTAACATGATATAAATATTGCATGGAATTAGTCCCATCCTGTCATGTTGCTAAACACAAAAGCATGTTTTGTTCATGAATAATCCAAAAGGCAGTGTAAACCCACAGAATTAAAAGACTTAAAGTATCCGCCTTGCCCTTGAGGCTGCTCGTCTTCCACTTGTCCCTAATAGTTGCGTTGACCTGATTTGGTTATCTGTCCTAAGTCTGTCTTACTTCACAATTGTCAAGTATGTGTCTCCAAGAAGATAACTTAAAGCCTAAACATTAACATTTATCTCAACCACGTTGTCATGCTTCAACAAATATTTAGTCACTCCTGTGATGACGGTGTCCATCCGCTGGAGGTGTGCATTGGTTTACTATTACATAGAGGAAGAGACACGGACACAATCCTGTCTATCGGAAACAGTGGAAACTTTGTTAGAAACATTATTATTCACTTAAAATAATTTTTTCCTCTTCCTTCCTCTCAGTCACACACACAAAACACATCCTCTCTGATTCACATTTTCTCTGTCCCTCTCCAGTCATGCCTAATCCTCCAGAGAACGTAACAGTGACTGTAATGGAGGACAAGGGCTGGCCCTTCCTCCGGGTGTCATGGGAACCGCCACATAAGGCTGACACCCGCTCCGGTTGGATCACCCTCATCTACGAGCTCCGCGTCAAGTTGGAGGGGGAAAATGACTCGGAGGTACGTAACTCGTGCAAGCCTCATGTTAGTGAACTAGTCATTGAACAGGTGCTATTATACTTTGACCTGCGGCCTCTTAGTGGATATTAACAGTATGACGCATTTTCACCAGAGGATGTTTCTGATTAATTTCCTCATAAAATCAAATTTATTTTGTGTACCAAACTACACAACATTTATAATCTATACGTTGACAACTTGAAGGACTGACGCAACTGTGCATGATTGCTCATGTTGTGTCAATTGTGTGTGTGTTGTCTTTCCAGATGCACCTTGCAGGCCAGCAGAAGACGTTTAACATTTTCAGCCTGCGGTCAGGTGGTACATACCTGGTTCAGGTGCGCTGTAAGCCCGATCATGGCTTTTGGAGTGAATGGAGTTCCACTTCCTACATCAAAGTTCCTGACTGTAAGACATCAACCAACAATTATCTACACTACACTACACTACACAGTACATACAGTATATAACATATAGTTTTTTATAAGAGATATTGCATTTATTAAAGGAATAGTTCAACATTTTGGGAAATGTGAATTATTCCTTTAATTAATGATAATGGCATAAAAGCAGGATGCAATTATGAATTAAACTCCTATAATACATATAATACTAATCAACATAGGAAGAAATAAGACAGTATAAGGTTGTATGTTGTGTTGTAGCACTCACGTTATGTTGTGTCTTAAAGATTTCCATCGGGAGAGGTCGGTGTGGATCCTCATTACGGTCTTTTCTGCCTTCATCTTCCTCATCCTCACATGGTTGCTACACATGAACAGCCACAGGTAAAACAATGATCATGAATTCCTTATGCAAATTGTCTGATGCAAACTGTATTGATTTTTAGTATCATCACAGATTTACTGATTTTATCTGCTGCTCACATGGATCTCTTTTTTTTCATGTGTGAAGTCTGAAGCTTTGCATTCTGCCACCAGTCCCTGGTCCTAAAATCAAAGGATTTGATAACCAGCTTCTTAAGGTAAAGCAGCAACATGTGGAACAATGTTTTGATTTATATAATAACTTTCCTAATCTGCTACAAATAATCATATTTAAATAACAAAAGAGACTTCTGACTGATTGTGTCACTACTTTTCTAAGACTGAATTTTCCTCCTTGTGTGTAGAATGGCAAGTCTAAGGAGGTCTTCAGTGCACTGGTGGTGTCTGATTTTCCTCCAACCACATCATCTAACTACGAGGACTTGCTGGTGGAGTACTTAGAGGTGTATGTTCCCGAAGAGCAGGAGCTGATGCTGGAGGAAAGCAAGGATCTACATGATGGCTGCCTCAAATCTGAGAGCTCCACATCTGACAGCGACTCCGGCCGGGGCAGCTGTGACAGCCACGTTCTGCTGATGGATAAATGTGGAGAGGCAAAAGAAGAAGAGAGGCAAACAGATCAGGAAAGCAGTCGAATGGGGATGGAGGCACAGAGGCACCAGAAGGACTGGGAGGAGGAAGTGTTGACCTATTCTCATGAAGGCATGGTTAGCCCGTACATGTCCAGTGGGAGGGTGAAAACCTGGCCGTCTGTGTTTTCTCCACTGCCCCAGTACAGCTCAAACCCACAGGACCAAAGGAGCTCACTTGAGATGGCCAAACAGCACTGCCTTTCCGACAGCCTGCTCCCCCCAGGCTCGACGTCCTCCTACCTCACCCAGCCTGGCTACAGCACCAAGGAGGCTCTTGGAACAAACTACTGGGGGTTCTGCTTGAGCAACAAGCAACCTCACCTGCTCCACCCCCAGACGCAGGCCCGCCGGCAACTCCAGGCCCACAGCGATGTCAACATCTCCAGCATCGGCCGCAAACAGGCACCTGCTGGGCTGCAGTCGCCGGCTCTCCGGCCCACTGAGTACGTTGAAGTCCAGAGGGTCATCGAGGAGGACATGGTGCTTCTCCAGCCTGTTGTGTCAGGCCGTGGCCGCATTGTAGGCTGCCCCCATATGCCCCAGGGGGAGGACTACAGCAAGGTGAAGGGGGTGAACAGTGACAACATGCTGCTGCTTCAGAGAGAGGTGATGGAAGAAGACAGATGCCCTTGTGAGGGCCTGGAGACGAATGGAGTGACAGAGACCTGCTACACATCGTCCACTGTTACCGCTGCACAGAAACCTACAGCCTGCAGTCACACTGCCATGCCGGTCCAGGACGAAATGGTCCTGGCAGTGAATGATTATGTTGCCACTGCCACCATTTTCACACTGCCCTCTTACTAGATTTCCCATAAGCCCAACTGCCAGGTCTGGGACATTGCGAGACCTGTTTTAGGCTGGGACTGAGACAAAAAACAAAAACATTAAACCCTGGATGACTCCTTGAAAAATGGTTGCAAAGACAACATTTTGCTGTCACAGAATTACTGTTCTCTAATCTTTTTATCCGTTACAGGCACATGTTTTATGTCATAAACTTTTTTAATGTATTTCATAAAATATATTGATGTTACTGGTGTAATGAGGAATGTAATATAATGAGAGTATCTGTTAAAATTATTTGTGTAAAATCAAAATTGCAGAAAGCTCAAACATCACATTTTTGTATGCTCCCTGTACAACACTACATCTTACAGCTGCTTGCTGGGTCCCGTATATAATATATACATACATATATGGCATTTTGTGTCAAAATGAAGAAAACTGAGGGAATGTATTGCTTTATTTTTCATTCAGAGTCTATTTTGTGTATATACATTTAATACTGCTTTGATCGGTTAAGTGGTAAATTAAAAAAAAGATGTTTAGTTTTTTTGGATGGGAAAAGAGTGTCATGATAAAACACTAACCTTAAGTGACTCCATCTCTGTTGTTTAACAGTGATATTTGTTTCTTTTGCATGTAAACATATAGCTTTATAAACAGTGAGCCACCCATATACTAAATGCAGTATGAAACAGCAGTCAGATCTTTTTGGAAAGCTTGCCATATGAATTATGCTCGTAATAAATTTACATTGTAAATTGATAATTATATGCCTGTTATTATTACATGTGTGATATTATTACTGACCTGTGATTGATCAATAACCCCTGAATCTAGACAGCCGCTGTTTCTCTACTGTTTTTTCTTTAACAAAAAATGACTAGAAAACAAAAGAAACAAAGGGCAAAAGACATGTAAAAAGGGAAATTCTCTTCTTCCAGTTATCATAAATGATATCACTGGAAAAAGTACAGAAAGTAAATTGGGAGCTAATTGTGCCTTTTTTTTGTTTTAATGAATAACCGGGGAGGGATAAGAATTAAACTATACTATACTTTAATGATCTGTCTGTCAATTAAATGTTGTTTTCTTATGTTTTTCAAAGAATGCATTGTTATACTAATGCAGATAGCATATAGGCCACGTGACACTGTTTACAAATGCGACTTGCGTACGTGCGCACGCATCCTGTGACGTCCCAGAGGCGGCCCATCCCCTAAACTTTTTAGAGGCAGAAAATGTCGAAGTGAACCTGCTGTTGAGTGTCAGACGGTGGAGTCAGTAGGATAGCTGTGTTCCCTCTGTACCTGCTCGAAATGTATAAATTGGTATCCAGTCTTAGTGGCCGCTGTGCAGTTTTAACAGGACAGTCCTGCTGTCGCCTCGTTTTGACCAAATTCCACTTGGCAAGTGGTGAGTTACCATGGAGACGAACAAAATCCAGAAGTAGTTATGGTCTGTTAACGCTATTTACACAACCTGAACGTGGGGTGTATTTAACTTACTCTAAGTTAGCCTTTATGTTTGTCATAGTAAGTTAATGTAGAAACGGAGCAGTTGTTTATAAGCTTTAGCTAAATCTTTGAATTAGCAAAACGGTTTTTCTGCTAACGTAAACGTACTGTAATAAATTGCCCAGTTTTTAGCACAAATTAACCTTAATCTAACGTAAATCAGTTAGAGAGGTTTTGATTCAACTGCATGTGTGTATGTGTGGTCTAACAGAACCACCCCTCTGTATAATGTAATATAATTCAACAGCACCACAAACCACAGCCTCCAAAATGACCACACAGTGGAATTAACACTTCTCTTTTTAAACAAAAACTTAACATTATTGCAGGGCCACTGCATTAGTTTTGAGTTGTATGTTAACAGTAGAAATCAGTGCAACACACTATATCCACTGTAAAACTGACTCAGGAATATAAACAAGGCATATTTGATAGGGTGACATTATAAAGGTAGCAATTGCAACACAAGATACAAGACATTCATTTATATTATGTCACTAGGACTGGTTAAATTGAAGCTACATATGAAGAGGGAATACTATTCAGACCTTTACATAATCCTCACTCCTCTGTGCACAAGTTAAATGTTTCTCTGGGGGCTGAAATACAGCATTCAATTTTGCTTTGGTCAAACAAATTGAAGAGTTTCCAGCCAGACCACTGCTCCGTCTACCTCACATTTTACAACCGAGGGTAAACAGGCAGCGCTTTATCCTGCGTTGCACAATTTGAGGTCTAAGGTGAACTTAATGTGGTTACAGTGTAAGCCAGGTTTTTATACTGATTAAATACTAGAAAGACAAATCTGAATGTTATGAAAACAATAAAAGCATCAACGCTAATTAAAATATTATGTCTAATGTGTGTCTGACTCATAAGGGTGTAGAAAGAAGGTTTAGAGTTGTAAGACCTCAGGGTAAAATGTCACTGACAGGTTGTTTCAAAAGTGACTCCCAAATGTCACTGTCAAGCTTTGATCATCCTCAGCCAAGGAACGCAGTCAGCTCATGGAGAAATAATCTCTTATATCTTTTATCTCGCTGTCTGAACAGGTGCATCATGTCAGCAATCAGCCTTCAAATACCCTCCCACAGGCGTCCCAGAAATGCCCCCATGCAATTTCCAACCCGAGGAATACAAGGTGAGAGCAATATCCTCCAGGCGCAGAGTGTCTCTATCTTGCCTTGTATTCTGTAATCACCTCAGTAATTAATATGCTGATCAATACACATAGCCTAGATCTTTGAAAAGCTGTCGAAAGAAAAACAAAGATGATCCTCCTGTCCTGTGTGTTTGTCTCTGTCCAGGGTATGTCCAAAGAGAGGATGATGGAGATCCGCAGACAGAACTGCAACCCCATGATCATGAAGGTTACCTACTATAAGAAACCAGTGTTCATCCACCAGGGACACATGCAGTGGCTGTGGGATGTGGACGGCAGACGATATCTGGATCTGTTTGCTGGTGTGGCTACTGTCAGTGTGGGCCACTGCCACCCGTAAGGTCCCTTTTCTTTACTGTGTCGCACAGTGATAGCATGTTTTATTCTGATATACAGTTTTCAGTCAAAAATGCCAAAATTACATCTGTTGATACAGGAAGGTGACAGCAGCAGCAGAGCAGCAGTTGAAGAGACTGTGGCATACTACTAACATCTACGTCTATCCTCCTCTCCATGAGTATTGTGAGAAACTAGCCTCCCACTTACCGGATCCTCTTAAGGTATCGTGGTGGACTATTTATTCATTTTGATCACCTGAGAGCAGGAGCCTGGATTAATATGTAGGCTGTAATTAAAATGTCTGCTGGTCTGTGTTTCCTGTCCAGGTTGTATATCTGACTAACAGCGGCTCAGAAGCCAATGACCTGGCTATGTTGATGGCTCGACTTCACACAGGCAACTTTGACATCATCACTTTCAGGTACAAATCTCTTTACAAATTATTAATAGATTAATTGATTGTTTTTACATTTTTACATTTTTTCCCACCGTGTTCATATGTTTTATTATTGGTTTTGCAGTAGTTTGTCCTTTTCCACATTAATTCAAGATTCTGTAAGGAAAAAAAATAGATCCTTTTATGAAGCAAAGATAGGAGAAGCACACAGTTTGAATAAACAACAGATTACAAGGTTAATAATTAGAGCTCCTATGAAAAAAAGGTCTTTGTGTATGTGTGTATATTCTTATACTCATTCAGCGGGTCAAACATTAGATAGCTTGATTATTCTCTGTAATCTAAATGTTTCTGGTTCCAGAGGATCGTACCACGGTGGCAGCCCACAGACCATGGGTCTTACTTCCAACGCAGCATATAAATACCCCATTGCCAATGGTTTGGGCTGCACAAATGTATGTATGCATTCATGTATTACAATGCTTCTTATCATAAGAAAAGCACACAATTTAACGATGGACAGATGTATGTATGATAAATATACATCTCTCAGAAGACAGAGGGGAAGCTGTCTTGTGCTAAAAATGAGTGCATACACATACAATACTCAGGCAAAATGCTTCTGAATATTTTTATTGTGTGGGCGTTTCGCATTAAACAGCTTCTCGACTTATGTTTTTGTGTAGATTCAATAGAAATACAGGTGAACAATGCTGTGGCAGCGTTCCAAGCTTCATGATGATTTCTTTGTGCTGCATTCATTATGAGTGACGGTTGCTGTGAGGTCGATCCAGCTGACTAGCTTTCTGCCCCATAAACAGACCATGTGTCCTGATGTGTTCAGAGGTCCGTGGGGAGGAAGCCACTGCAGGGACTCTCCTGTGCAGACCATCAGAGAGTGTAGCTGTGCCCAAGGTACACAAACACATGTACCCGTGGCTCCACACACCCACACTGCTCTTAAAAACAGGAAAAAAACATGACCGTGGTCGGTGAGATTAAGCATTTTGCAATATTCCTATGACACATTAACCTTACTGTAATTTAATGGGTTACGTTCATGCACAGTGATAAAAAATGTACAGCACAACCTGAAACTGCATCTTTTACTGGAGTGAATGACTTTTGAGAGTGTTCTGTCTTTATCCAAGGTGAAAAAACATTTTAAAGTGTCTGCCCAGTTTTATATTTCTGTACAGACCTCCGCAATAGCTTAAAGGGATGTGTATTTTAATGAATGCATGTAGTTGCACTTCACAAAATGGATTTCTTTCTATAAAATGTGCCTAAACATCACGAGGGTAAAACAGGACAGTTGTAACCCTGAAAATCCAGACAAAAGAAGTATTGAATTGCATGTATAGAGTTCAAAGTCTCCTACTGTTGATCATTTACCTCTTTTGACCTTTTACCATTTTTAGGAATTTTAGCTATAGTATGACTGCATCTCAGCTAGAGTGTCTACCGGGAAATGGTCAGTGCAGAATGTTAGCATATCTACAGTGCATCCGGAAAGTATTCACGGCGCTTCACTTTTTCCACATTTTGTTATGTTACACCCTTATTCCAAAATGGATTAAATTAATTTTTTTCCTCAAAATTCTACACACAACACCCCATAATGACAATGTGAAAAAAGTTTTTTTGAAATTTTTGCAAATTTATTAAAAATAAAAAACTAAGAAATCACATGTACATAAGTATTCACAGCCTTTGCCATGAAGCTCAAAATTGAGCTCAGGTGCATCCTGTTTCCACTGATCATCCTTGAGATGTTTCTGCAGCTTAATTGGAGTCCACCTGTGGTAAATTCAGTGGATTGGACATGATTTGGAAAGGCACACACCTGTCTATATAAGGTCCCACAGTTGACAGTGCATGTCAGAGCACAAACCAAGCATGAAGTCAAAGGAATTGTCTGTAGACCTCCGAGACAGGATTGTCTCGAAGCACAAATCTGGGGAAGGTTACAGAAAAATTTCTGCTGCTTTGAAGGTCCCAATGAGCACAGTGGCCTCCATCATCCGTAAGTGGAAGAAGTTCGGAACCACCAGGACTCTTCCTAGAGCTGGCCGGCCATCTAAACTGAGTAATCGGGGGAGAAGGGCCTTAGTCAGGGAGGTGACCAAGAACCCGATGGTCACTCTGTCAGAGCTCCAGAGTTCCTCTGTGGAGAGAGGAGAACCTTCCAGAAGGACAACCATCTCTGCAGCAATCCACCAATCAGGCCTGTATGGTAGAGTGGCCAGACGGAAGCCACTCCTTAGTAAAAGGCACATAGCAGCCCGCCTGGAGTTTGCCAAAAGGCACCTGAAGGACTCTCAGACCATGAGAAACAAAATTCTCTGGTCTGATGAGACAAAGATTGAACTCTTTGGTGTGAATGCCAGGCGTCACGTTTGGAGGAAACCAGGCACCGCTCATCACCAGGCCAATACCATCCCTACAGTGAAGCATGGTGGTGGCAGCATCATGCTGTGGGGATGTTTTTCAGCGGCAGGAACTGGGAGACTAGTCAGGATAGAGGGAAAGATGAATGCAGCAAAGTACAGAGACATCCTGGATGAAAACCTGCTCCAGAGCGCTCTTGACCTCAGACTGGGGCGACGGTTTATCTTTCAGCAGGACAACGACCCTAAGCACACAGCCAAGATATCAAAGGAGTGGCTTCAGGACAACTCTGTGAATGTCCTTGAGTGGCCCAGCCAGAGCCCAGACTTGAATCCGATTGAACATCTCTGGAGAGATCTGAAAATGGCTGTGCACCGACGCTTCCCATCCAACCTGATGGAGCTTGAGAGGTGCTGCAAAGAGGAATGGGTGAAACTGCCCAAAGATAGGTGTGCCAAGCTTGTGGCATCATATTCAAAAAGACTTGAGGCTGTAATTGCTGCCAAAGGTGCATCAACAAAGTATTGAGCAAAGGCTGTGAATACTTATGTACATGTGATTTCTCAGGTTTTTTATTTTTAATAAATTTGCAAAAATCTCAAAAACTTTTTTCACGTTGTCATTATGGGGTGTTGTGTGTAGAATTTTGAGGAAAAAAATGAATTTAATCCATTTTGGTATAAGGCTGCAACATAACAAAATGTGGAAAAAGTGAAGCGCTGTGAATACTTTCCGGATGCACTGTACATACATACTGTTTACACAAAACAAACAACCGGTATGCTGCAATATAATATCAATATCAGTCAATGAATATAGTTGTTAGTGCTACAAACAATATAAACAAATACAAAATAATAACAAAAATATTCAAAATCTCATGGAAAGAGTCAAATAAAAACAAAAGATGTTCCCAAGTATTTAGGAAGTATTTGTGACTGATTGTGGTAGACTTTAACTCATTCATTCACTCAACTCAAGCTTCAACATTCATTTACTGTGAACCATAGTAATATGAGAATCTTCATGTGATGCTATTTTATGGAAAGATGATAAGCAATATATTCAACAATTGCTCCAATTGTGCCAAGGAATTGATTTGGTATTTCCCCATTTGTAAACACATGCTGATGTCTGTATTAGTTTAATATGAAGGACTTTTCTTTGTTTGGTCCCACAGGTCATTGCATGGCAAATGAACAATACATTGGACAGCTCAAAGAGACATTTGCTACGAGTGTCCCAAGTCGAATTGCTGCTTTCTTTGGAGAGCCGATTCAGGTACTGTATTCTGTTGTGGAGAATTACAGCAAACATAGTCTTAGAGTCAACATGTTGTAAATGCTTTTGCATGTCTGATCTGTTGCTTTGCAACATTGAATATTAACATTATGGACTGTATGTCATGAATGTACAGTAATAGTAGCAAGTGAATGAGTCCTTAGTTAGTATGCCATCCGTGTTCATTGCTTCCTTGTGTTCAGTGTGACGAGTGCTTGTGTTAATTATTGTTGTTAAAGATGGGATTGTGGGATGTGAATGTGTTTGGTTTGTACAGGGAGTCGGAGGAGCTGTGCAGTACCCTAAAAACTACCTCAAGGAGGCTTACAAACTTGTGAGAGAGAGAGGAGGGGTCTGCATTGCTGATGAGGTTAGATAAACATTTTTTATATTTTAAATATATTTTTTAGATGGATTTATTTACAATTTAATCTATCGATGTGCATTAAAATGCACTGAATTAACAGATCCACAGATGTTCTTTCAAAAAATGGTGTCTCTATTTTTTGTGAACAATAATAGGTTTTCACTGTTTAAATTGTACGTTTGGAGTAAAGAAACTCTTGGTTTGTCACCACGAGCGACTCCTCGACTTCACATTACACATTGTCATTTTACCCACTGCTAGTATAAAGATATTGATTATGCAGCTTTAAGAAAAGTGAAACACTGACTGCCGATGTTACAACAAGTCAATGTTTGAGTCGGCTTATTGCTTATCTTGACAGCATTACTTATCTTGAAAGATAAGGATTTCTGCACGTGAGCTTACAGGTCCATGACAAAGTTGCTTTTTTTATTCCCAAGAAAAAGGCATATACAGCATCAACACATCAGCACTGATTGGACATCCACATAAAACATGAAATTTCCCTGCAATTTGCACCCGACAGGTCCAGACTGGATTTGGGCGGACAGGAAGCCACTTCTGGGGTTTCCAAGGCCATGACGTCATTCCTGATATGGTTACAATGGCAAAGGGCATTGGTAATGGATTCCCAATGGGAGCTGTTGTTACAACACCAGGTGAGATAATACTGTGAAACCTTCTTTGAACATCTGCTTGTATGTTCATAAAAAGTTACAGTTACAAATAGTGAGCATGGTGTGTTGTTCTTCATTGTTTCCACTACTGAATTGGCAAGATGCGTGGAAAGACATGAGGCAAGTTGTGTCTGGTTTGTGATGAATCATACAGATTCATTTTGTGAGTTCAGAGTTTGGACTCATTCTAGTAAACAAGTTTAAAACAACAATGACACAGCTCAACGGATTTATGAATAATGAAGAATGATTAAATGAAGCAGTTTCTTATTTAAAAAACATGTAATAGTCACACATTCAGTCCCTCGCTTGCTAGTTGCAGGCAATTTATCACCACCTCAAGTATATTTTATACACTTACTTATAACTGAGTAATTATAGGGTTGATCATTTCAGTTGAATGAAATTATAGATTCTCTGTCTATCACCACTTAATCCTCGAGGACGCCATGAAAACACTTTGATATTACCACAAATCATTTGTAATTTTGAGGAAATGTGTTTTTGGCTTTGGAGGTTTTGATTTGAAGCAATAGTGGGTTCATGTGTTTTCCAGAAATTGCGGCCTCATTTGCCAAGGGGGTTCACTTCAACACCTTTGGAGGAAATCCTGTGGCTTGTGCTGTTGCTTCATCAGTGCTTGATGTAAGGATTCATCAATCCTGTTCATCAGGAGAGACAATTTGATCAAAATGTCAGTGTATTTCTGCACATTATTATTGTAGACTGCACACTGAATTACAATTTAATATATTTTTTCTAACAGACTATCAAAGAGGACGGTGCGCAGCAGATCAGTCTTAATGTGGGCACCTATCTGATGACCGAACTGGCAAAACTCAGAGACAAGTATGAGATCATCGGTGATGTCCGTGGAAAAGGCCTGCAGATCGGTGTGGAAATGGTCAAAGACAAGGTATTGAGTTTGTAACAGAAGTGACGCTCACATGCTTGAACAACGTGTGTGTCTGTGTTGTGCCCCCCGGGGGCCATGGTTCAGCAGTGCCCCAGTTAAACATTAGCCGGAGCAGCAGTGACCATCTGTAATTGTGAAGAGAACAATCTCAGCTGCAGTACAATTGTTAAGGGTCTTATTTTGACAAATGTTCCTCTATGCTGATGCACTTTTTATGTGTTTGGCATATGTCATCATGGTTTGTGAGACTTCGAAGGAGTCTGGCCCCTCTTTTAACTCCATAATAACCTTTTTTTCTGTACTTGGTAACACTTACAGTATTCCCTGCTAGAAGTGCCGGTGTATCAACAGTAAACACAACAAAAGTATTTAAAGTAGCAAGGAGAATGATCTCAAAACGTATTATAAGCCATAGTAAACACAGGACAACTGCAATGGCAAGAAGGAATGAGGTTAAATCTAGACATACACCAAGACTGACTGAAAGGAAGTCAGTCTAAAACTACAAACTACAGCCTCAAAAGTGAGCATCAAGTCTATTAAAAAAGAACTATGGACTTTCTACTCACAAAGAAAGGAGAGGTTATCTTGGTTTCTTGGATGTTCTTTCCATTTTCTATGTGAAAAATATAACCAGTTTACAGTTCAAATTAGTAACTTAGATTGAGCAGAGATTCATTATCCCTTGAGGACACTGTTTTCTGCTGCCAAGTTTGAACTGCCTGCTTTTTACACAACAGCTATAAAAAGCCTGAAAATTGTAGATGTGCCTGAATAATAGTAGAAATCTTAAGCACAGGTTGGCCTTGTCAGTATTCAGATGTGTAGCCTCTCAAGCTAATTAGCATGTAGACGATAGGTGCTTGACTCACAATCAGATAATTATTGGACACTTGCAGTTGGAATATGGTTACTGTAACACACCCAGCCTCATTCATCCTGTCACCTCTTCCCTGTCGTCCACAGGCCAGCAGAGACCCGCTGTCTCCTGAGGCCATGAGTGAGATCTTTGAGGACGTCAAGGACATGGGAGTCCTAATAGGGAAAGGAGGAGTCTACGGACAGGTAACGGCACTCACCTTCTGTCCCTCTTGTCAGTTTATTTTTTGCTGAGTCAGCATGTTGTGTAAACACAGCTGACAACTACATCACAAAGCTTCTTGTTTTGTTGAAAACAGCAAGTTAACGAGGAATCGGGAAACAGAAACTGTACACATCTTCCGCAGACTGAAAACTCATCGGTTCAGACTGCATCTCCTTTAAAAAAACTGTTTCTAAATGTAGCACTTGAAGCAGTTCAGCATATTTAATGAAGTTGATGTACTTTCTTCTTTCATATCTTGGGTTGTGTCCACATGGTCGAATGCACTTATTGTAAGTCACTTTGGATAAAAGCGTCGGCTAACTAAATGTAATGTAAAATAGCTATATGGGCTGTTTCTAAATTGTAGTATCTCCTGGAACAAAGTCAAGTTCACAGAAACGACATGAGCCCCAACTTTCACACAAAAAACGTCCAGTGCAAACCCAAGAACCACGCTGAATTCAGGAATAATCTGTCACTCCAAAAACACTTTCACTGGTTGTTCATTTACTTTACCTTTAATCTTGAACTTATGAATATTGATATTACTTCTGCTTAACATGTGTTCCAGAAATGTCTGTAGTGCCTGCTCTGCCATCAGTATGTGACAGAATAAAGCACCTGACCTGGTTACGCATGGTTTCCTGGTAATCAGTATATCTGGCGCTCCATAACCTCCCCTCTTGTCTTCTGTTTTTCTCACCACTTAAGACCTTCCGCATCAAACCCCCCATGTGCATCACGATGGAAGATGCAGATTTCTTCCTGGCAGTTTTTAACAAGTCCATCCACAACTACATGGAAAGACGATGAAAGGCAGTTAAAGGTCAGCTGGATCGCTCAATGTCAAGGACCAAACTTGGAACCCACAAAGACAGTGGAGTGCATTTTTAGTACGTCCTTTAAAATGTTAAAAAAGTCAGAATCAATCATTCTCAGAGGAAGACCACCCCTGTTATTGTATTTACACAGAAATTTTAACAGGGAACCTTTTTAACTATGTTGTTGTAATTAGAAGACTTGAAGTTCATTTAGCTCTATTTGGATCTGCTGAATCATGCTCAAATGTAACTTATGATTGTTTTATGTCATGTGAATGTAATAATAATGAATCTGTGAGGTTGAGGAACTACCATTCGTACTATTAAACATTGGTCACACTGCCCCCTGCAGGTCCTACCTATTTGTTGTGGTAAGGAATCCGGGGAACGGCTATGGTTTTAATTATTTTTTTAATCCCTTAATCTTCTATTAAGATTATCCCTTTCTCTTGGTTCTGGATCAAAAGCAGATCAATTCCATACCGCCGAGCTTTGCAGGGTCCAAATGGCTTAATGGGTTATAGTCTGCGAAGACTGTACAGGGATGACCTAACCACGGGACACTTAAGGGCTACTAGTTCGAGCTTCATAGAGCTACAAATGACTTCCAGAAAATCTACTTATTACAGGGGTTGAAAACTGTCCTTACACTTTGTTGCAAGGTGAGGTGCAGGGAAGCATGGTGGGACTCATGGTGGACAAAAACATCACACAGGCAGGGAGTTATGCTGAAAAAATTAGGTAGACTTTTATTCTCAGTCTCCAAAAACAAAAGAAAAACAAACAAAAATGAAACAAAAGAGATTTAGCAGAAACACTTCATACTCATCCACAGCTCAAACAATTCCGGTGCTGCTCTTCCTTAACCAGTCCCTCCTCTCATTGCACTCATCATATATAGTATGAGGGCCCGCCTTGCCAGTTCAAACTGGCCTATCAGGTCAGCACTGCATAATAGAGAGTTGACATGGTTAATAAATATATACAATGTTTCTCTTAGCTTGCTCATACCAACCAAGCCTCAGTTCATTCTTCAATATGTTTATCATCAATGCTATACCTTCAAAGTAAGCAAATCATTTGAACATCATACAATATTTGTCTTAATTACCCGTCATTCATCACACATCCTTTGACCAATCAAATTGGAGAACCCGCCCACTTCATACACCACATAAAAGGGCTATAGTTGAGGCGTGCTTCCTCCTTAAGCACCAGCTCAAGATGGCCTCCACAAAGGACTCAAACAGGTTATGGCTTTGCCAGCATGCCTTAATATATTGTTAAGAAAATTGTATATGAGAATTCTTTCCACCTTTCTTAACCAAAGAGGGGGTTTAGCAAATAGCTGGTGAGGGAGTTGGTGCTTCCTCACACACTTGGAGTCTGAAGACTCCAGGTATTTTGCATTTTCTACCAAAGGGGGTCAGCTTTGACACCACTTGACAGAGTGAACAGCAATAAATCTTCAATAATAAGAGACTCCTTCAGCAAAAACTAAACACCATGCTGTTGCACAAAAGAGGATCACATTGTCCAAATACAGGAGTACAGGTAGGAGTGCGTAGCCAAAAGAGCATACAACTGAACTCAGGTATACCAAATGGGGTGCAAAATGCTGTTTTTTCCTTATCTGTCTCCGCCATTTCTACCGGAATATACTAACTGGTCAAGTCCAAGGTTGAAAACCACTGAGCTTCAGCCAGCGTTCTCTATGTACTTGATTCCTGGAAAAGTGTCACATCAGCCTACTTCTTGTGCCACATTTACTATCCGCTGTCTGCCTTTGTCATATATTAACTCTTCTGTTGTTTCAGGTCCTGCCACCCCCCTCCTGCCCTGCAGTAGCCCTTGTTCCCGCCATGCCCATC
Organism: Enoplosus armatus; assembly: GCF_043641665.1. Classification (NCBI taxonomy): domain Eukaryota; kingdom Metazoa; phylum Chordata; class Actinopteri; order Centrarchiformes; family Enoplosidae; genus Enoplosus; species Enoplosus armatus. Next base: position 7,497,387 of record NC_092197.1, read on the forward strand.
TGTCCTCAGCCCTCCTGCACTCCTGTTAGCCTTGCAGTAGATATACTGGCCCATTCCCTTTCACTCTTGCTTCTAATTGTTTTTCCTCTGCTTGTTTGGACCCCTACTTGTCTTTTGGTGGAACTAGGGTTTCCCAAAGGTCAGGGCCGTATTATTTACTGTGCTGAACCTGACGCCTAACAGGATGGCTGTATTTGTGCCTGGGCATGTAGCGTACAGGTAAGCAAGGTTGATAAGAGAAAGACATACAAATGTGAAAAACCCACACTTGCCACACATCAAACTCCCACTCACTTCAGAGTGAGACCGGTGTCTTTTCTGGCCTCCAACAGGAAAGAACCACCATCCAACATAGCTGGCCTTCTTTCTAAACTCAGCTCCCAATCAATGAGCATGTAGTGGAAACTGACAGTTTCCCTCTAAGTCCCGTCCTGCAGCCACACCCTCTCTATCAGTCCCTGTCTTCAGCCCCAGCTCACTTCTCCCTGGCCACTCTCCAGACCTGCCATCCTCGAGCCGTCCACCAGATGCCCTCAGACTTTTCAACTGCACTTCACCCACACACCTGTTCTCATTTCCCTCATCATCCTTCTCTACATATACCTGTCCACCTCCTTTGTTCCTGGCCAAATTGTTGCGTCAATTTGTGTGCTTCATGTCTTCAACTTCTGTACCCTGTTGTGACCCGTTACCCACCTGTTTTGGACTTTGCCTGGTTATTGGACTTTGCCTGTTCCTTGTTGGATTTGTTTTCCATTTTGGACTGCCTCCTCTTTTCTTAATAAATTCACTTACCTGTATCCACTATCCCCTGTGGTCCAGTTACCCTGTTTGCACCAGCTGTGACAGAAATCTAGTGACCACTGGTTATATATTTATGTGTGACGTTGCAGAGAAATCATTGTAGCTTGGTGGGATCAGGGGACCATTGGCTGCACACTGTCCACCCATCCTTGTGACTTTGTAGTAAAAGAAAAGCCTGAAGTGAGTCTGCTGCTGAGAGTCAGACAGTGAAGGATAGCTGTGTGCCCTCTGAACCTACTCAACATGTTTAAAGTTGTTTCCACTGTAAGTGGCCGCTGTGCAGGTCTCATGGGACAGTCCTGCTGTTCACCTGGTTTGGCCAAATTTCACCTGGGAAGTGGTGAGTTACCATGGATGTTGCTGATGCTTACACAGCCTGTATAGGAGGTATATTTTTATGTTTGTCACATGTTTAGAGATTCAGGTGAGCATCATTTTTTTCCTGTTAAATCTGATCAGCTTGTTAGCTCATGAATTAATTAGCTAATATAATTCTAGGACAAGATAATCTGTCTTTGTAGAACTCAAAGATAAACATTAGTTTAACTGTGTCGTTATAGGCTGCAGTAGAAATTGGCGCACACTTTTTTTTTTATTGATCAATAATCCTTTATTGATCTGCCGGAGTGGAAATGCAGGTGTTACAGCAGCACAAAGACAGAAGTACAAATAAACAGAAACTTCAAATGAAATAGATGAAATAGATAAAATAAGAAAAGAATAAATTAAGCTATATATTCACTGCTATGAAACAACATGAAAATGAAGGCAATTTCATCAAATTAAATTACAGCGGAAAAAATTGCAAAGATGTCATTCTGCACACATTAAAGCATTAAATACTTTTAGCCATATTTAATTTGAAACATTAGTGGTTAAATGGAGCATGCATTGTGAGAGTTAAGAACATGCTATTTAGTTTTGTATATAATTAGTACGTTTTTCTGTGCTCAAATGAAATGTCTCCTCAGGTAACAGCATTCAATTCAAGGCTGTCTGCCAGTCAAACCAGTTCTAACTGACATTTTCCAGCCATCAGTAACCGGGGAAAAACAGGAAGTAGTTTTTCCTGTGTTGCACAATATAAAGTAATATGGTTAAAACATCAACCAGGTTTTAATCAGATTAGATATTGACCAGATAATTCAGAAAGTCATAAACAATAGAAGGTCCAACCATAATGAACATTCACATCAGATGTGTATTTTTCTGTAGATAATAAGTAACCTGTGTTTTTTTTTCTTCTTCTAACAAATGGCAGTTCAATCTGATTATCGAGCTACAATATAGGGTCTAGATTAGAAAGAAAGAAATCACAGAAATGTCACAGGAAGGCTTTGATCAGTTTATGGAGTTCTTCAAAAATCAAATGCCAATCCATTATCTGTTTCTGAATTTCAATCAAATTTCAACCATGTCACAGGTGCAGTATGTCAGAAATCAGCCCTCAAATACCGTCCGGCAGACCTCCCAGAGATGCCCTCATGCAACTTCAAACCAGAGGAATACAAAGTAAGAGTGATGTGGCATCCAGACAGTGTCTGTCTTGCACTGTTGGGCTCTATATTGTATAATGGCTTTAGTAAAAAATCTAAAATGTTATTCTGTCACACAAAGGTGGCGCACTAAAATATAGAAATTTAAATTATCAGCAATAATACAGTGCACACACTACAATATTTTGATAGTAATTAAAGGGACCCTGTGGAGCTTTTGACAATTGGTGGCGCTGTACAGCAGTGTTTTTTTGTCATGTGTTGTACCATCATAAACAAAAAATTTAAACACAAACAGGGGTGGCGCATCATTACTGCTGGTATAATGCATATGGACTGCTGGTGGCTGTAAAAGGTAGAAATGTACAAATAAATAAGGGGAAGAAAAAAAACTGCAAGCTGATTTAACATGTTTACATACACCATTTCATTTTAACATGTTGGCATGTTAATATTTGTCATCATCCTTTTGAGGAACATAATGTCAGTACCAAAGTTCATGGCAAATCCATCCAATAGAAATATCACTCTGAACCAAAAATGTCAACCTACTGGTCGTTCCAGAGGGACAGTCAAGGGATCGCAAAAGACGTTGGGATAGTTTGTTTGGGAACCATGAATGTCATAATCCATTTATTCAGTAGTTGTTGAGATATTTTACTGGTTAAAGATCCGGTCACTCCAGACATAGTGAGTGACCAGGCCTTAAGAGAAAACTTTGACCTGCTGGAGGCGCGACAAGAAAAGTCAGGGGGTCAACTAAATGATCCATCCTTTGGGGACTTTGAACATCTTTACTACTGTGATAGCAATCCATCCAATAGTTTCTCAGTCATTTCACTCAGAACTAAAAACACACACAACCCATATCTTATCGAGAAGGTCTGTCCAGAGTACTAAAATAAAAAAGACATGATCCTCCTATACTGTAACTCTTCTCCTGTGTATTTATGTCTATTCAGGGTATGTCCAAAGAGCGGATTTTGGAGATCCGCAGACAGAACTGCAACCCCATGACCATGAAGATTACCTACTATAAGAAACCAATGTTCATCCACCAGGGACACATGCAGTGGCTGTGGGATGTGGATGGGAGGCGATATCTGGATCTGTTTGCTGGTGTGGCAACAGTCGGTGTGGGCCACTGCCACCCGTAAGGTCCTTTTTCTTTACTGTGGCACACAGTGATAGCATGTTTTATTCTGATGTACAGTTTTCAGTCAAAAATGACTGTTCTTTGTTGCTCTGACTCTGACCTCTGTGGATACAGGAAGGTGACAGCAGCAGCAGAGCAGCAGTTGAAGAAACTTTGGCATACTACTAACATCTACGTCCATCCTCCTCTCCATGAGTATTGTGAGAAACTAGCCTCCCACTTACCGGATCCTCTTAAGGTACCGTGGTGGATTGATCACCTGAGAGCAGGAGCCTGGATTAATATGTAGGCTGTAATTAAAATGTCTGCTGGTCTGTGTTTCCCTGTCCAGGTTGTATATCTGACTAACAGCGGCTCAGAAGCCAATGACCTGGCTATGTTGATGGCTCGACTTCACACAGGCAACTTTGACATCATCACTTTCAGGTGTTTTTTATGAATTATGAATGGACCGTATTGCTTCATGATTACATGAAATATTTTTTTTAGCAATGCTTGATAGTAACAGTACTCTGTGACACAGCTTTAATACTGTAAAAGACTCAAATTCACAGGCATGTTTTCCAGGCCTTGTTTGTCCTGGATTTTTTTTATTGGCCTTTTCCTCCCCATGAATTCAAGATTCCACTTACACAAAAATAGATCCTTTCATGGGCCATAGATAGAAGAGGCACACTGTTTGAGTAAACTGAAGACCATAAGGTTGATGATTCCATTATAAAAAATCTTGTTTTTGACTGTCATTGTGAACATTTTATATTCTCATGATTCATTCGGTATGTAGAAGCATGATGGATTTATTAAGCATACTCCTTGTGATTTTTTAAATGTTCAGAGGGTTTCTGATTTTTCTCTTCCAGGGGATCATACCACGGTGGCAGCCAACAGACCATGGGTCTTACCTCCAACTCAACATATAAATACCCCATCGCCACTAGTGCAGGCTGCACAAACGTATGTATGCATTAATGTAGTGTCCACAACAATATGCAGCAGTACACAACATTAAAACACATCATAATTGATATTTTAATGAATATACTGTTGCACTAACGAGATGTGATGTCCTCTTGCAAGGCTAGTGGTGATAGTAGCTGTTCCACCTGGTAGAACTCTTCAGTCTTTGACCAGCACGCTCTTCTCTTGATGTAGACAGACAAACACGACATCACCACTAATGAAACTATCTATGCAGCTTACCAGCTAGCTAACGGTTACCAAAAACTGCTTAGCATTAGCGTTACACAAGAGCATGCCACAGGCTGCACCACTAGTTATAATACAAAAACAAATAAAAAGGATGAGCTCTACATTAATACTAACTTTTCGCTAACTAACTTTTTAATGCTGTGGCAGCGTTCCAAGCTTCATGATTATTTCTTTGTGCTGTGTTTAATTATGAGTGACGGTTGCTGTGAGGTCAATCCAGCTGACTAGCTTTCTGCCCCATAAACAGACCATGTGTCCTGATGTGTTCAGAGGTCCGTGGGGAGGAAGCCACTGCAGGGACTCTCCTGTGCAGACCATCAGAGAGTGTAGCTGTGCCCAAGGTACACTAACACCTGAACCTATGGCTCAACACACTCTGGTTATCTCTCTTGCTGCTCTCATAAATAGGCAAAACTCATCACCATCGTCTGTGGGTCTGAGCATTACAATCCCTTCTGCAATATTCCTACAACAAATGCAATCTGTTCAACTTCCACTGTAAACTTCCTGAAATTGAATTTTAGCTGTATCGTATGTCTGTGTCTCAACTAGAGTCTGGCTGGAAATGGTCATTGTCTACTTTGAAATCAGACGAACTTGAATTCATCTTCATCCCATGGAGTCAAATGGTTTTTATTAGAACTAAATCCTAGATACCTTTTAGAAAGTGCCTGTTCTCAAGTATTTAAAATCTCATGCTGAAACAGATTTTAGTAACATTTAACTTATCATTTAGAGATTAGAAATGTGAATCATGGTATTGTGATATGAGACATTTGTTAATACTATTGTATTCTATTGTATGGGAAGACCATAATAATTACTCAGCCTTAGCTGCTGTAAAGTGATAAGCACTGATTTGGCAATATTCCATTTATACCTGCTGGTTTGTCACCAAAACAATTTTCTTTGGTCCCACAGGTCATTGCATGGCAAATGAACAATACATTGGACAGCTCAAAGAGACATTTGCTACGAGTGTCCCAAGTCGAATTGCTGCTTTCTTTGGAGAGCCGATTCAGGTACTGTATTCTGTAGTGGAGTATTGACTTAACTTGATTCACTGTGTGTCATGGATGTGATATTTGCAAATAAAAACATGAATTTATTGAATAATTGGAAACAGAACTTTGTTGAGTCCTTGTTTTCTCATGTTTAATGCAACTGCTTGAGTTAATTAAGATGGGTGTTTTTTTTGTACAGGGAATGGGAGGAGCTGTGCAGTACCCTAAAAACTACCTGAAGGAGGCTTACAAACTTGTGAGAGAGAGAGGAGGGGTCTGCATTGCTGATGAGGTTAGACACACAAAGTTATGTTATGCTCAAAAATAAAGCATATAAAGCAAACACCATACAACAAGGCTAAGATCAGGCCCCATTGGTCAATGTGAGAACATGATAGCAAGGTAGTTGGAGGAGCCAGTTTCCATCTCTCTAGCACTAATGCTTGCATCATATATCATGAAATCTGAATTTAAAAAAAAATGTAAAGACACTAATCTGTTTTTCACCCGACAGGTCCAGACTGGATTTGGCCGAACAGGAAGTCACTTCTGGGGTTTCCAAGGTCATGACGTCATTCCTGATATGGTTACAATGGCGAAGGGAATTGGTAATGGATTCCCAATGGGAGCTATTGTTACTACACCAGGTGAGATAATACTGTGAGACATAAAAACCTTGATAGAAAATCTGCTTAACTCATTAAAACATAAAATACAATAAAAACAAAAAGGCTGAGTGGTAGATTCAAGTAACACAAGAAGATCTCTGCCTGGTCTGCTCAAATGTTCTCTACATGCGTGAGAAAAACATGTGTTACCTTGGTTTATTTGTTGAGGTAGCTAGTTGCCATAGCTGTCTCTTAGTAATCAACTTTAGATGTTCTAACACGTACTTCACTCAAAGAGCCCACCGTTTTCTTTTTCATGTCCCTGTAAAATCCTACTGGGTGGCCGTTCTATGAATGTTCAGAAAATTCACATAGTCTGAGGAAATATATTTTAAGTTTTAATTTGAAGCAGCAGTGAGTGGAGGTGTGAGCTTGTTTGTTCATGTGTTTTCCAGAAATTGCTGCTTCTTTTGGGAAGGCCTACCACTTCAACACCTTCGGGGGAAGTCCTCTTGCTTGTGCCGTTGCTTCATCAGTGCTTGATGTAAGATTTAATCTTCTCTTTCTACATCAGTCCTGTACATTAGCACACAGTCCAGTCTTTTATTACTGTAGCTGAGGTTAAAGTCCATAATCACTCAAGCACGCTGAATTCAAATTCATTTATAATGTTTAAAGTCCAACTGAAATTAAATTGCATGTTTTTTGTTTTGTGCTACAGCAAACGTATCTGCTCTATAAATCACATCCTGTGTGTGGAAAGAAATCTGACGGGGGGGGGGGGGGGGGCAGTACAGTGGAGAGAAAACAGAGAGAAGCCAGATGGCTAGTTAGCAGTTAGCCTGCCAGCTACCAACTAATCCTAGTATAGTATATAACCTCATCTGGCATTTAATAATAAAAACTATTGACAATAAATTCATAAACACTGACATTATATTTGACTGCATAAATTATTAATGATTAAATGTGATATCACTTGGACTTTAACATTAACTGACATATTTTTACTCAACAGACTATCAAAGAAGATGGCATACAGCAGAACAGTCTGAATGTGGGCACCTATATAATGACAGAACTGGCAAAACTCAGAGACAAGTATGAGATCATCGGTGATGTCCGTGGAAAAGGCCTGCAGATCGGCGTGGAAATGGTCAAAGACAAGGTGCTGAGTTTTTAACAGAGGTGGCGCTCACCTCTCCTCGCATGTGTGTCAGCGCCGTGCTTGCCCGCGGCCATGGTTCAGCAGCGCCCCAGTTAAACATTAGCAGCAGTGACCGTCTGTAACTGTGAGGACGACAATCTCAGCTGCAGTACATGTACTACTGACTGGAGTTCTGACATGTTTTTTATTCAGTCAAATCTGGCAGATATTTTATTTGAAAAGGGAACAGACATCTGGCAAATATCCGGCTGAGGCATTAAGTCAGTGTGGGTTAGGGTCTAATTTGAAAGACTCTTCCTCTCTTGCTAATACAGTTTTCTTGTGTTTTGTGGGAATTAGGCAGCAGCTTTCTGCCCTGTCTATTTCTATTATTTGCTTTATTTTGACCTGGAAACATTTAGATCACTCACTTAGCTGCCTTTTGTATTTGTAATTTACAGTATGCTCTGCTAGAAGTGTTTGTGCATCAGTAGTAGTACAAAATTGTAATGTAGCAACAAGCAGAAGGATCTCAAAAATCTGGATCACTTGTAGCAAACTCTGGATGACCCCATTAGTAAAGAGGATTATTACACTTTACAATACGGTACACAAACATGTGAGTAGTTACTAAGGAGCGAGAGAAGATCAAATCAGGAAACACCTGATAATTAATGAGTCGTTAATGAGTAGTTCCTGAATTACTCCGAATTGAGGACTATAGAATAGATAATGATGAGTTACTAAAGAACAGACTGGGAGATACTTTATTAATGAATCATTAGGTAAGGATTAGTTCGTCCGTCAATCAGAATAATGACCACTGTCTTCATAAGTTCTTCTTGATTAGCTCTGAACAAGTAATCATTACTAATTACTTAATAATTAGTTACTCTGTTTGTGCACCCTCAAGTCAAGTGGTACATCATACTGAGTAGTTACAGTGTGGTCCTTTTGTTACTTCATGATTATCTGATCATTACATTATGGACGTTTTGATTGGACTTTAATTGTTAAGTCCACAACATTATTCGCTTCATCCATTTAGTAGTACCTTCATTTTTATTTTACAATTGTTTCTGTTAATTTGTCCAGCACTTATAGGTGTCCCCCCCACAGTAATATAAGGGGAAGTTACCACTTTGACCATCACATCCATCATATGCAATATCTGACACTATTAATGACATACACATACAACTCTATTGTCTGCCCTTTTGTACTTTTTACAGTTCGAACTAATAACTGATTGACCATGAGGAGGAACCATTACCATCATCATCATTTGAACTGCCTGCTTTCTACCCCTTGGTTATTATTAGCCTGGAAATTATAGATGTAGTTCACTAAGCTTTTTCTTGCAAACACTTCGATACAGGTGCTTTCATTGACAACAGCTCAGCCAGTTCTTGTGTTTGTGTACTTGGAGCTTGTGCACATGTTTAGCCTCTCAGGCCATTTAGTATAAGTGGTTAGTTTATATAACACATCCACCCGTTTTTATCTCTTCATCATCCACAGGCCAGCAGAGACCCGCTGTCTCCTGAGGCCATGAGTGAGATCTTTGAGGACATAAAGGACATGGGAGTCCTGATAGGGAAAGGAGGAGTCTATGGACAGGTATGGACAGGGTTCAAATCCAGCCTGGGCCCTTTGTGCATGTCATCTCTCTCTGTACTGTCCTATCAAATAGAAGAAATGATTGATCTCGCTAAGTATGTGCACAATTACCGGCACTTAAAGCAGACTGTGTAACTCACTAAACAGCCGCGACTGTGGCCACAAGTGAAAATGAAAGGATAACAGAAAATGCTTAAAAAAAAGACAGAAGCTCATTAAGACTCTTCTTCTCACCACTTCAGGCCTTCCGCATTCAGCCCCCCATGTGCATCACAAAGGAGGACGCCGATTTCTTCCTGGCAGTTTTTAACACGGCCATCTGCAGCTACATGGACAGAAAATGAACGGCCCGAGGACCGACCCCAATCAGCAGTGGACTGCATTTTTAGAAATCTTTTAAAACTTTAAATATGTAATGTTAATAATTTTGCTGACTGCGTTATTTCCATTGTAACTATGATCTGCACGTTATCATTATGAAGACACCTACACTGTCATTTTGTTCTTTTACAGTGAGGACTCAATTAATCAATACACTGAGCAAGCACTGCTCTTATATATACACATATATATATTATGCTGTTTAGATCAACTGAATCAGCAGTCAGTTGGCTCTGACTAAATGAGTGTAATAATTATGTTTGATGAAACAATTATTTGTGCTTTTACATATTTGCTCAAATAGGTACAGGCGCATGTTTTGTATAGACATATCCAACATAGTAATTTATTGTTAAACATGGTTACTTGAGGCATTAATGCAAATATTCCAGAGTTGTTGTATAAATACAAACATGCAGTATCACTTTTATGATGCAGTAATACCACTACAGAGCGCTTCATGACAAACCAAGAGGTACGATTCCCAAAACAGTAAAGGAGGGATATTAACGGTGAAGCATATGCACATCCTGTATTTTCTCCACTGGTTTATCAGTACAGAAAACTGCTCAAAGTTTCAGTGGAAGACTCATAACAGCAACAGGAGTCTCAATCTCTCACACATACACGGCTGTCTCCCCAAACATGAATGTGTGATTTTTTTTAAAACTATCTGCTCCAATAAAGTCCACTTTCAAAGGCTTTTTCTCGTTTATTGTCGTCTCAGAGCATCAGCTCCTGTGTCCCTGCAGAGTCAAACTCTTTCAGATGAAAGATGTGTTATCTGTTCTTCCTCTTGTCTTTTTTGCTCTTGCTCATGGAGCTGTGAGCAGCGTTTGAGGAGATTGCAGAGGCGTGGCCGCTGGTCTTCAGGTGGTCAAACAACTTGTTTCTTGTGGGGAACTCGTCGTTACAGGTCACACAGCGGAGGTTTACTTCATTCTGGAAGTGGAAACGGGGATATGAGATTTAATAATACAAATATGGATAATATTCTTACAGAAAGTGCCAAACTGAGGCAGAAGAGATTCGTAATAATAAAAAAGGACTAAATGGATAATAATCACATACAATATCATTAAACTCTGGGCTTTACTGTACAAACCTCAGGAAACTGTTCTCCTCCTGTGTTTGACTTGTCATTCTTCGGTTTGTCTTTTCCTCCTCCCTTCTTTCCTTTTGTCTTCCCAGAGGTGCTGAGACAACATTTAAATGACAGATAAACAAAGATCAGACTCTAAAGTGCAAAGCAATTAAAGATACATTTTAAAACTCTCAAATAATTCATGTTATCCTGTCTAATTCAATTCAGGAATTAACTGTTAGTCCTTCACAAATGTCGAGATGAGGTTCCTGTTTTTCCAAAAAGGTTGTTTCCTCTGATTTGAATTTTACATCAAGAACTGAATGAGAACACCTTTTAAATGCAGTGAGGCTGTTTCCAGCTCTAATAAACCAACAGTACACAACCTGCCCAGCACCAAATAGCCAACAGACAAAGTTAGACTAACTGGTGAACATAGTGGAGCACCGAGCAAGCTAGGCAACTGCGTATTTCCTCAGGAGTTTTCCTCAGAGCTAAAAGGAGAGTAAATATTGGACTTATATTCATCAGGCTGCCAGAAACACAAGAATGCTAATGCATCTCTGTGTCTGCTGGATGCGTAAAAAGGCAACTGATTGCCAACCAATTTGCCATAACAACTTTCCAAGGTCAGAATATGTCAGATGTTTTCAGCCTCTTCTGCTGCCCCCAAGTGGCCAAAATTATTAATCAATGCAGCTTAAACATTCAGCACTACAGCAGCCAACTGGCATTTTCTTGGTCCCCTCAGTAGAATGGGGTATAATCATCAGTCATTATTGCCAAATTAAAAATTTTGTCATGAAACAAGAGAGGGCTTAAGTCTGGTCTAATAAGAATTCATTTGTGGCATCACTGAAACCATCACAATGCTCCCTTTTGAACAAATCCAGAGAACCAGACCAGTGACTGTATCTGGTATCATGAAGAACCATTCACAGATCTGGAGACTGGACTGACCTCTTGACTTCTGTGGGAGGGAGATCATCCTGCTTCTCAGGCTCTGTAGGGTCCGCTGACTTCTCAGGGGCTTCTTCCTCGGTGGTCAGCGCTGGTTTCTCCTCCTCCTCATCTGGAGCACTCTGCTGTGGAGGAGGAGAGCATGAATAGAGAAGGCATTCAGAGTACACTAGACCAGGCACAGCCACTGAAAGAAAGTAAAAGATGTTACTCACACGTACGACTTTCTGCTGTTTCTTTTTCCTCTTTTGCTTTTTGGACAGCCTGTGTAGGTGGAACGAAAAATGTCCGTAAAAACAACTAAGAAGTTATATAAAACAACCCTGGTGAAAAGTAAGTAAGTTATTTTCTATTATCACATCCAGCTACACACTTTTGCCTTGGCTTGTCTTCCTCCTCCTCTTCCTCCTCCTCCTCCCCTTCCTGCTCATTTTCCTCTTCTCTTCCGTCCTTTCTGTCCGGGTTCAAACCAAGTGAATCCTCTTCTTCCTGCAGCTGCTGCCGCAGCAACGCCACCATCTCCCGGTGCTTTTTGGATTTTTCATGGTTTTTCATTCTGTAGAGAGGAAAGGAAAGAAACGATGAAAAGAGACGTAAAAGGCCTTAACAACACAGACTTAACAGAGTGTGAGGTGCATAAAAGCTCTGCAGATATGTACAATTATCACCAACCAGTATTAACATAATAATTTATAATAAGGAATGACACTCCCCCATGGAAATGCTAAATTACTACAGCAATGAATCCTTTCAAACCATGTCCTCTGTCTGAAGTGTGCAGTGAGAATGAAAAGTAAGAAAACACAAAATGCACGAACAAAAGCTTCAACAGCTCTGAGCAAGTTGATGAGTCAGAACTGAATCAATTCAAAACGAAAATTCCTTTTTAACGTGTAAACAATGACAACGACTAACCTTCATCATTCAAGTTTGACTTTTACAGTTTGTCTCCACTATTCAGACGTATTGTTAGGAACAAAATCGCTTCACCACAGAGAGGAAACAAAAAAAAACCTTTTTCAATGAAACACATGTCCACAACTGCAAGAATTTACTTCTGTTTTATTATTCTCCCTGGCCAAATACACGGAAATCAATGTGCGAATGCATTTGAGGTTGTCACGACTGCATCTAGATCCTGTGCCAATGACACGCTGCTAAAATCGCTCATAGCTTTACGAGGTGAATTAGCATGTAGCTCCAGAGGATAGCAGGTAGGTGGAGTGGGTGGGAGGTTACTCACGCTTTATCTGATTTGAAGGATTTGTCACAGGCTGGGCAGTACAGATCGTCATAATAGTCAATTGTCAGTTCGTCTCCATCAGGCTGCTCTGCATCTGTGAATGAATATTTATGCGTTGAAAAATAATTACAGGCAGTGCGCGCACGCGCACACGCGCGCGCACGCACACACACACACACACACACACACAAAAACAAGAGAAGTACTTTATACCTCACTGACAATCAACTTCTATTTAAACATCACTTAAAATCACTTGCCAATTAAAATCTGTGGAAACTGCTGACATCACTGGCTCGCCTGAGGGTGTACGTCGAGAAAATGCGAGCGACGATGGATAGCCTTGTTTCATTAATGAATATTGGCCTTTTCTGTACAGTCTGAGTAAGTTGTTTCACCCACCGTAATAGAGAGCTACAGTGAGCTGAAGGTTTGCACTGCAGATGGCTTTGCTAGATGTGTGTGACTAAGAAGAAGATAGTTGCCTTCACTCTCAACAATCTCTACTGGCATCAGAAACTGTGGCTACAGGAGCTGACACATGTAGCTGCTGTAAGTACATTCCCTTAATGCAGACGTATAAATGCAGCTTAAATCTCAAACACACAGTCTCACTGACCTCCTCCCTCTTCGCTGTTCTTCTCCGGTGCGTCCATCTCCAGCTCTTCGTCCTCACTCTCTGATGCATCTCCAAACTCCTCTCCGTACTGAGCCTCCATCTGCTGCAGCTCCTTCTCAAGTTCAGACATGGCCGCCCAGCTCTGCTCCTTGTACTCTTCTGCCAGTCTTGGAATGGACGTACAGTATTAGGAGTATGAGGAAGAAACAGCGATAAAATAAATGTCACATTTACCTAACTATCCATCCACTACTTACTTGGCTTGGCTGAGCTTCTGCTTCCGCCTCAGCTCCTCCACCTTCTTGATCTTCTCAGCGTTCTGCTCCTCCACCAGCTTTCTGTGGGCCTGCACACGGCGGTCACGTTTGCGAACAAAAGCCACGAGTTGCCGCACAAGCTCGTTGCGCTCCTTTCGACCCTTCTCTCTGGTCTTCTTGTTCTCCTTCTCCATGGCCCTTTTCTCCCAGCGGTTGGAGGCCTGCCTCGTATCATACTCCTCCTTCCAGGCAAAGTTTTTATGGGTGCAGAAGCTCTGCCAGTAGCCGTAAAACACGTGCACTACCTGTTATATGGAAATAGAGACTGAATAAGTACACCAGCCTACTGAAAGTCTTTACTGGTTCACTATCAACATTCCTGTCTTGTTTTTACTCAGAGAAAGCAGCACAGAAATAAAGAAGACTTGCTTACTGTTTTATTCATGTAATTGAATTGTATAAAGAACTCTTAGATCATCCAACAGAGGAACAACCTCGAGACAAGTGTTTTAAGTGTGGGGCTGGCTTACTGTATCATAATCACTCTGAGAGTCTCCAAAGGGAGGAAACTCCTCCTCCTCTTCCTCATCTTCCACCTTGCCGTGCTCCATCTCCTCCTTAACAATGGACTCAAAGAGATCCCTGTAGACTGTGTAAAAGCCCTAGGGAGGGAGAGAGAGAGAGCGAGAGAGAGAGAGAAAGAGAGCGAGAGAGAGAGAGAAAGAGAGAGAGAGAGAAAGAGAGAGAGAGAGAGAGAGAGAGAGAGAGAGAGAGAGAGAGAGAGAGAGAGAAAGAGAGAGAGAGAGAGAGAGAGAGAAAGAGAGAGAGAGTGTATAAAAACAAGAGGGAATAATAAATGAGAAAATAAACATTCTGTGATGCACAAAGACTTTCTGTCCCCACAACCCGAGGGATGAAGATGCCACCACTAATGTGAACAGCAAGTGCTGTCGTTAAGGTGGTGGACTCTTGTGGTTCTAAGGGCAACGCAAAAAAATCGAACTGGGTTTCATCAAATCGTGGGTGGTTTTGGTGGACTGGCTGTGTTCTTGCATACCGAAAAGGAGCCTGAACGTTTTCTTTAAGTGGGGTATAATTTCCAGCTTGCCCACAGTCCTGCAGCTGAGATAGATGTTGATAGATATCTGCCTTTTGATCATCTCATTTGTCCTTCCTCTTAGTTGTATACTGATCCAACGAGGACAGACAGTCTGACCTGTTATTTATTTGAGTGGTGCCACAACTACTGAGTTATACTGACGTTTTAAAATCAGGAGTCATCCAATCAAGTTGTGTGGTTTGTGTTTTGAGTTTAAGTATTGTGCGTATCTGTGCGTATTGTGGATAAACCTGTACTGTTTGGTATTTAAGCAACTTCAAGGATATTTCATAACAGAAATCTTTAAGGAAAAAAACTTTAAGTGCTTTCCAAAACCTCAACCGTTTTCTTTTCCTCCCCATTGACATTGGGCTATTTTGATAACATAATTGATTTATCCTCCACAAAATGAGACTCAGGGGATGTTTGAAAGAAGTTTCTTTGTCAGATTGAGATCCTGTTTCTATTGGCATTTTCCTTGACTGAAGAAGAGGACTGAAAAGACCTGGTTGTAGGTTTGATGTAACTGTTTGTGAGTACTGAGCAACATGATCCTCACACACAACCGCAAACACTCACCTTCTCGTCATCTCCGTAGCCAGAGTAGCAGGTGACCGTGAAGTACTGCAGCAGGTCAATGCTGTCATCTTCATAATCTCCACTCAGTCCTCCTTTCAGCAGAGCGTCCCTGTGATTGTCATACCTGCCACACAGAAGGAGACGGAGACATCAAACTGAGATGTACTTATCCAACACAGTTTGTACATAAAACAGTAAAGATATTGTGAGTCAGGAAGAACTCTTTCCAGATGTTTAAATTAAATTTGTACGCACCAAGCTCTCTCCTGCAGATCACTCAGGACATCATAAGCTGCCTGAATCAGCTTGAACTGCTCCGCCGCCTCCTCAGCATTGTCCAAGTTTTTATCTGGGAAATTTCAGGGGGAAACCACAGCTGTTGTTAGAGCGAAAAAATGTATTTGGCAAAATGCAGTTTCTAGCATACAATTCTCTCAGAGAAAATGTATCAAAGGCACATTAGGTCACCCAGGGGGGGGTTAGGGCATTACACCAGCCAATATAATAACTTACCATCATACTACAGTGTCAAATGTCACCCCATTCTCAGCAAAGACTACTATTCAATTCTGATACTTCCCCCAGGACTAACAATACTTCTATACTTATATAGATAAGAGATTTCTACCACAACTTACCTGGATGCCATTTCAATGCTAATTTTCGATACGCTTTCTTCAAATCGTCGTCTCCTGCGTCTCGTTTCACACCCAAGATTTCATAGTGACACTTCATTGTTAGCTAACTGTAAAGAGAAACGTGTCTCTAGGATAAATACTCAATAGAAATGTTGTTCGCGTTGTCCCAGGCGACGCTAGCTTTAGCCTGTAGCTGACTGGAGCATGCTAGCGACCGGGCAGCATCTCTCGTCTATGTCTTACGTAATCCAGACTTCTCAAGTGATAGCAACAATATTGTATTGTTTTGGCGTTACATATTCAAATCCATGCAATGTCCTTTATCGCTGAGAAACAGCTTCTATACGATAAGTTGATTTAAGACCGGTTGTTATGTGTCTTTACTGTGTGGTGCCGCTAAATCTCGCGATAATTGTTCTTCTTTCGTTTATAATTTCGGAAGACTTGAAGCTATAATCGCGTATTGCTGCCCTCTATAGTTCGAAATTAAATCAAGATCTTATTCGATCGATATCAGGCTCTACTCAGAAAAGACCAATGTTGTGAAATAAAATTATTCTATATTCAGTTATCTCAGTTATAATCTTCCAGGTTCACACACCTCTCATCTAGATTTTTCCGTCTCCTGAACTGGTGCCTCCAGCTGCCCAACCTTCAATCGTAATTAGGTCTAATCTAGGTTTTAAATACAGGCTTCAGCATTTCTTCACCAGTATTTTATTGCTGCTTTGAGGCTTAGAATCTGTTAAGGAAATGTGGTGAAGTTATAAACAAACAGTTAATTTGTGGGGGGCGGTGTGATATGCAGACTTGTGACTTCAGTATTTCTAAAATCCTGACTACGCCCCCGAGGACATTGTAATACATTATATACATGTTACATTAGGCCTATATATCGATAGAACAAAAATCTATCACATCTCATATTGAGTTGGAGGTGAATCCACTTCAATTATTTTCATTAATAATTAAAAAGAACATTAATAATAAAACACAACAATCTAAGTACACAAATCTTGCAGGAATTTACAGTTCAGTCATGAAATTTGCGTGGTAAAACCCATAAAACCCTAAAAATATTATTGGTCGTGTGTGTTTTTGGATGTGACGCCGTGTGTTACCTGTAGTACCTCCTCCGCACCCCTAGGGGTCTCTCCCTCTGCTCCGTCCGCACGTGTGTCGTTTCAGTTGGACTTCTGGCTGCGCGAGATTTGTGTCGGCGTGCAAACATGTCGGCGCTCAAGAGAAAACGTGGAGGACAGGCTGCTGTTGGTAAAAATGCAAAGAAAGTAAAATTTGTTGCAGATGCAGTTGAAGCCGAACAGGAGAAGAAAAATGAAGTCACGATTCCAGCACCGGTTTCGTTGGTAAGTGCTCGTGCTTGTTATTAGCCACAGACGCTGGAAGCTAGTTAGCTAACTTCAGTTCACCAATGCACCTGGGGTATATTTATGTTATTTAATCCCATTGTTAACGTTATCCTAAAACTGCTAACAACATGTAGCTATAACAAACACATTCATTGTGTAATTTAATGTGTAACATGGGAAAGAGAGTCGTTAAATCACAACATACCCAGTCTGAGATCAACACTCACAAAACTAGCATTATAAATGAAGATGCCATCTGGATGAACTGGGGAAATGTACATAATAATGAGTGTTTTAGTTTGTTTTGATGTAATGAAAATGAATTCTCTAAACAGGGTAAATGGACCAACAAGGAAAGAGTTCTCATTTTCTCCTCAAGAGGCATCAACTTCAGAACAAGACACTTAATGCAAGACCTGAGGACCTTGATGCCTCATTCAAAAGCAGGTTAGTATCGTGTGTCATTCATGTACGTTTTTGAGTGTTACTTATGTTGAGCATATATATATATATAGGTTTGTCAGATTTACTGTCATGATAACTGTCATTATTTTCTTTTGTCTGTCAGATACAAAAATGGACAGGAAGGACAAGTTGTTTGTTGTTAATGAGGTGAGTTTGTTGTTTACATTTTGGACACACTTTGTACATAATCACATGCATTTACAGCATAGCTGAAGATCTGCTTTGTTTCCAGGTGTGTGAAATCAAAAACTGCAACAAATGCCTCTTTTTTGAGGCCAAGAAGAAGCAGGACCTCTATATGTGGTGAGTACTTGATCTTTGTTACATTCTCTAAACATTACGCTGGCTTTTGTTGAACAAATTCAAAGTAAATTCAATAATGTTCTTGCATTACAGGATCTCAAACAGCCCTCATGGACCTTCTGCCAAGTTTCTGGTTCAGAACAGTGAGTTACTTCTGTCCTATAGTCCTGAAGTGCACTACACAAGAACTCATGTGCCATGGGAAAAACTGATTTATATTATTGTCTCCTCCACAGTTCATACACTGGCTGAACTCAAGATGACAGGAAATTGCCTCAAAGGATCGCGGCCGCTGCTCTCGTTTGATCCCGTGAGTTGCACCGGCACATGTTGTCAGTAATTCTGTCAATTATATATATATATATATCTCACTGATGGGGAGTTGTGTGCCACAAAGACCTGTAATTCCATCCAAACATGACACCAGATGATTTCAATGATTAGCACAAATAGGACTTCAACTTGTCATTATTTACTGATTTGGAGTCATCGCTTGATCTAAAAAATGTCCATCCCATCACAAATGCCCAATGCCAGGGTGATGTCATTCTAAAACCTAAAGATATTAAATTTAAAAGGGTATGATATGTGATATAAAACTAAAGTGTGATAGTCGTGTTATAAAGGCTGGTAGTAGCAAATGTTGGGCATTTTTGCAGAATAAATGACTTATTATTAATTGATTATGTAATGAGAAGGTTGTTAATACATTTTCTGTTGATTGCCTAATCAAGTAAGCAGTAATTGCATTCAGTACATATACAACGTGAGAAGACCAAACGCATTCATTTCCCATTGTTGGTTGGAGTAATGAGCGGCCTTGTATTCTCCAGTTTGCCCAGAATATGCATTTATGTATGTTGACGGCTGATGGATCAGTGAAGGTGAGAACTCGTCAGAACCTGAACAAGGGCTGAACCTTTTTTTTCTGTCCTCTACTATTTGTTATCTCCTACAGAAATTCGACAAGGAGCCCCACTATGCTTTACTGAAGGAGCTCTTCACCCAGGTGTGTGTATACCAGATGCATTTATCCAGGCTACACATTTGGTAACATCCTGGCAAAGTAGACCTTCTGTTAAACTGTAGCCAGAAATTGACAATGTGTAAATCTGAGACGGAGCTGATCAGTGTTGCTAAGCATTCGACAATTTAACATTGTGTTATTTAAACTGAGCTTGACGCCGTTGGATTAAACTGCTAAAACTCCAAGTTTATTTGATGTAATATGATTTGGACTGTGTCAACAGTGCTCATTGTTTAGATCCAGCAGTCAGTGTATCTGTAAGCAAGCTTTACTTGGTTTGAAAGCTGAGTATGTTATGTACATATCTACATTGTTAAATGTAAAGGAAGTACTCATTACCTTTTCCTGTTCCAGACATTTTCCACTCCACGCTACCACCCTAAGAGTCAGCCTTTTGTGGACCACGTCATCACATTCACCATCGCAGACAACAGGATATGGTTTAGAAACTACCAGGTAATGTTGCAATCTTCTAGGCCTACATTAGTGTTTTTAGTAAATATTTGATTGTTCTTCTTCTGTTGTGAGTTCAGTGTTCAGAGATTCTGTTTGTAGTGTTTATTTTCAACACTTTCTCTGTGCCACATTCAGATCATCGAGGAGGATGCCTCTCTAGTGGAGATCGGGCCTCGCTTTGTTCTCAACCTCATCAAGATCTTTCAGGGGAGCTTTGGAGGGTCAACACTCTATGAAAACCCAACCTTCCAGTCTCCCAACATGGTAAGATCCAGTGCACGCTAGATTACAGTAGACTGTAAGCATGTGATGGTACTGAATTACATTTAATGTGCCTGATACATAACCATGCTACATCATCAGTAACTTTTTACTTCACACACCTACAGCACCGGCGAGAGATCCGACTGGCGGCAGCAGCCAGAGTGCGTGAGAAGCAGATGGTGAAGGAGATGCAGAAAATGAAGAGGGCTGAAGCGAAGGAGGACTTGGCCAGAGACGTTACAGCTGACGTCTTCTTAACACCAGCTGAGGAGAAGCCTGTCCACATCCAGACAGAAGCACCAGCACCAAAAGTGGTGAAGAAGAACAAACACAAAGCTTTCAAAAGACAAAGGATGGCACGCAGGTAACTGGATGGACTGGATTAAGCTGAGCGAATGGCCTACTGCTGCTGTGATTCAATGTTGTCTTAAGAAAATGTGATAATGCAGTGCAGTCAGGCCTTAAGTCCAATATTGTGAGCTTGTGCAACACGTCATCATTTAATTATCGCATATGACAATAGGAGAGAAAATCTTAATGATGAACGTTATGTTCAGTGTTTGTTGCTATATTTTGTGGATTCACACAATATATATTTTGAGGATTGTGCAGATTGTAGCTGCCATAAAGGTCTCAGCTTTTACAATACTGCAAACTATATTTGCCCATCCTTTTTGATAAAAGTAAATATTCAAACAGTGTAAAAAAACAAACAAACAAAATTGTTTATTGCTTTTGAGTGACTACAGTTGTTTTCTATGTCATGGAAATAAAACAATTCCACCATACTGTCAGTATCATCTGATGTATACTCCAAACTAACGGTTGTCAAAGGTGTCAGCATACACATTCAACATAAGGGACACATTTCATCAGACACCTTGAAAAAAATGTGCCTTGTCTTATTTCATGGGCCATCGACCAGCTCACTGCATGAGTCAACGAAAAAAACTCAGAAGCTCTGGAAAGACCAAGTACTGAGTGCAGACAGATCATGGCTGCAGTTGGACTACAATCCATGTAGACTCGTGAAGTTACAGGCAGTGTTTACATGTTGACGTACTTCTGGTCTCCATAGTAACAAACAATATAAAATGCGCCGACTGTACAGACAATCATTTTCCGCATAATTTTCTCTTCCTGTGTGCACCCCACTGGCTGTACTTCTCCTCTGGCAGACTGTGCCATTCTTATTCAAAGCGACTGACCACCACTGAAGTTAAGATGCTTATTTAAAGGGGAGTTCAGTGGACTGTAATCACTCCTCCTCTACCTCTTCGTCAGGACAACAATAATACTCTACAAAGCAGATCTGCCCGTCGTCGTTCCTGACCAGGTACTGCAGAGAGAGGAAGCCCCTGCTGTCTGTCCTCACAGAGACTTTACAGGACAAAGCCAGGGCTTTGGTGGACGGCTTCAGCAGGGACATCTTGTACCTGTCACAGTTAGCAGAGAGGACAGCACAGAATGTGGAGCTTTAATAAAATTACTGAAAGATATACACAAGAATATTCCTCAGTGTGTGGTATTAACTAAAGGCAGACATAATGTAAGACCATGTGAACTAATTGGCCTTTTTATAGCAGATATTTTGACATGACAGAGTCGGAAAAAACACAGGTGTAATTAATAATACTACTAATGGTTGCATGTCATTTAGTGAGTCAGCATGTCCAGTTCCCAGGCATGGGAATACAGTCCACCACTTTCACAAAGCAACATAAGGCAACTAAATTAATCAAAAAAATACCACACATTTAATGTTAATCCATCCACTGCTTTGTCTCTGCCATTCTTTTGTTCTGGTTGTTGTGTTACTGTCTCCAGTTCCCCTAGTCCACCTCAGGGTCGTAACAGTTATCGTTTATTTCTCTGTGCTAACCTGTTGGTTTGTGTCTTGGTGCACCGGAACAGCTCCATCATGTCAGAGTCTTTGGGATAATCATAGTGGGCATTTCCAGAGTTCCCAAATGTAGACAACCTGAAGACAAACCAAAGAACAATGTAACTGAAAGGTAATAAAAATAATAAACTCAAGAACTCAAGTGTGCTTCCTTCACCTTGGTAGATTTGACAGTTCAATTATTGAACGGAGGTTACATGAACTCTTGATTTTAGCAATATAATCATGAGTCACATTATACATTATTCTGTAGAACAAAGAAGTGATGCTTTAAAAAGCTATTTTAGTTTTGACAACACACCTGAAGTATGGTTGGCTGGGGGACATGGTGATTTGTAGCACCTCACTGGTCATGTCCAGCTCAGAGAAGGCTTCCTTCAGACTCTCTGACAGCAGGATCACCTTTGAAAAGAGCCAGAGGTAAATATGAGTTTGTTTTTTTTCAATCTGCCAAATGTATGTATATCTCTTCCATTATATGAAATAGTGAAAGCCCACTTTGTTTGTGACGTTTGTGCTGCAGAACTCAAAGTCAACTGGCTCTTCTGGTTCTTGTGTGTTGATCTTGCACACAGTCACTACCCCACCCTCCTCCAGGAACAGGGTAAGAGGGTAACCGTACCCCCTATAGCACATCCGCAAGGCTGTTGATATTCCTGCAACATCACACGAGGCAGATAATGAAGACGTTGTCACATCTGAGATGGATAATAATCTATGGCTAAAAATTAACACGTTTAGTAAGCTGTGTTTAAATATAATTATACCTGCTTTCATTTTTTGTTTAGCTCACTCTCCATTCAGGTTTCCTTTATCTTTACCTGGTGTTGTGCTTCCTCCAAAGATATTGAGACAGTCCAGCAGAACAGTGAGGTTGACCTGAAAACCCACCAAATCTTCCCTTATGGTGAACTCTTGGAAGATCTCAGACTGGAATAAAAAGAGGACATGTCTGTTCTTCCAAGTATCACCATTATAGGGGATGCCTTTAACAGAAACTAAATTTTTGGGAAATCAGGACTATGCTGCATTCAATTTGATCCTCTGTGTTTACTCAATATCACATATGTGAAGCAAACCCACCTGGATAAAGGCATTGGCCTGCAAACATTTGGAGTCCTCCACGGTGACCTTCAGGCCGTTGGGGGTGGCGCTGAAGATGGCATGGTCTTTGAAGGTGATGGCTTTCAGTATGTTGGACAGATTGCGAGCATTATCCAAACTGGCCACTAAAATGTATTGTTCATCATCGGCTTGCGACTGGGTTGACAGAGGCATTGCGGGCAGCACTGAAATGAAGACACGCAGACGTTTGGACGGCAAATGTTCAGGAGGGTACAAACTGCACAAAACATATAAAATAGCAGTTAAGTTCAAAGTCGAAATATCGTAACAGACATGTCTCTTTCATTACTACTACCATTTTCATTTTTTAAATCAAGAGCGAATGCTTAACGTTAGCAAAAAAGGGTTCATGTAAATTGTACCATACACGCACGAAACTGTAATTTTGCCGTTTGTTATTGACCTATTTTAAGCTAGGCTATATAGCAGCGAATCACATGTAATTAGATATGAAAACAACATAAATAGCAAACTATTGCTAATTTCAGTACCATGTATTACACTATCTAGCATCCCCTGTAAATACACTATTAAGAAATGTAACAGGCAACTGTGATTATGGGTCATTAACCTACAACGTTGTGATTCAGATACTCACGCGGATCTGTTTTGAAGAAAGGCGCCCCGGTATGTCACAACTTCCGCTTCTTGCTTACGGAAGTAAGTTCTGCGCATGTGTGATCTCATTCCAGAGACTTCGCAGCAGGGGCCAAAACAAGAGAAATATCCTGTCTTCATCGGCAGTACGTGACAACACTGTTGTTGTGCTCCACGTAGGTGAGAATTATTACTCAGTTAAAGTGCTGTGGTTAGAAAAACATTGTTTAGTCTGTACTTAAGTTACAATTCATCATATATGTTACGTTCACCACCGAGTCCTGGCAGGAAGCTAGCGTTAGCTAACAGTCGCCCTGATGACGTGTTTACAGCGTTAGCTGATCGCTAACGAGACAGGTTAATGGCACATACACGTTGCTCAGGAGGGGCCTCTTTAACATACATGACCTCAACAGGTCGACGATAGTGGGGTTAGGGGATTTTCAGTAGCCTGTTATTTAAATTCGCTGGTGACACTGCTTGGGAAAGCAGAAATGCGCTTGCTAAAGTGATATGGAGAATAAACTTTCAGATACAGTTCTCATCTTTACACTTGAATTCTGCTTGTTGTGCTTTTACTTGTACTGTCGACCCCCTGTGAAGATCTCGACAGTGCATTCGGCTGATATTCATCTTTGTACCACAGCTCTACCAGATTATCATTAGGACCAGTGAAGGTTTTCATTGCAGCTGGACACTACACAAATCACCTATAGGATTTATCATTGTGTGGTTGGATAAATGCTAACTCTCATCTTGTGGATATATTGGTTCAGAAACTAACAAATCATAACGGCATCAGTTAAAACAGAATTGTCAGATGGTATTTCTCTTATTGTAATTTTGGATCTTGATTGATCGTGATTTTGTATTGTTACAAACTATAAACGGGTCTCCACTATTTGAAATGTATTGCTTCAGGTTTGTAGTATTCAGTTTTAGTTTTTTGTTGTCTAATGCACATTCCCACAACACAATGTTTTGGTCAGACATCAAATTCTGGATTTCAATTCTGTTTCACGGTGCTGAAAAAAATACATGGATCTTATTTATAAAACGATTGTATGATTATCAACCTCCAAGCATCAACCTCCTAGCACCCCTATGAAAACTTCTGAGAAATATCTCACGTCATTGAAACAGCCACATAGCAACCATCCAGCAAAACCTTCGTAACCATCTAGTAATATCCTACAAACCATTTAGCAGCACTTTATACAAAGACACTTTTTCAGGCAGGATCACTAAATTTAAATCCTTTTGTATTGTGTTGAATTCTTGAGATTGTTCAGGTGTTCATGATTTTGTGTACACCCCGCTGTAATATAGATAGGTAGGGGGTTTAACCAAACCTTTTAACCTACCCATCCATATTGACAATTCAGTCACATGTGTTCTCCAATGACAACACTATAAATTGCCCTTCTTAATAAATGGGCATAAAACGTTTTACAAACCTGTGGTCAGTAAGATGAAGACACATTATTATATTTTTTTGAGAACTTGTGTCTCTCTGTCTTCTTTCTCTGTTTCAGGTTCTTCATTTTCAGCAGCCCATCTGAGCCACAGTCATGGTGTGCATTCCCTGTATTGTGATTCCTGTCCTGTTGTGGGTCTACAAGAGGTTCCTGGAGCCTTTCCTCTATCCTTTCATTTCACCGATTATTAACACATTCTGGACCAAAAAAGCGGTCCAGGAGACTGGCACTAGTGACCAAAAACTTAGTCAAAAGAGTAATGGAAGTCACAAGGTAAGTTAATGAAATTTTTAATGTATTTTGTCATATTTAACATCATGGACCTCAGTGATTAAGTTTTGTCGGTTAAGTTGGGTTTCATGAATATTGTTGACAGCAAGTTTTTTATGTGTGTTTCAGGCTGAAAGCAATGGTGACACCACTGCCAATGGATCTACGATAGCAGCAGATAAGAAGACAGATTGACAGCTCTACATGTTTGTAATGCATCTTAACCTCTGTAAATATTTCATTAATATAATATAGAGAAACTATTAATTAACTTACCAGTCTTCTTGGAATGGTTTTTATAACCTTCCATATTGGGTGTACCTTGTTTTTTATTTTCTTCAGTTATATTACAGTAATGTATTGTTATTGTTGATCTATTTTAATCATGAATTGATACATGCATTTATTGAATGTTCTATCTCATGTAATAGTTTTTCTAAGTCTAGCTTCAAATAAAAAAATGTTCATTTATTGCTTCCACACTAATCTGTGCTTCCACTTCAACTAGTTTGCTCACTTCATATTATAAAGTCATTGAGGAATCAATTTTGTTTGTATTTTATGTTTTAAACAATATCATACCTGTGTAAAATTTTCATCGATTTGTTATCACAAATGTGAAAGAAAACATTATTAGCAGTTTCATGACAATTTTGACATTATGACTCATGACTCATAGAGCTAAATGGGTTTTTTTCCCCAAATTTTCATCCACGTCTGGTCAAAAGGTCATTCAGTATTTTGGTTTGTGACCAAATACCTGCAAAACTAATGATATTCCCATCCACCACAGCTGTGCTTAGTGTTAAGTGCTTATTAGTAAATGATACCATGCTAACACGCTAAACCATTTTCATAAAATGAAAACAAAAAACATTTTAAAATGTAGAAAGATTGATGAGCTCTTCAAAATACATAAAAAGAGCAGAAGATAAGTATTATACTAGTATTATTTGATAATATAGGTGAGGTAACAAAGGTACAAAAAGCAAGAAAAAAATAAATGTGGAATCACAAAACTTATTATTATGGAAGCTTCACTAAATACATTCGCTCAGGTTAAATCTAGAACTTCAGAAACATTTCTGCCCTTAAATTTGATTTGAATAACTTATAAAAATCTAGTTTATGCAAAGTCAATCTGTTCAAAGTCTGTTTCATATGAATTAGAGAAAAAGTCGTAAGTGTTGTAAAAACGTGGTAGACTATTAAAACTAAAATATGCTAAAAGTCCATCTGTTGCACTTTATCTACATAGAGTATAGGTATTTATTGTGTCAGAGACGTTTAAGAAAGCCGACATTTTCTAGCTGTTGTCTTGGCTGTCGACATCTGAAAGTGGAAAGTGAATGAAAGGTGGATGGACCATAATAAAACAAATCATGGCTTCTTGAAGTTCGGGTTTCATTCTCCGTTTATTTCAGTTCATTATGACTGGTTTTTTTTTACACACAGACAATAAAAAGCTATGAGCTTAAAAACTACCTAGAACTGGTAGTAAACACATTCATCAGTGCAGTGAGGGGAGGGGGCTCAAGCTGCTCCAGCATCAGAACAAGTGGCTGGACTCTGATGTTTGTGTGTCAGTTGGTGCAGCGGGGGAGACCAGTGCTGTGGACGCTGTCATTGGAGAGCCCGGCCAGTAGATCTCGTACACTTGTGGCAGGTGACACATGTTGCACACAGGTAGAGTCACTGGAGTCTGTGTGTGATGTGGCTGCATCACTGCTGTCTGTGAGGTTGACGGCGTCGTCACACCCATCTGTGAGGTGGAAGGCACCATCATAACTGTCTCCACCGGGTTCACACACAGCTTCTTGGCTTGTTGAGTGACCTCTCCGGGTGTAGATGCAGACGCTGCAATACAAACAAACAAAAACACCGGTCAGTCCACTTAGTCCACTTAATAACTTTCAAAACAAGATGAAAAATACAATAAATATAATCATATTTTGGTACTAATATTGAATAAAGTCACATTTCATTTGAAAAGATTACAACTTGTGTTTCTGTTTAGATCTCTTTTGTAATAATACACAATTTTAGTTGAAGATAAAAGGAGGTCTCATACCACACTGTTTTAGACAACCATAACTTTCTTGTTAAAAGTGTCCTAATTTCATCCCCACTATCGCCAATGCTTTCCAAAGCATTTAAGTAGTTTGACAAGGGGTAGAAATATTGTCTTACCTTCAGTATTGGTGGGGGCCTTGCTCCTGTTCCTCTTTCTTTTTTTGCCCTACACAAAAACAAACACAAGACTCTTTTCAGTGACTTTCTTTCATCAGCTCTAGTGTAGTGGTGTAAACATGTGTGAGTTGTATGTGAGCAGAGTGTACATACATAATTGTCTCTGGACGACCAGTCGGGGTGTCGCTGTGAGTGGAGCAGCCTCTCCTTGTCCGCCTCCTCATAATATTTCGCCTTCTCCTCATTTGTCAGCGACTTCCACTGTGGACAGACAGTAACATGCTGTCAGCACACACCGACTAACAACTACAGGCCGGCTAGTGCACATGCAGGAGCGTAAAAACATACTAACAGATGCATAAATGTGCAGACAGATCCACATTCATCCTAAACTGAGTCCCACAGTGCATTTGTTTATAAAATGCTGGAAATCCCCAGTTTAAATTTAGATATGTTCTCTGGTCATGTGACAATGAATGAAAATAATTTCTTCAAACAACAAGACTGCAGAAAACTATCTTTTACCATTACCTGTAACACTGAGTTACAGGTAATGTCTAAAAACAAACAGAGCAAACATACTTACTCTCTGTCCCAGGATAGTGTTGACCGCTGCACTATCTTTTAAGTTCAGTTCGGCCACAACGTTTGGCCTCTGCTCCTTCCTGAACAGCATGAAAGCATTTGGCGGCTTCTTTACATACAGCCGATCTTCATCCATCTGGTTGTCACGCTTTCTCTTTCTATGAAAAGACACACGTAAAACGGTCAGGAAAGAAGTACTTTAGAAGGAAACAGGTCTTCCAGTTGATCACTGCCACAGATCATGAGCCAGTCACAGAAAAGAAATGTACATTTTAACCCAAACTGTCCAGAGCTCGCTTACTTTGACATGAGGATGTTCTGTGGAGGAGCAACCGAGTAAGAAGGAGCGAATGGATCTCCTGCAACCCTGTAAACCACCTCTCCGTTCCTTCATAAATAAAGACACACGGAGATATTTTAGACAGAAAGTTTAAAGAAACAAACAGAAGCTCAATAGATGTGTTCTCTCGTGTGTGCGTGTGTGTGTGTGTGTGTGTGTGTGTGTGTGTGTGTGTGTGTTTGTTTTTATGCGTGAGTTACGTACAGCACTCCAATAGGAGCCAGGTTCTGTGCCGTGCATTCAGGGATCCCCACCACTGGCACACCATTATACTGGAGACACAAACACACACAGAACATGTGATTAGACAAGATGCAATGCTATCATGTGTCCACCAGGTGTCAGAGTTTCCACTCTCTTTTAGTTATAGCAACTGCTTGAATGAGCTGCAGTGGCGAGTAGGGAAACAAGACTAAGAGTCATGCTAGCAGCTGTAAATAGGCTCAGGAGTGTGTTTATAAAAAGCTATGCAGGAGCCTTATTAATGCAGCATTTAATGAGCGCCAACCTCATTAAAACAACATTTTACCTCTAACTCTGACTTGCTATCAAAAATGGCCAGGCATTGCTATCATTTTCCCACAACAATATGCTACTAAACCTGCTGTCTACTGCACTGCGTCTACAACCAGACAGTGATGATGGCTCAGAGTTTGTGTGGTTAACCAGGGTCTTACTGGGTGTGGAGGAGCAGTAGACTGTATTACCAATATACTGTACAAAGCAATAATTAGAGGTGTATCACAGGGATGGGAAAGTCATCTTCGCCATGCGCGCCAAATGCATTTTTGTCTGGTTTCACTGTCACCTGTGTCTGGTTCAATAGACTGTGTCTGATATGATTCCCAGCTCAATCTATTTTCTTTTTGTATATATATATATATATATATATGTGTGTGTGTGTGTGTGTGTGTGTGTGTGTGTGTCCTAGACCCAAAAATATTCAGTTCAATAATAGTAAAAGCCAGCAAATATTCACATTTCAAAAACTGGAACCAGTGAGTTATGGACATTTATCCTTAATAATGCAATTAATCAAAAGAGTTGCAGTTTCATTTTCTGTTAATCAATTAATCGGCTAATTGTTTCAGCTCTAACTGATACGTATCTTTTTTGGTACAGGTATTGATGAAGGTCTTATGATACCTAGCCCTATCCTTTAATTAGTAGCTTACCTGTCCCTGGCTATAAACACCTCCCTGCCTGTTCAGGTGACCCGACTGCGTGACATTTTGTTGCAAAGCAGGGACAAGAGGAGGAGGTGGAGATGGAGGTGAAGGGTTGGGAGCGTCTCCCAGTATTTCCCTGATCACTGCCTGGAGAGTGGAAAGCACTTTGAGCTGTGACTGACATTTATCTTTTTTGATACGGGTATTGATAAAGTTCTTATGATACCTATCCCTAACCTGCACTTGGTATCGTACCTCTATCTGGCTATCATCGGCCTGACTGTTGAGGTAACTTGACTCGAATCCCATCAGCCCAGCAGGGACAGGAGGAGGAGATGGAGGGTTGGGTTCGTCTCCCATTAGTTCCCTGATCGTCACCTGGAGAGTGGAAAGCACTTTCAGCTGTAACTGACATTTATCTTTTTTGATACAGGTATTGATAAAGCTCTTATGATACCTATCCCTAACCTGCACTTGGTATCGTACCTCTATCTGGCTATTATCTGCCTGAGTGAACAGGTTAACAGCTGCTTCCAGGGGGATGCGTCCATCATATTCTGGGACAGGAGGAGGAGATGGAGGTGGAGGATTGGCTGTTTCCTCAGGAAGTTCACCGACCACCTCCCGGAGAGTGGAAAGCACGTCTTCCCAATCCATCTCCGTTACGACACGTTCAAATTCTGCACACAGATCCATCTCTTTGGCAGAAGAGTGACTCTTGTCTGTGACACACATTGATAGGAAACTGCTTTTGAGACGCTTTTGTAGGGAGTAACATCAGGGACAAAAGCCCCAGGTGCAAACTAGATTCTTGGTTAGAGTCAAGACGAGAAGGAGCAGCGTTTGTGTAACTGCTGCCATAGGAAGCACTACGAATATATTGAAAACAAAAACATTGCTGGACAGTAAATGTCCCCAATGAATTCAGCCAGGAGCTCTGGCTGAGTGATAAGAGAATCCTGAATAATAATTATAATAATGGTAAGAACAGAATTAGAAATATCAGCCAAAGTAATGACTGTAAAAGTAGAATTATGAGGTATTTCCATCTCTGCTACTTTCTACTTCTACTTCATTACATTTCAGAAGAAAATACTGTACATTTTACAAGCTATAGTTACTACTTACTTCGCAGATAATGTAGCTTATTTAACGTATAATCAGTTTATAAAATGTGATGCATTGTTGAACTACCCAACTATATATAAAGCTGTTAATTGGTTTTACCTGGACAGTATGCAACATTTAACATTTGTATTGACAACTAACAGTCCACAGAAAAAAACATTCAGCTCATGTTAGTTATGTATTTGTGTGTTGAGAGTGAAAAGTGCATTTCTGTCTGCAGAATGATGGTTTACCTGCGTTTAAAGACGTTCAAACCGAGCTAAACAGCTAGCTATTTCTACGGCGTTCACTGACGGTTGAGTTTACCAACAATTCTAACAATTCAGTGAATGTTTCTTGCGATGTGGACTTCAGTTTCCCTCGACGATTCAAGTGTTCCCACGATGCGGTCTCCTGGAGAAATGAGCTAAAGGGCTTCACTAGTTGTACATCACACGTTCTAACGTGGAACAGAACCCTAATGTCCATTATGACATCACACATGGGTCCGAATATTCTGTTCGGTCAGAGGGCCGTCAGTGGCGGGAAAGTAACTGAGTACATTTACTACATTAATGTACAGTTTTTAGGTACTTGTACGTTACTTGAATATATCCATTTTGTGCTACTTCATACTTCTACTCCACTACATTTATTTGATAGCTGTAGTTACCAGTTACTTCACAGATTCAGATAGTAAATATAATCAAACACATTATAATGTATTATTATACATGCATCCACCCAGCAGCATATAAAATGAGCCCCACCTTCACCAGCTGCAACATTAAAGTGATGCACACATTAATGCATGTTGGCTAATTATAAATGAAATGGACCATTTTGCAGAATGAATATTTTTACTTTTGCCACTTTAAGTATATTTTGATGCTTATACATTTGTACATTTACCTAAATTGATATTTCGATGCAGGAGTTTTACTTGTTAGAGAGTATTTCTACGCTGGTATTGTTACTTTTTATTCAAATAAAAGATCTTGCTACTTCTTCCACCACTGCATACAGTTTACTGATAACCATCCATTATCAATGTCCCGATCTCTTCTCTGCCCACTGAAATGCTTATTCCTATTAATCCTTACTTTAGTTCAATGCATCTGAAGTGCAGGGTATCTATAATAATAATAAACTTAATTTGTATAGCACCTTTCATTCATAAGATTCACAGAGCCTCACAGAGCCGCTAGCAGTAGACTCAGTAGGCACAGTGGTCATGGTAATATCATACCAGGCCTTGAAAAGATCAGCTATACTTCAAAATATAAATATATAAACTATAACTGATAGTATATAAAATGTTTGGATAATAATATTGTAGTGTTTTTGATGTTCAAACATTGGATTAAACTATTTGATCTTCATAGATTAGTTCATTTATTTATTTTTTCATCCTTTATATTTTTAGTTTTTTGTTGTCACTTTTGATAGTTTTGTTGTTTGTTGTCATGTGTGATTCACTTGCATTCTAGTATTGATTTTTGGGCATGGGCACCTTGGCTTACAGTATGTTTCTATTGTTTGACACATACATAAATGACTACAATCACACAACACTGACTTTCATGGTAGTGTTTTTTTTATTCATGGTTGTCAAAGAGGCAGACCCATGAGAAAGAGAGGTGGAAGTATTAAATCTGTAGATGGTATAATGATGAGACACATTTAAATTGGAAGTAGATCAGACAGAGAATAGTTTTCCGACGTCAAATTAATCAGTGAATAAAAGTAAATCTTGCCCCCCTACTAACAAGTGCTCCAGCTCACCTAGTTTGCTTATTTAAAAGGTTCATTAATGATCATATTTATATTTATATTTACATTCAGACAGTGTAAATGTTATAGCAGTCCCTGTGTGAAATGAATACACCCTGAGATGGTCACAAAATGTTGTAATGACTTCAACGAACTTGTAAGTAGATAGAAAATTAAAGTTTAGATCAGGCGCTCGGGATCTACAAGCCCTGTTTCTATCTGCAACGTCACATACGTAATCAACGCCCACAAATCGTCATTACGCAAGGGGTGGCGACGTGGAAAACATGGAGGCGAGGAGTATGTAGAGTAAACTTAATTGTCTCAAATTCCACACCGTTTCAAGTGTTTGCCTTTGTAAATTACACCTAATAAACAAATTGGATAAAACGGCGGATTGGTGTAAAAAAACAGTCGTATCTTAACTGCCCCGGGAGCCGAGAGAGCCGCGGAAACTGCGAGAAGCATTTATGACAGGTAAGCCGAGCGGTCAGCTGATAGCAAACAAGCAGTGAACGTTAGCTGCTTTTTGGGACAGTGAGTTATTAACCACCGGTTAACCGGACACGGTCACGAATCAGTCATTTACCTAGCTTTCTTTTCATGCTAACCTGGGACTCTCAGTGTACCGTGTTGACAGTCAAAACTGCCGAGGCACAGTGTACTTGAAACAGGATGAGCTAGCTAACGTCATGCAAGTTGGTTAACTGAAGCAGCAGTTGCAAATCATATCATGAGCAAATACAGCTAATTTAAGACGCATGAGATGGCACACTGAATATTGAAACGATATTTCGCTCTGCCAAGGTCATAATAGGCTGTTCACCGGTGACATTAAGAACATAAGAAAAGAGTGTGTCTTGGTGGCATGTACTGTACTTTATTATCACTCTGGTTTGTTTCTTTCATTCCAGTAATACACAAGAGGCACACACTATCCTCTGTGGTTTATCTCTACTGTGCTCTAAATCACTTGGGCAAATGTTTGGCTCGCTGGCTACACCTGTGTGACAAAGGTGTGTCATTTCAAGTAAACAAAACACATGCCCTAGTTCCTTGTGTGACATCCTGCAGTGAACTTGGCATCTCTCGTGAATGTATGTAATGTATGTGTTGGAGTTGATTTGTAATACATGGATAGGGAGGTTAGAGATCCACATTTTTAGTTCCCATGGCAGCATGCCTTCTTGTATTGCTTATCAGTTAGACCAAATGCACACCTGATAGCTGTGCTACCTGTGATGCATCTTTGCCAAGGAGTAGTAAAAGTTAAAGGTGATGTTTAATCTGAATTGTAATTATGTTTACAAGTGATACAATGAATGTTGCTTCTGTGCCAGTTACATCTCCTACTGGCCTTTTTTGTTTGCAGGGGCTATTTTAGCCATTTTGGTGGACTAAGGTTGCTGTATTTAAGAGAGAAGTTAAACTCCGGGCGCCAGGTGAATGAAAAGTCATGTTCTCCAGTAAGGCAGTCATTAGTGTATGCTCATTGAATTAGATTGGATGTAGTGACTGCTTGTTTTTACTGTTCTAATTAGACATTTTCTGGAAATACAGTTGGCGTGTGTGCTGTGTATTGAGTTAATAATTAATCCACAGATTAAAGCTTTTCCTCTGCCCCAGGATTTGGCATATGCCTGGTGAAAAAGCAGTGAAGAGCGGTGAGTCTGGCTGAGTGGAGCCAGTAGAGATGGGTGCCAACACCAGCCAAGTCAGTGACCTCTCCGACAACCCCAGCCTCAAGGCCCTGGTGGGCACGGAGTCCATATCGGAGAATGACCCCTTCTGGAATCAGCTCATCTCCTTCACCTTCATCAGTCCCACCAGCAGGTACACAAACACACACATAGAAAGTTTCTGTTAGACATGTGTCCGATTATGTGCCACATTGTTGTAGTACAATGCTCTCAGACTGCAGCACTATTTACCATCTGAAATTGCAGAATCCAACAAATAATGATAATTGGAGCACCAAAAACGTCCTGGTTGCAGATTCACAGATGCAGAAATGTTGCTATTCTCTGTTTGGTGTCATTATGAAGTGAATGCTTTCTTAGACAAAAAAATAGACAGACTGACTAGCTTTCTCCAGAGCTTTCAGCCTCATCTCACAATGATGACAACATAAGATACAGTTGAAAGTTCAGGAGAATGCTAGTCAGTAGACCTTGTTTTAAGGATTTTTGACCAAACTACTATGTCCAAGGTCAAGAACTTTCACATTCTATGCTTTTGGTGTTTTGCTGTTAATTAAGTACATTTAAAAAGATTTGTTTTTGCTTTGAATACGTTTTACCAGGCCATCCTGTCAAGAGCGTATAGACCAAATCATCAGAGGAAAAATCAGATTAATTTCGAATAACTTGACATTGAAAAAAAACTAATAATGAATAACTGAGAGTTGCATCTCCTAGATGAAATTCTGACATGCCCAGCATAAACCAAACAAGAAGCCAGGAAGGGAAACAAATTGGAGATAAAATTGATTGACATTAGCAAAAGTTGTGGAACTGGTGTAGAAGATTTGGAGAACAACAAACTATGAGTGACAGCTATAACAACTTCTTGAAAATTCCTCAATTTAACTCAAGAGTTATAGTATGCTATTAACAGATGTTTGCCACACAACCTTTCCAATGAGAAAGTCCTTCAAGATTCCCAGCCAGGATCCAACATTAAACTGTAGGCAGGATGTTTGCGGAGCTCACCTCAGTAATGATCCAACAGGGTTACTGTCCTGCTTGGCTGAAAATAGATAGACTAGTTAACATTTAGTTCCTTTGTACATAGTGTTGATAAGTAAAGACACTGCATTTCCTCTTGCTGCTGGTCTGTGACTGATGTTAAATATTCACCAAATAAGGGCGTTTCATTCATCGATCTCTGTAACGTTAACAGAGCTTGTGCGCTTATGCACCGATCCTGCTCATTACTGGCTGTGCTTTACTGGTATAATCAAAAATGTGGCCACACAAGGCTTAAAGTGAACATATGCATTGGGGGAAACATGAGAAAGTGGACTATTCGAGTGCTTTAAAGAATTACTTACAACACAGAGTGTTGCACTTGACAGAGCTGTCCACCGGAAAAGAATGAAAGAAAGATTCTACACTGAAATCCAATCAAAATGTATAGATGGCATACATTAGTTAGTATAAATCACAAATGTCTCCAACTGATCTAATGAACCAGTAAATATATTTATTGGTCATAACGATATCATAAAACATTGATAAAAATGTCCCTGTACGTCTCATTCAGACTTTTTTAGGCATTTATATAACTTGGATTGTCTATTTTCTGGCACTGCAGGACTCTAACTATTTGAATGTTATTAGTGTTTGATTATACTGCAGTTTTCTAGCATAACAATAGAGAACAGATGATTCAAGCAGTCAGCTCCTCTGATCCATTTTCTCTTGCATATATTTTAGGTATCGTCTTCTTTTCCTTCTAACTGTCTTCTTCCCTGTTTTTCCTTTAAAACAGTGGAGACTCCAAGTTGCTGGAAGAGGCTGTCATCCCCCTGGCCAAGATCCTCAGTACGTTGCCTATAATATAAATGAAGCATATATTTATTTTGCTGTTCCATACCTTGGTCACAATGAAAATCAACTTCTCCAGAGTTTAGATGAAAAAATAAATATTTATTTCTTGTTGTTTACATGCCAAACTATCAAATTATGAAGTTTCTGTAGCTTATGTAATGCTGCTGATAAGTTCTCTCCTCCTTTTTTTTTCTCCCAAGTTGAAAACAATCCCAGAACGGGGAACTTTGGCGCTCTTGTGAGAATTTTCCTGGGAAGAACCAAAGAGCTGAAAATCTCTACAGAATGCCAAGAGTGAGTATGGGAACCTCAGAGGGGAGAATGAACTGTGTCAGTAATGATAGACCCTCTGCATGTCATTGTTCACTGTGCGGGAGTGCAGGCCAGTTATTGTTTGATCACAAGCAGGCAGGGAATCTTTTTTTACAGGGGGGGAAATGCTGAAGTGGTTGTAGTTTCCCATGAGAAAACTGCTGAGGTATAACCATCCACACATGTGGCATTATTCTGCAGTCACTGCTAAGCTCCATTTCCACAGAGATTGACCCTGCCCAAGTCACCAAATGCTTCGGTTGGGAACTCCTCATCCTCTATTAAACATCATTAGAGGTTTGGAGTTATCGCTCCCCATACACTCCCATCTATTTCTCTCACATTTCAGAACAGATTTTGTCCCATAAACAAACATTTTCTGGGTCTGACATAATTGGCATGTGCAAATTGTCAATTTGTGGGACTGATTAGACACCCCCGTGTTGGCGTTAAGTGGTTGTGAAACATTGTGGCTTGCACTGTATGGTTCCAATCATTTCTTGTTTTCCTCTTCATTTGTTTCTCACCGACTCTCTGTGAATATATAGTAACTTGTGTCGTATCATTATATGCTATGGTGAAGGCATTCTCACAGTTGTCTTGGTTGTTCTTTTTTCTTATGAGAAAAGTAGTTTCTTCTTTATTTCCATCACCACCATTTTAAAGACAGATAGGCATACGGATGTACCGTAACTCAAAAGCCATTAGTGAAGTTAGCATTTGTATAGCACCTTTCAACAACAAGGCTTCATTAAGAAAAGATATAAAAGAAACACGAGGCAATATAAAAATACAATATAAAAGGGGAAGTGTCATTTTAGAAGCAGAGGGGGATGCAACATATTACTGAAGAACATACGCAGTCAGCCAAGCTGTCCTTGTTAAATTTAGGACATAAACCAATGGCACATAGCCAGCCCCTTCATGGCAGTTATTTCTGTCACAGTTCTATGTTTGACCTTGAATGCGGTGTCCTTTTTTCTTCTTTCTCTTCTGCAGTCAGCTGTTTATCTGGCAGGCCCACAATGCATTGTTCATGATTCGCTGCCTGCTCAAGGTGTTCATCAGGGAGATGAGTGAAGAGGAGCTGCACCTACAGTTCTCCTACCAGGAGAGGGCACCAGGCTCCTGTGGAGGTGAGTGCACTTTACATAAAAAATCCACATCATCTGCTGAGAAATCTCATGAAAAACATCCAAGAAAGTGTTTGGCTCCCTGTAGACTCATAAGGTGAGTTATTATAATATAGCCACAAGGGTCAAATGTGTAACACTTCCCATCATACCTAAAGAGAGATAAGAAATTGGCTTTTTAATTGAGCACAAATACCCATGGTTACTGACCTGGATCAGCTGTCTCTGAGAGACTCTGTTAATAAAAGTCTGAATCTGCATCTGAATTTGGCCTCAAACACTCGCCCTGTTTGAGCTCAGTCCCTCAATAAACACTGTGCAAATGTGTGCCCTCTTTACGACCTTGATAAATGTAAATAACACTTTTTGTGGTGCTCACTCACAGAGATAATGAAAATACCATTATATATCACCAGTATTCACTTGCACAAAGACAGCAACACACTCACTCACAGCTCCATACAAACCTTGGGTTACATCTGCTGTGTTAGATGATTGTTATAAAAATGTCTTTCGGTGATTGGCCTGCAAAATGACACAGAGCTAATTACAGCTTGTTGAAAGTGGTAGAGAGAATATAATCCATCTGCAGATCTTGAAAACTCTTCCAAAGCATTGAGCACAGTTTCCTCAAAAAAAGGTCTTAGAAGGTAAAGTCTTACATTGTTTCTCTTGTCTGCTAAAGACAGTAATGATAGTTATAAAATGTTTTTGTGTCCGATTGTTATACACACTATCAACAAAAAAAGGGGAGTTGTTGCAACAGTGGATTGTGTTCGCTGGAGGCTGTTCAATCCTTTTTGTGGAGTTTCAGTCAGTACCATCAGAACTGTAGCAAACACTGTCACAACTGCTAGCTCTAGTAGCAGGAAGCTCGTCATTCCATAATAGGCAAGTGTGAATCTTTAGCAATTCACACTTTAGCATTCTAGGCCACATCGTTCCTAATGGTTGTCCATCATTCTTGCATACTTTTAGCTAATTTCCCTCAATGCCATTCCACTGTACGGTGAGCATGAACAGATGATGGGAAGGATAGAGACTGAGATTGGTACACTGGGAGCCGGAGACTGACTATGATCAACAGGGAGCTGCCATATATGTCTCATATAATGTGTGTTGTGTAGAAACAGGCAGCCAGGACCTCCTTGAGGAGCTGTTGTCCAACCTTGTTCACCTGATCGTTGAAGTGCCGCTGCTGTAAGTATCTCCCTTGTTTGTATATATGAGTATGTATGAACGTGTGTGTGAGAGGAAGGTTGAATTAGACACCCCCATGGTGTCTTGCATACACTGAAAAGGTCAGACATACAAGACTGATTCTGATACAACACTGTAAAGTGACATTTAGGTTGTTCACACCGCCTCACACAGCAATTTGTTAATGTCACAGGGTTAATTGTTCAGGATCACCTGTTTGACATTATATTATCAACATAATAATATTCACATGAAAACATCAAGTATTGGTGACTTTTATGCAGTTTCTCAGCCCAGCCTGTCTTTTAGTTCCTTGTTTTTATTCATGTTTGTTGGTTGTTAATGTGTCTAGGATGTTAGTCATTGAGCAGTTAATGAAAAGCAGTTTGTGAAACGTTTGTATGTGTCTCTCTTTGCGTGCTCCACTTCGCTCCTTGATTCACTAACCAAGAGAAGCTGAAATCCATTATGGGAACAAGGTTAGGCTCAGATGTCCATATGTTTCACTTCCAGCGTCCTCAGCCAGACTGACGTGCCGGAGCACTGAGCTGGCAACATGTGCAAAGGGACAAAATAAAAAGGAGGGATAGGACTGAAAGAGAGAAAATGTTGTTTCAGAAGAAGAGAAAAGGCTTGAAATGAAAGTTGGATTAGGAGTGGTGCCAATGAGTGGGAGTGGAGGGAACATAATGATTGAAAAATGCTATCAGCCTTTACTCCCAGTGGGCGGTGTGCATGCTAACACACTGCTTTAATTTGTGAAAATTTCACTGTATTTACTTATTAATGGTGGACTTATCTCCTGCCTGCCACTCAGTCTGTCACAGAGAGACAGAAACAGTACGTACGTGTCTGCAGACAAAACCTCCTCTGCAGTGTCAAAACAAGTTCACAGAAACATGACTGACATTTTCTGTTTGCTTGACGCAGCATCTTCCACCTTTCCTCTCTTTTCCCTTGCCTGTATTGTGTCATTGTTGATGTCCTCCTCTCTCTGGCTGCCAGTCTACTTTCTCTCTCCTTCTTCCTCTTCCTCTCTCCTTCTCTTCTGTTGTCTCCGCACATCAAACCCTGGCTCTTGTGTAAATGCATTCAGCATTCCAACATTATTCATTGTTCCAAGCTTCAAGACTACCTGTTTTTCTTCCCTCCGCCACTTTGTGGCTGTCGACCCATTTCCTCTGTACGTGCTCCTGGTTTGGATGGGAATATTGCCATTCTTTTGGTATAGCTCCTCCAAATCCCTAACAGACTTCTGTACTTGGATTGTAACTGTAATTGTGAAGTTGTGTTACCAGAAGTTATAACTTATTCTCTTTAACTTTACATGCATCTGTCTTTTCCTGTAGTGACATCACCTATAGCATCCTGTTTGAAGCAGTGACCACGCTGCTGGTGTTCTTCTCCTATCAGCTCTTCCACAAAGACATCCTCCGAGATGGATTAATCTACCAGCACATTATGAAGGGACGATGGTGAGAAAACACTCACTCATTCAGTTTGTACCCCACTGAAGACTTCCATTAACTTAATGCAATAAGCAGTAATTGTAACTATTAAAAATACATGGCTAAATGTAACGCCTTTCTCAACCAAGACATTTAAGTGTCACGTTTGCATAAAAATAGGAGTGAAAATGTAGAACAAGTGGAATAATTTAATAACATTTCAACTGCTGTACAAGTTGCTCTCACTTGCCTCTGTAACTGGGTCGTCCACAATCTGTTGACGACTCTGTTGAACACAGGCCCAGATCATTTTGGGTCTTCTCCAATCCAATGTGACTCTGATACAGTTAGCCTCTCACTGTGCTTCCAGTCAATCTCATCACGTTCCAAACAATGTATTCACTTGATACTAAAAGCAAAAAAGAAGAAACCAATTTGTCTCCTTTGTCACCTTGTGAACTG
The DNA here is from genome assembly GCF_043641665.1 of Enoplosus armatus. Lineage (NCBI taxonomy): Eukaryota > Metazoa > Chordata > Actinopteri > Centrarchiformes > Enoplosidae > Enoplosus > Enoplosus armatus. The sequence goes on from NC_092197.1 coordinate 7,537,819, forward strand.
AAAGGGAACCAGCAAGTCTGTTTGTTAAAAAGATGATAATAACCATAAACTTCAAATGTGGTGATAAGACAATTTACTAAATGCTAATAAAAGTAGAATAAAAACAACACTTAACCTTCTGATGTCGACCTGTACTTGGTTTATGAAATGGTTTGAACCCAATTCTTCTTAGTTCCTTGTTATCTTGAATATGAATAAATGCTGATAAATGCTGTAACACTGAATGAATTTTAAAGTCTAGTAGTGCAGTTTAGATGGATGGACAGAGGATGGAAGTAATTTTCTTTTAGGGCTCTCACAGCATAAGAGCCAAACGAGAGCACTTTGGATTAATTGCCATTGAGCTGAGCTTCCAAGTAGCTGATGTTGGCAAAACAGATTAGAAGGCTGTCTAAAATGGTTTTGCCATTTGGTCTATTGAGAAAGCAAGGTTGTGTGTAACTAGAAAAGCAGCGATATTGGATATTGTACATGACCACTTACACGTATGTAACTCAATGGGAGAGAGCTGATGGGATGAGGACAGAGTAGAGTCTCAAATTGACACCTGATATGGACTCCTGTGGACTGAGAATAGGATCTCAGTCTCTCTGGCTGCACACACACACGCACACACACACACACACGCACACACACACACACACACACACACACACACACACACACACACACACACACACACACACACACACACACACACACACTCCTACATGTACATGTAAGAACAAGTCCTGTGTCTTGGCTTTGCTTTTTATTCCACTATGAAGGGCATGACTGGACTGTCAACCACTCGGAAAGTATTAGTGGCAGATAATGAGGCAGCAAATGAACTGCACATTTGGGAACACAACAAAAGGGAATAATTCAAATCATTGTGTTTATATTCTTAATTCAGTTGCACCTATGCAGTCAGATAGAATTAATGTCTCTGTTGAGCAGGTGAGGAACACCTTTTAAGCATTTAAATCAAAGGAAGGCCACAGGACTAGATAACCTCAGGGCTTTTTATTTTGAAAACGTGTGCAGCTGAGCTTGTGCCTGTGCCGCAGCCTATTTTCCAGTACTGTAGACACTCACATAATTCCTGAAATGTTGAAGACTTTGAAATATTATACCTTGTCCACAGAAAGCATGTCCTAAGGAGCCCAGTTATTATCTTTCTGTAGCATTAACCCCTATTTTGATGAAAATATTTAGAAAGAGTTGTGATCCAGCAGCTCTCCAAGTCTGAAGTTGGCAAACTGGACACAAGAAAAATTGTAATACTGAAGATGCAGATTGACCCAATATTAAAGCATTTTGGTAAAGCTAAAAGTACAGCTAGAGCTCTCTTCTTAGGTTTTACATCTGCATTCAACACTGAAGAGTTCTTATTGGCAAACATGGTTCAACTACAGGCTAATTCTCAGAAGGCCAGACGTGCTCTTTCTTGTTAAGATCTGTGTAGGTTAAGCACTGAATGTGAAAGCAAGTAATGAAACGGATTGCACTGCAGCTGCTTATTTGTAATGTCTGGTGTAATAAATGTGTCTGTAGTGTTTGTTTTGTTGTCTGGCTAAATGTTGTGTTTGGTAATCTGTGTGAAACTGTGTACGCCTTGAGATCAAGTGCACTGAGACATACAGGAAATATACTTCTTAGATATTTAACATTCTTCATAATGTTGCACTGATGAAGGTTTCCAGCTGACTTTTTAAACCTCTTTCCTTCTCTTTCCATTTGTCTCTCTTTTTCCCAGTTTGTCTTTAACCAGTCGGCTGGTGAAGACTCTGCTCTATAACTTCATCAGGCAGGAGAAGTGTCCACCTCCAGCAACCCACATCTTTGAGCCGAAAGACGAGGGAGGCCTGCTTTACGGCCTGGCATCTGGGGTGGCAAGTACGAGTACACACATCCACACACGGATAAAACACATGGATCATAAGTTTGTCAATCATTCGTATTTCTCAGGTCTTGGGATGCAAGTAGACACATCCCACATGGTTGTCTAAACTTAGTATAAAAGTTTGGAAGGCTACATCCTGGTTTAACTTTTACTGCATTGGATGACTATAATGGGCATTTTGGTTGCTGTTAATGTGTGTTTTCTAACTATGTGGTCAGTGGTTCCCAAACATTTTGGCTTGTGACCACCTAAATGAAGCTACTTATGACTTCTAGTCATGGGTTATGCCCTTAGTGTGGACTCTGTGGAAGATTGTTTCATTTAAATGATAAATGTTTTTAGGGGCTTTGAAGATGGGAAATTATCCAATATTTCACAAGAAAAAAAAGGGTCCATGTCAGAAAAGATCAACTGTAATATTGTGAAAGATAAATATATGTTTTTCTTTCTTATCCTTGTTATCTTGTGACCCCTTAGGTTTATTTTAGACCCCCTTAAGGGTTGCAACCCCTAGGCTGGGAGCCATTGGCTTAGATAATATGGTACAACTCTGGGTTTGCTCATTATTTGACCTCTCGTGTCGCTACATCCTCCACATCAAAATTAAGCTTGTGAGTGGAAATGTTATCATAAATTATAGGAATGACGGTCAAATTACAAAAATAAGAGCCAGACAGTAAAAAAGATAATTGAGAATGTCAGTTTTTTCCTTGGAACCAACGAGTGAGAAATATGATCAGGCTGAGAAATGAAAGTGCGAGCCACGCTGACAGCCGTGGCAGAGTGGGTGAAAGTGATGAGTCAAAAATGAACAGAGTATGTGTATATTAGACTGGTAATGTGCGCTGTGTGTGTGTTGAATGCATGTTTGTTTGAGTGTGAGAATAGGGCTGGGCTTCCCCCGCAGATAAATGCTCTTTGTCGGTTGTTGGTGGCAGATTCCTATCAGTGAGCCATCAGCATTGACCCAGCCTGTCTGTCTGTGGCCAGTGATCGGCCCGATGAGTTATAGTGCCCTGTCCTGTTCTGTAATCCCCTAGAGCCTGTCTGTCTGCAGCCGCCTCCCTTATACACACACGCACAGACCAACAAAGACACAAGCTCTCTTATACTCGGAGCTCAGAAACAACACTTGTTTTCTTTCCCTGTCTCTCTGTCTCGTACGCAACCAGTCAACTGGGGATTGACAGAGTACACAAACAAGTGTAATCTGAATGTTGAAAATGGCTGTATGCACTGGTGTTGTTCTATAGTATCAGTAAATATTAGTTGAATTTCTTTAGTGTTGCAGCATGAGAAAATATTCAGCTTGTTAAAGGTTTACTAGTCATGTTAGCATCTTGGATAATGTCCTCTGTGGCTCTGGAGGAGCTTGTTATATGATTTTGGTTATCTGGCAGAAAAGCCTGTGTTACAAACTCGGCATTTAACAGGCAGTGAAGGTGTAAGAAAAAGATGCTATCGGTTGCATTATGGGAAATGTAGGAACCAGTATTTTTGGAGCTTGAACCAGGACTAAAGTCAGGATATCCTTTTTAAAGGAGTATACCAGAGGTTTTGCATGTTTTAGCCTATTTATTATAAATCACTTACAAATCATTAGGTATCCATTGGTTTCCATTAATGTCTGTGCGGCATGAAAATAAATCATTGACCCCCGAAACATCTCCCCCTGTCTTGCTTTTACACACTCTGCTGTCTGAGTCTGAGCAAGCGTCTGCAGAGGGGATTATCACCCAGACTGGCAACTCAGAACTTTTTAGCCTCCACTCCTCTCTTCTCCTCTCCTCTCCTCTTCATTATTCTATTCTCCTCTCTACTCCTCTCACTACTCTTCTCTCTTCTGCACTCTCCTCTATTTGACTTGACTCTTCCTTACTCTACTCTACTCTACTCCACTCCTACTCCTCTCCTCTATTGTCCTTTATACTGCTACACTCTACTTTTCCTCTCACACACACTTTTTGTGTGTTTTCCTATAACTTTTAACGCTCTCTCTCACGCACAATACTATTTGAGCCATTCTTCTGCCTTCAAGCAGACACACATATAATAATATAATAATAATTATAATTATTATAATGATAATTCCTGTACAATCCTCATGTTTCACATTGCTTCCACGGAGAAGCTAACAGTAAGAAGCTAACAGTAGCTCTGTCAACTGGCGACAGCCCCACAAACACAGACACCTTGTTATGTCAACATATATGTTGGTTAGGTCCTCATTAGTATAGCTGACTTACCGGAAAATATGTCAGTCACACTGGAAAAGGGTAGCAGAAGATTCATTTAACGTTTTAACCCTCATTTTTATTATGATAATTTGTTAGAAAATCATTGTAAGTCTGTGGAATGTTCTCATATTGTGTATATGTTTATGTTAGAAGGGTTTTGGATTGGGTTTGGGAAGAAGTGCTTTGAGCATATATTTTGATTTGTGTGAGACTATCAGAATAGTGTGTTTGTTTATTGTCTGTACAGCATGTTTCCCCATGTGCCTTTTTGGATAATCATCACGAGTTTTGTGTGTGTGTGTGTGTGTGTGTTGTGTGTTGTGTGTGTGTGCGTGCGTGTGTGTGTGTGTGTAAGTGCTCGGCCAAGACATTGGCCTGAAGCCCTGATGTCATATTTCATTCACTGTTATGCAAGTAAATAAGTAAGTAGCACATTCTGTCTGTCTCTGTTCTCCCGGCGTTCACATCTCTGTCTGCACTGAAGCGTATGTTCTCAGTTGTAACTATGACAAACTGTTTCCCACCTCAGCTCCCGTCTCTTGTGTCTCCACAGGCCACTGAGATGTTCACAATGGTGTTCAAGTGTATGTTGCATGTGGCAGTGAAATGGAAAAGCAGACATTTAACCTATTTTACCCTTGGTAGACAAGGTTTAATAATTGTATGTAATTCCAGTTACTCTCTTTCTTATTTCTAACATCTAGATTTATCTACTATTGTGGATGTCATATTGAAATAGGACCAAATACATTTTGCCTTTTTCTATCATTGTAATACAGCGTATCATAATAATAGAGGAGTGAGTGTATTTTGTGACTTGAAGCAGCTGCATAGAGTTAATTAATTCAACAGAAAAATAAGTGAACATTCCTCAAATATTAACTGGGTATGTACCAACTTAATTAAGACTGAAATGCAGCGCTGTTTAAGGAAAGTAAAGTAATAATATTTCCCCAATCAACAGTGTAATAACAGCGGCATCATCAAGTGCTTCATTGCTTCATTCATGGTATGTGTGTGTGAGTCTGATGATACCCATGATATGAATCTGTATTTGGTACGGGGTCAGGTTCTGGTGAAGTAGATGTCAGGGGGCGGATGTGGATTTAGAAGAAATGGTTTTCAGCGTGCGTCAGAACATTTGGAAAGACTATACTAGATATTTGATTGTGTGATGATATTTCAGTTTGAATACAGAAATTGACTTTGTGCCAGCAGCCATGTCTGATGGTGGTGGTCATTATGAAAGACTACGATTTGGACCTCACAGCCTTCTGTTCTAAAACCAAGGCTTAGTCAAACATTAAAAGCTCATGTTCTCTTGTAGAAACTTGTTTTATGGTCTGTTTTTGAGCCTGTTTTAATTTAATAAGCATCCACAGTGTCTAAATATTGTGAGGAAACTGGTAGAGAGACTAAAAAAAGAATAATTTCAAAGGTTGTTGTGGATACAGGCAGTACGATGCCTTCACGGCCTCCGAGTCCTAAAGCCCAGATTCTGGTTTCAGTGTGCCAGCCTCTGTGTCCGTGTGTGACCTTCTCTTTTCCTCACTTTCCCCTTCCCTTTCCTTCTCTTCATGTCCTCCTCCTCTTTTTCCACTGGGCGGCTGGCCAGGGCCGGAGCAGCCTAAGCAGTGTAGCATTATTGGGTTTATGTGGTGGGCAGGCAGACAGGCAGAGGGAACTGAGCCAGACGGATAACAAACAGCACCCACTAAGGTAAAATAGAGCTGTGTGTGTGTGTGTGTGTGTGTGTGTGTGTGTGTGTGTGTGTGTGTGTGTGAGTGTGAGTGAGAGAGAGTGCAGGAAATGTGGCTGCCAGACCGGGCTCTCTGACACTGTTGGGCTAGTCACTGTGGTGCCAGTGATGAGATGAACAGGGCTCCGTCACAACTTGCCCCCCCTCTCTCTCTAGATCTTGTTTGCTCTCACACTCTCACATTCACTCCTTTTTCTGAGGAAAGAAGAGTATCCTGTGTGTGTGGGGAGAGAGGGACAGACTGACCAGTGCAAATGATGTAATTTCTCTCTTGGGGATTTCTGCAGTTTGTTGATGTGCTTTTTGCTCAAATCTAAACAAATTCATTCCCCTCCTCACTGGGATCGCACACACATTTATACACACAAAGTCAGACTGACTGTTGGAGTAGCTCTTTACTAGCCATTAGTGAATTTATAGGCAAACCAATATATAAACCATGGATGTTACTAAAAAATTTAAAGTTGTTGAAAAGAAAGTATTTTGTCATGTATAATGGTTTAAAACAACCTCACAGGGTCTTCATCATTCACAAGTTCTTCCTTTTGTTCTGTCTCCTTCCTTTTAAAACGTTATACATTTTTAAATACATTTTAATGTAGTAGCAGTCAGTGCACATGAAGCATTTCATCCCTTTTAATGTCTTAAACTAATGCCTCCCTCTCCGCTTGACTTAAATCTCTCTTGGTTCAGTAACCAAGTGAACTGGTGACCTACGTGTGTCATAGTTGGATGGATCTGGATGACTTAGTGACTCTGGCAGCAAGGAGAGTGTGTGCAACTTCAGTCAGAGAATTGTTCCACTCTTCCGACCTTCACCACCAGATGGCAACAAATCTATTTGGCTTCTCCTCAAATTCAGTAGCTTGATCAGTGTGGACCAGCAACACACTCATACTGTCTCTCACTTGTGCTTGGTTCGTGCATTCTGTGTGGCTAGACGTGCAGGAGCCAGAGACTGTCATCTGTGTACCTTGGTGTTCATGCTTCTCGTGCTTCTCGTGACGCCTGAAAGCACCAGCACTTTAGTGACTTTAGGAAATTCAGCTCCCTCTCGTCCCCCAACAAGAAAAACGAACCTCACTCCAGTTGGCCAGTGGTTCCAGTTTCTCTTTGTTCTGTGGCGCCGTCTATGTTGTTTCAAATTTCAGGTGCTGCAAACCATTGTGCGTGACTCCATTGTGCCCATTTTGGCCTTGATTACATCAGTCTGGCTGCACAAGAGCTACAACTAGTGAGAATGCTTTATTGCTTTCTATAAAAAGGTTGACATACACAACCTGACTGCTCTTCATTACTGGATCCTGCACAGATTACTCATCTGTTGTACTGAAACCGTGAGCTGCAGTTCTCAGGCCAGTCTTGAAACTCTCTGTGCTGAAATACAACCTGGAGAACACCAGCTGTTTTCAGAGTAAAAGCTCTAAAAAGCCACGGTACACTACCTGCTCATCACCAGAGAACACAGTGGAGTATTTAGCAGCTAAAGAGCCAAAATATTTCCCTCATGAGTTGGTAGAGACCAAAAACATAGCTAAAACAGATTGACTGTACTGTAGGACTGAAACATGACTCCAAATGAATGAAAGTGATGCTCATGACTGTTGGATGAGTAAACATGTGACTTTTTGCCACATCAATGTACATTCATGTCTTAAACTCAGATTTAAGATGAGCACAGAGTAACGATCCTCCTTTTAGCAGATGAATGTGAAAACAGTCAAACCCTGCACATACGTAATTCTGCACAATGATACTCAAACATACAAGTAAACTAACAATGAGCAAAGCACGTTTCTGAGTGCAGTGCAGTATTAAATTAAAAAGAAAACCCAATATAACTCAATTATTGCATTGAGTGCAACACACTAAATGTATATTTACGTGTGTGTGTGTGTATTTTTATCTAAGTACTATTTGTGTGTCTGTCTGTCTGCAGGTGGGCTGTGGAGTGTCTTCACATTGGGTGGAGCTGGCAGCAAAGCCGGGATAGACCAGGAACACAACCCCTTACCTTTGTCCAATCAGAGCCTTCTGTTACTGCTTGTCCTCGCCAATCTGACAGATGGGCCTGACTGGCCCAACCCCTACCGCCAGGCTATTACGTGTTTCAGAAACACACAAGGTATAATATTTGTTTATTTTGATCCATTGTACATGTTTGAGAGTTGTTCATGTGTATGAACTGTACCAGACGGCAAAGAAGTAATGTAATGAAATAATAACCCTGATTATATTCGCCTCTGCCCATGTAGACACATCGTCGCTTCCCGTGGAGCAACCTCACACTTTCCAGATCAATTTCAACAGTCTGTACACAGCGTTGTGTGAGCAACAGCGCTCTGACCAGGCCACACTACTACTGTACACCCTTCTTCACCAGAACGCCAACATGAGGACATACATGCTCTCCAGAACCGACATGGACAATCTGGTGGGTAGGATAGCAGTGAAGGCCGTTGTTAATTTAGCGAGTGTGCTACACAAATGCATGCACATTCATTCCTTTTTCAGTCTGACATTTTTTGTGTAGTTTATTGACAAGGCAAAAGCACCGTTAAAAATGAATGAAGTGTGATTGGCTAATCCTCAACAAAACACATTATGCAGTCCTTCCTTGCCCACATGGGTATGGCCATGAAATCGCTTCATCTAGGGCCGATGCTATGGCTCAGTAAACAGCGAGGATGTATGCAGTGGCAGCTGGTGCTATTCTGTCCATATGGGACAGTTATTCTTTATAGCAGAGTGAATGTACTGAGGCATTTAGTGAATGAAAATCAATCTTTAGCTCAGCATGTCAGATGGTATCACATAGGAGTATGGTGGACGTCACATCTGAGGCTCTTTCACGCAGTGGGACACAGAATAATTTGGTCTTATTGGATAGGAGTAGGAGTTAAAGTCGTGTATATCTGTTAAGCATTTGTACCAGGTTTAAAGGGAGACAAATTACAATTTAAACTAAACTAATTGCAATATAAATTCATGAAAATAACCAAGCATACGCAGGAAATGACCTCAATTTACCATCATATTCTGAAACTGAAGGTCAATTAAATTCCATTATGTCTGATATGAGTATGACATTTCTGTGTTACTCCCTATTTATTGCTGCTATAACAAAATATCATCATTAGCAGATCTAGATTGAGCTTATTATGTAGGGGGGCTACTAATGAGTCTAGCCACTTTCTCTGCCAAGCAATAAAGCACAGCTGCACGACAGAGTAATGAGCTAACGCTGCAACTGTTTGTGTTCATCGCTCACAATGCTAGCTACTAACTGCTTCCATTCTGACAGTATGATTGTGAGAATTAAATCTTTTGCATACTGTTGTCATTAGCCGCTCACTTTTACCATCTGTTCTGCATACATCTGAATAAAACATCAGCCTCCCCCTATAGTTTAGCAGTCATGATGTAAAATATAGTCTCCTCAACAAGCAAATGCAGTGCTGCTTTTCCTGTTCTATTGTCTGGTTTACTTGGTACTCACACACCACACACCACAGGTGGAAACACTACTGTAACAACGGGCCTTTATGTAGTATAAGTAATAATGTGAGTTTATTGGGCTTATGTCACCTGACAGATTAAGCTTCGACAAAGCCCCCTGGCAAGACACCAAAAGCTTCCTTTCGCTCAATAGAATAATACAAATAATACATTTTTGAATGTGTATCTTTTGCAAGATTGAAGTTTACATTTTTTTCCACCGTTGCTTCTGCAATTTGTCCCCTCATGCTGTTTGATTGTGCCACATCCAAGGCCTTCCTCACAAATTGCTAGAACATCCACAATTCCACAGTAATCGGCCCCAACATGAGGTGGTTAATTAGTATTTGTTAAAATGTTAAACCAAGGAATAAGGAATGTAACTGACCTGTGGCAAGTCCCACACTACCTCAAAGCTCCTCAAGGAAAAGCAATGTTAAACACCCCAGTATTCTCAGAAGTACACACTGCAATGGTGGATCTTGTAACTAAGATTTAATCAATGTAATTTCTGAGACAACATCTACACACATGCTCAGCCCTTCCTCCTGGTCTCCCACTCTTCCTCCCAGGTGTTGCCCATCCTCGAGATCCTTTACCACGTGGAGGACAGAAATTCTCACCATGTCTACATGGCCCTCATTATTCTGCTCATCCTCACAGAGGACGATGCCTTCAATCGCTCCATCCATGAAGTGGTGGGTGGACACAGTTTAATACACATTGTTATTATTGCCACTGCAACCTTCCATTTCTTGCAGTGGTTGGGATAATTGTGAATCATTCCTGATGTTTTCAACAGGAATGTCTCATTTCTGTGTTCCTCTCCCTCTCACAGGTATTGAAGAACATCTCATGGTACACAGAGAGGACGTTGACAGAGATCTCACTTGGAAGTTTGCTCATCCTGGTGGTCATCCGCACCATCCAATTCAACATGACCCGGACAAGGGTAAGTTTAACACTCATTCACACACACAGTTTATGCACTTGCAAAGCAAACAGATATGCATTCAGAAATCCATCAATTGACACTAGATCCAGCTGTAAATATTGAAATAACAAAGCCATTTGCAGTTTAACAGTAACATCAGGTAACGTGTATATTTGTGTGCGTCCTTTCTAGGATAAGTACCTCCACACCAACTGTCTGGCTGCACTCGCTAACATGTCGGGCCAATTTCGTTGTCTCCACCAGTACGCTGCCCAGCGCATTATCAGGTGAGGATTTACTGTAGGTGTACAAATGACAGAACAGAACAGAGTATGATGTCTTTCTTCCATCCATCCATTTTCCATATGACCTATTCCAGCTCTCGTCTTATTCTAGTAAATTTATCCTTTGAAAATGTATTAAAAGTGATTTGAAACAAGTATTGTGTCAAATACTGGGGCAAAATGACCAAATCTATTTTTATGGTGTACTTTGCCTGTTTCACATTAAATATGTTATCTTTACTGGTCTAAATTAACTAGGGATGCGTGATATGGACAAAATCCTCAGTATATATGGTTTAATATTACAATACCAATACATATTTTGATATAATAAATTGAGGAATTGTTAATGGATAATTCAGTGAATTAAATACCTGACAAATCAAAAATACTTCATCACAATGATGTAAAATGCATACAAAAATCCAACATTGCGAACAATGGTATAATACACCTAGGGGTGATATAAAATGACTGCTGCAGTATAAATGGTGCGGCAAAATCCCTGACAGTAGTCAATATTGTCTCAACTTTAAACTGTGCTGACTATGCATCTTTTCTGAGAAACTGAGTGCTCAACCTCAAAAATATAAATCAGTTAATAAAGTAGACAAAGATGGCACACCATCAAAGCAATGTGTTTCAGCCAGAGGCATTCCTTAGAGCATGAATATGAATAAAGTCTGCCCAAACTAGAGCTATTGCACAAAAAGTGATGTGCTTTCTGACATTTTTGTACTGAAATCAAACAGCACAAGTAGTATTTCACACTTAGCTGGTGTGTATTTCTATCTTCATCTGTGTAAGGAAAGCAAAGAAGCCAACCACTTGTATGTATGTTATAGTTAAATGTTTACATGTCTTTGTTCAGCTTTGCTGTCCTTGTTTTTAGCTCTATTTTTATCTTCCTGAAAAATGTTCTTGGAACTGTGTGCATGTACTCTGAAAGCAACAAAAGTCAAATTCCTTGTATGTGTACACATACTTGGCCAATGAAGCTGATTCTGATTCAAAAGAGTGACAGAAAATGCCCAAAGACATGGGTGGACGTTCTAATTCACACACAAGCACACCCATTCATTTTTAATGAGTCACATTGAATCAGCACGAAATATTTATCATTATAGTAACTTGGCAGTGGCCGCAGCAGAAGAGACTAAGGAATGAAATGTTGAGAGAGTGGTGTGCCTGTGTAGAGAAGAACATTATGTAACTGAGGGAAAGGGTTTGGCCCGTGAGGAGAAGGAAGACTTGAGAGGACCAGGTCCAAACCGCACACACACACACACACACACACACACACACACACACACACACACAAACATCAAGTAATTCATGTCTGTTTGTTAAAATCACACGGGAAGGAACGTTTCCTTCCCTGAAGATGTGCACACGTTCACGCATACTCAAGGATCCTCTTATCTTCCTGCCAATGTCTCTCTCCATATCTGTGACTCTCTGGTGTTTTGAGTCAGAGAGGAACACTGTCTGTGAATGTGTACATGTCTGTGCTGTAGTGATGTAGAGCAACTGACTCCATGTCTGATGATAATGATAATGATGATGACTATGATGAGCAGGGCTGGGCTAAACTGGCTTGCTGTCTGGTTGGCTGGCTAGATAAAGGGAATTTCCCGCCAGGAATTTCCAAATGTGTGCCAGGCAACGCTGAACTCTGCTCCTTAATTGACTCTCAGAGAGAATCACAGTTGGTGCTGTTTATTTACAGGCAGCAGTGGATTTGAACTACCTCCACCACCTGCATCCTTCCTTATTATTCCTTATTATTCCTCTCTCTCATTCATTCACTGATTACTCTAATGTGTGCAGACTCAACACAAACGGTTTAGTTCACAATACGGCTGCAAGTAGCAATTCTTTTCATTATTGATTGATCCACCAGTTACTCTGTCACTTAATTGATAAATTGTTTGGTCAGCAAATAGCAAAAAATCTCCATCAGCCGATGGTGGCATCTTAAAATGTTCGGTCTGACCAACAGTCCAAAACACAGAAATATTCAGAAGAAAATATTCACATTTGAGAAGTTGGAACCAGAGATGTTTTTCTTAAAAATGACGAGAATGACTAATTAAATATCAAAATAGTGGCCTGTTAATTTTCTATTGATCTAATAATCTATTATTTCAGCACCATTTGATTGTTTCAACTCTAGTTCACTGTAGTCCATAGTTAACTAAGCAAACGTTTTCAGTTTTGAATTTGAACAAAAAAAAGGAATGACAAAATATTGCAAACATTTTTACGCTTGTTGAGGTACAAAGGTTTTGTCATTTTGTTGTTTTGGACAAAAGCGTAAAATTTAAATTACAAAATTAGCTTATTTAATGAATGTGTAATAAAGGCTGCGGTACCTGCGTTTGCATCTTCTACTGTAGAGGAAGTATAAGCACCAGCACCAGTGCATGCAGAAAGCACACAAAATAAGAAAGAAAAAGAGCTAGGGTGTTGAGGGTATACATAACCGCAACCCCCCTTATTTGAGTCCAGACGAGGGCCCTTTGTTGCATGTCATCCCCCTCTCCATCAACATAGCAGCTGATAAGACACAACAAGAAAAGAGGAGACATATGAATTAATTTTAAAAACACAAATACCATTTTTGGCGAGCAGCAGCAATGAAATGCCATGATGTATCATGGCATATGTATAAGTTACTGGTCCTCAGCTGATTACATAATCTTGTCACGTATCCTTGGATATATACACCAATAAAGGTGATTGATGCACCAATTTACATTTTACTTTGACAACATTTCCGAAATTCTTTTAAAACATGAGCAGCATTTTAATGGAAACGTAATACATACATGCAAATGTCCAAGTACAGATTTCAGAACAGAACAGCACACAACCATGCACTGTGTGTGTTCAGATAAAGAAAGAACCCTTTGAACTGGTAGAGACAGAGCACCTTTACATCTTCAATGTGTTGGGGTGGACCACGTCTGTCATTACTTCAGCCTCATAACTGATTTTTGGATCAGGCCAGCAGTGTGGAAATCCTTCTGTCGCTGTTTCCTGGGCCGTGTCCGTCACTGCTTCGGCATAAGCGACAGAGCAACTATTCAATGTACTTTTCTTGTGGACAAACTTCCCAGGTGGAACTTGGTCGGTGGTCTCTCATTTGAAATAGAAAAAACTGACATGATAGCATGACAGGTCCTATTAAGTAGTCGTGGCTAATAGGGCCTTTGACATTAGGTCTGGAGATAACAAGTAGACCTCCTCATAGTTGCTCAGATATCTCCTTTCAGCTATCATTTGGCCAATTAGCCTGGATAACGAATGCTGAGAGATTTTGTGTGTGTGTTTTCCAGTGCTGACAGATGGACAGGTGTAGCTCTAAGGGGCTTAGCTGAGCTCTGTTCCTGCATCTGACTTTCCCTAGCCCTTTGCTGTCATTTAATTTAATTTATTCTGCAGTTTTTTCCTTGATTGACACACAAATTAAATATTCAACACCCTTGGGGGCCTACAAAGACTATTAAAAAGTTGTAATTAAAACAGAAGGTGACTAATAATTAGAATAATAATCACTGCAATAAATACGATATGAGACTCTAAGAAATAAGACTCTGTAATGAATAATATCAGATTTAATAAAGAGCTCAACCAGAGAAAAATATATATTTTGTTTGTTTTTTAGAGTTAAAAACAACTCCAAATGACATTGAGTTCTTGTGTGACGACACATGTTGAGTGAGTCAGTTTACTATGGCGTCAAAACTATTTATTAATGGTGTGTGTGTGTGTGCCTATTGACCCACCCAAGGTCGCCCAAGCATACTCTAGGACTCTTGATGTACGTGTCTGTGTCCATCCATCACATGCAATCATGCAATCTCATCCAGACAACCGTACACACACAAACACATACAATAAGGTTAAAGCAAGTCAGTTAAGCAGCAGATCAAACGGCAGACCGTCACAGTCGCAACAGCAAACACGTACATGTACAAATACTGGAAATGTTTTCGAAAAGTAAGCAAGGCTGTGACCTGTTTAGGCAAATAAAAGCCAGGTTAGAAAAAGGAGTTGAGATTGTAAATTTAGCATCATTTTTAGTATTTTGACACATCATTTCTAAAACTGTCTCTTGCCAATTTCATGATTATTTTGTTATTCCAAGACTAATTATTATTCATTACTTTAAAGGCCTCGTTTAGAAAGCAAAACAGGCCCCTCTCTAATAATAATCTGTCTTACATAAAGGCTTCTCTCTTCAGTAAAGCTAAGTAAAGGCCACTATTTGAGTATTTACACAGCACATTAATTACTGGTGAACATGTGCAGTATGACGACTGTGTATTTGTGTTCTGTGGTGCTAGTAGAAGTATCATTTATCTGTCATTGCTGCTCTCACTCCTTTTCCCCTCTCTGTGTCTCTCCCGCAGTTTATTTGCTTTGCTTTCCAAAAAGCACAACAAGGTTTTGGAGCAGGCAACACAGTCTCTGAGAGGCAGACAGGGAGACAACACGGCCTTGCCTGACTATGTGAGTAACTCTCTCTCTCTCTCTCTCTCTCTCTCTCTCTCCTTATGCACTTATTTGCCTTTCTAGCTGAGAGCCAGATGAGAAGATTGATACTAATCTGTCCGTTAAATATGAAGCTACAGCCGATTTGCTTAGCTTAGCATTAAGACTGGTAACGGGGAGAAACGACAAGCTTATGCCTATACACAGGAACATTTTTTGGCTGGGAGCAAATACTTCCTGGCCAAGAAATAGTCCCGCGCATGATGCCCATAAAAACACAAATTGTACATTTTTACACCTCCATTTTTGTACGGATCGAACAAACAAGATATAACATTTTAATTAGTGAGCTTTAGAGGTGCTGCCAGGCTGATTTTTTTCACCTTTGTATGGAGCCAAGCTAGCTGTTTCCCCTTGTTTCCAGTCTTTATGCTAAGCTAAGCTAACCAGCTTCATACATAGCATACAGACATGACAGTGGTATTGATCTTCTCGTCTAAATTAACTATTTTACCCTAACATTTTGTAATGGTTTGAAAAACAAGCAATTGTCATAGCATTTAAATTCAAACTGTATTTTTATTGAATAAATGTATCATCTAAATTATAATCATCATAAGCCAGTGTAGCTGTTGTGTTGGTATTATTTGATTTCTGCCTTGTAGCGTCTCCTCCATCATGGATTTTTAAATTTTTTTGATGTCTCTCTGTCTGCTGTAAAAGACTGAGACAACTCCACATTTTGCTCCTGGCACCAATTATGTTGACCAGTTTAAGTACTGGGATTCATCTGAGGATGTAGCGCATAGATTGATGTTGTTTCTACGTTTTCAGCCGCTGGGAAGCATCACATTTAAGGCCTGTTTCTGCAGGCCCACAGTCGAGTGGCAGTCTGCAGCTCTGTCTACTCCAATCCTTTTTCTTCTTCTCATTGGTTCCCAGCCCACGTCCCACTCATTTAATTGGTGCTGAAATGGAGTCTCCACTTGTAGAATAATATTTGATGAAAGAATTGAGCGTTTATAAAATTGAATGTCGGAATCAGTAAAATTGAAATTTCTCTGAAACACGTTAATCTGAAATTGAAATCTTAACAGCACCACTGCTGTGACTAAGTGGCGGAGCTTAAAGCAATAGATTAATCAGGATGTTGTCCCAATGCAATCAAGTATCTGTGGATCTCACCAGTAGCCACACCTGACCAATGAGTGCACTCTGTTGACTATTGACTGTGTATAATTGTCTGTATTTGTGTTCATCTCTGCCTTCAGGTCTGTCTGTATACGTCTCAGTCTGGCTGTCTCATTAGATTTGCATGGTCCTAGATAAGTGCGCGTGTGCGTAAACATATTTGTGTGTGTGTGTGTGTGTCTTTGGGGGTTGGAGATGTATTAGGAGGTCCCCATAGATGCCCTTAGGTGTTTAGGAAACGTGAGAGTTTTTGAGTGCTCCTTCAACCGTGTAGTGACTGTCTGATGAGGCCCCTTACAGACAGACATCTATGCACACACATAAACACACACACGCTCATAAAAACATATAAAATGCAATTATCCAGCTTTGTTTTGATGCCTCCTTCCTTAAGGGTTTATTTTAATGGTCTGTTTTATTTATACACATGCATAAATGCCCAATACATATGACGTAAAATGGAAGAGAACAACATAAAGAGAGATTACTTTGCCATGATTAAATCTTCTCTGTTAAAGATATCAGTCCTGCCAGCTGTTCTCTCCATAGAGAGTGCACTCAGAGTGAATGTAATAATAGTGACAACAATAATAAGACAAATACACTGTGAGAGGTCAAAGTGTAAGGTCTAGTAGAGTATAGTAGAGTTTCAATATGTTGCTCAAAGGCACAAGGCAAATTTTCAGTGTGATTATTTCATGGGATTTTTACAACAAGGGTGTTCTTTCCTAGAATAGTGTCTGACATCCCGTCTGGATCATAGACTTTTAAGACAGAGCTGGTCTGGACTTTTCTGATACCGCTGTTATCCTTGAGCTTAGACTATACTAACTCAATGTGACATTGGTTCCCATGTCTACAAGGGTTTCCGTGGCTACTGTTCACAGCTACAAGTCAACTTTTAGCTTTATTGTCATCTCTTGATTAAAAGGAACATATTGTGTCGTTTACCTTGTGAGCATGTGCACACACATACACCCACTTAGAGATATAAATTCAGCTTAATTGTGTCTTTGACAGCAGTTGAGTTTCATGTGAGCTCACACACAAGAGCACAATCAGCTTTTCCCATGTATTTGGCAGTAAACTTCTTGGTCTTAGTCAGTGTTTTTGTGTGTTTGAGGGAGGGGGACCTTCCTGCCTGGCCTTGATTATGGCTGTTTATCATTTGTTTTCATTGATTTTCAGCCTTTGTGAAATCCTCCCTGGGTTTTTTTATTCTTATTAGTTTTATGGAGGGCATTGTCGGTCTGTTGATCAGTCCACCGCTTAGGTGCCGGCTGAAATATCTCAACAGCTATTGGGTGGATTGCGGTGAAACTTTGTAGATTGTACCTGCTAAACATGTTAGCATTGTCATTGTGAGCACTTTAGGAGCTCAAAGCACAGCTGAGTACTGCCTCACGGAGCTGCTAGTGTCTCTTAGTCTTTTTTTAAATTCTCATTTGCATTGAAGTATGGCATAGATCGAGGTTTTCAAATGTAGACCTGATGACCAAATGTAGGGATGCTACTAACAATTCATTTTCCTCAATTAATCTGCATTTTCTTAATAGTTTACTCACCACCATCTCCCAAGCTGCTCTTCACAAACCCAAAGATATTTAGTTTACTATCACATAAAACATTTGAGAAGCTGGAAACTAGAGAATTTTTTGCTCTACTGATCAGATCATTTCAACAGAAGTGACCCATTATGCTGCAGTGAATTTCACATAGGACTGTTTATCTTCATCAGATTCTGTCATGGATGATAACGCTGTGTGATTTCTGAATGTGTGTGACAATGAGCGCTTAAACTGTCTTTGCATATAGACTAAATCTTAAGCAAATATCCGGCTTACTTGTTCATATAAACTGAGGGGTGAGATTGTAGATTAAAAAAAATACACCGCTAGTTAAATGTTTAATGCAATGTCAAATACGAAACGAAGGATATTCCATAGAACTGAAGTTAATGGTTGCAAACGTTATCTATAAGCGGAACATTAGCTGACCAGCCATTTATTTCTACTCTCTGGCATCAGTATGAATATTAAACTGAAATTTACATAAAACCTTACTCATAGCTTTTCTTATCTGGCCAGCTGTAATGACCTCACACACTGGCTAAGGTCTGTCAGTGGTTTCGGAGATGTGACGTCTAAGAGAAGCACTGCTCATTGTGTCGACTCCTTTGTTTTTTTCGTCTCTGGCCCTCCTCTCCTCCTCGAGTACTAATGTAATTGAAAGCATCCTGCTCTGGTGGTATTCATAAATCCACTTCTTAAATTGGGAAGGGAGGGAGTTTAGTAAAATATATGGAGAGATAAAGAGGAGCAGAACATGTGGAGAAAAGAAGAACAATAGAAAGAGGAGAAACAAGCAGGAGGAGAGGAGAGGAGATGAGGGTGGGTTTGTGATGGGCATCTGGAAACAATGTAATTTGGCTGAGTCTGGCTCTGGAGAGAGAACTAATGTTTGTTTAATGTGGGATTGTCCTGGACATGTAATTGCTCTCTTTAAGAGGGGGAGACTGAGAGGAGGATATGAAAAAACGTTGTCAAATTCTCTAAGCTGTGGGTTAAAGCTGGGTGCATTCTGCTTATGTGTTAATGTCTCCCTCTTTTTCCTCCCCCTCCGTTTCCCCCCTCTCTCCCTCTTGATGTCTGCCTCTTGGTCCATGTTTCTCTCTCACATATACACACATAGAGCACACACACACACCCCCATCCTCGTATGTGTTTGTGCTGCTGTGTCTGGTTAGTGTCAGGGAAGAAAGAGTGAAGGGCTCGGGCCCCTTGAGCCCCCATGGGACAGCCAGGGGCTCCCAGTCCAAGCAGGGCAGCTCTCAAGGGGGCCCGCGGTTGCTCTCTGTACCTCTGATTGCAGATTTTTTTTTTTTTTTTTGCCCTTTGAGATATGTGCAGTGACATGCTGCATGTACTCGTACACACAAACCAACATACAAAGGAGGAAGTATGTGCTGGGTTGCATTGCATTGCGTTGTGTGTCACTGTTTATGCTCCCAGCCAGTGGTAGTGGTAATGTTACTTCTCTGCCTCTTAGTCTGTTTACCGTTGCACATTTCTGGGAAGAGACTACAGGCACACACACACACACACACAGAGCCAGAAGCATGTTGGACCACCCTGTCTATGTGTTTATGTGCACTGGTTGAGTCACAATCTGTGATCTCTTTTTAATAGCCAGAGTAGACACATGCATTAGCTTTGTAGCACCATTCTTCTTGTTTAGGGAAAAAGCAGAGCCCGAGGATATATCAACAGATAATAAACATTATGCCTTCTGTTTGTTATCAGGCCTTCCAGGAATTTGCCACTTTCTTATTAGGCTACAAGATTGTTTTTAAGAATTCACAGTTGTCTATTAATGTTACAAGCTCATAGATGACTAGAAATTGTGTCTTTAAAGTTGATAATCCTAACCTAGTCTGAAATAATATGTAGGTGAAAAGATCATTTTAACCAACAGCACTTATTGTTTGAGTTTTTAATCAAGTGGCATTCATGTTTGTGCTGAAAATGATTATTTAGTTCATTTGAAGTGGCCTTCATCAGATTATTTTTTCTTTGCTTTGTTGTAATGTTATTTTTCATTGCCTTGAGTGGCTTTTACATTGTTAGTTGATGACTCAAACATATTCTGCTAATGGATTCATGCGGTCTTAAGGGTCCCATGTGGACCTTGACCGATAAATTGGCAGATATTTTCCTTATTGCAGCTGTATCGGAGTATATTTTGGCCAAAGTAACAAGAAATTGCAGCACTCAAATGCCGAAGTATGTTTGAGGTAATTTAGAGACGGTGTTGCATAGTTTCTCATCTAATTTCTCAGTTTTTAAATCTAACAATCTCTTTCAAGATTTTTCGTTTATGTGTTTTTGTCAAAATTTTTTAGTATCCAGCTGATATTTTGTTATCAGATTTTTTGAACTCATACAACAGATATGGATATTTGTATCGGCCTCAAAAAATCCAGTATCAAAACCATGTTTTATATTACTGTGTTTTGCTGTGTTGTCATTCGTTATCTATTTACCCACCAGCCTCCATACAGGAGGAGTTATAGTTTTTGACATATACATTAATAAACACTTATTTCTGCTTACGACTACATTATGGTGTGTTGTAAACCATTTCTAAATGTTTATTCACTGCTTATGAATGACTTAAAGTAAAGTGTTGCCCATACTGTAAAATGACTTGTTGTTCAATGTATTCCCCACTTCCAGTCTCCTTTTCCATACTTTTCCATCCTCTCATGGTCTTTCCCTCCTCTGCATATTTTATATGAAATGATTATGTTCTATGGCTCAATCACAAATGGGAATCTCATGTATTTTCAACTTTTACTTCTCAGTCTCTGAGATTGTTAAATATGGCGGTTTCATCGCCTGGCCTTACGCTGACATGTCCATTTCATCTAATTCCACGGTGCTGATGGAGACTCTGGGACAACATCATGTGCAAGGACAGGAATTATTGTCTCCCTTCATACATGGTGTAGGTGGAAGTAGGAATTGATTGATTGAAGTGTGAATGTTACATTATCCTGTCATATTTCTGAAAGTTTTTCAATCACCCCACAAGACTGATGTACATTATCACACCGCTTCCCCTGAAATCAGAGGTCACAGTGCACACACACACACACACGGAGCTTCTTGTCATTTCATGTGAAAATACCCACAGGGGAGAGATGAGCAGAAAAATGAGGAAGGTAAAGGCTGCCTATATAAGTCACTTTCCTCAATTTCATACCATACCAAACCTCTAATATATTTGGCTTGTTGTCTGGAGTCTAGCATAATGACATGAGGATTATCAACTAGGTTATTATATCAGGTACCTCTGAGTTGATGATCTGGTGAGAAGCACCTGAGAAACTAGCTTTTTACTCCTTTTTTAGCACTAGCACATCCGATTCAAAGATATCAAACAAATGATTATTTTATTTAAACATTTTAATCCCTTAAAAACTGAATAGAGTTCAGTTTCCAACAAAGCCATTCTTTTTCACACACCAGAAGGAAATAATGTAGTAGTCATTTTTTACTGTTCTCACAGACATTAGCAGTGTGAAAAAATGCAGCTCCCTCATTCATTTGAATGGGACCAGACCATCGACGCAGTGGGGGTGCCAAGACTGAGAGTTGAACCTGGCTCAACTTTTGCTGGAACGTAAGCCAGCAAGGCGCTGCGTTGGCCAATGTACGACTGAAGATTCACACATTGTACTGGAAGTTCCCAGTAGATTTTATTTAACAAAGCATTGTTTCTACCTAACAGAGATCTTCATCAGGCATAGACAATGGGAGATATCAGTGCAACATTTGCCTACAGTGTATTGTGCTACTCTCTGTCTGCCTGTGTTGGTCTCTCAAATACATGCAAGCACATATTTCTGGTAGATTATTTTGTAACATGAACTCCATATTTCTACTGTTTACCTTGTGATTGTCGTGATGGAAGATAAAAATGATGGCTGCTGCGATAGTTTTCCAGAGTAGAAAAATACTTCCTGATACAGACTACTGTGCAGGGAAAATCAGGGACCTACTGGACTTCCTGAATCATATTTCATTGTCTCACAGGTACCTGAACAACACACCCCCATCAATGCACCCCCTTGCCCTTTTTAGACACAGGGCTGTTTTTTTGTCACACCCACTAAGGTGTTGTTAGTAGCAAGCCCCAGTAAATGAGGTTTAATTACGATAGATAGATAGATATTTCATTTATCCCCTGGGGGGAATTCGCAAAGCCATGTTTTTTTACGCGCACTCAATGAACTGAACTTGAGGTTTAAATTGCCATGTCTTTGGTGGTCTTTATAGAAGTTAACACTGAATAAAATGGTCTATAATGAGGTTGCGCTTTACAAATTCTAAAGTAACCTCTTAGACTGATGCCACTCTTTATGTAGCTCATTATGTCAAGTCTGTCTCCTTGTGTTCCACTCATTAAGGTTGTGTCCTGCTGAGAGCTTTTGGTCTCTCTTGAATTTTTTTCCTTACCTGCGTAGTGAAGACGATGCTAGGCCTAGTTAGGTTACATGTTGGCCTGTTTCTCTGTATATCTGTCAGCCTCTTATCTTCTCTCCTTCATTGCTCTGACTCTTTCTGTATTTATTCTCGGGCAGTAGGAGTGCCACCCCTGCAGGCAGCAGGTGCTCTGGGGTCCTAATGATTGTCTACTTCCAAATGGTAATTAGGGCAGCCCCGCTGTGCCCTGGTCTTTTCCTGACTGAGGCACAGCACAGCAGAGCACAGCTAGCAGCAGATCAATTAGCACTGCCCACCTATCTGCCAGAGTACCGTTGCCGCCGTTGACGTCATCTTTTTTATCATTATCACTCGCGTCATCGTCGACAGCACTGCTGTTTTGCCCCCCAGCCCTCCTGCTGTTAGTGCTAGCCAAGTCTCCGAGAGCTAGTGTGCTTATAACAATGTGTCTGTCTGCAAATATGCTGGATTTCCTCTCCACACAGAGAGTGATGCAGCGATTGTCCAACACAGTCTCTCCGAAACAGATCCTAGACACAGACTGGCAGGCAACATTGTTGGTGCTGTAATTCTCGGGGCAAACACTGTCTTTTGCCTCATTCTGTGTGTGTGCGTGCAACACAGGATGTTTTGTGAGGCTATGGAGTAATAAGAGGCTGACCTTGGCACAATGCTCTACAAAATGGTGTGATTATGAGATGCCCGTGGTACCATAATGCAGGTCAGACAATGACCTATTTAAAAAAACTCCCAAAAGACACGGCAGGCTGCTGCTACTCAGCCAGTCTGACCCTCTCTGTCTGTCCACGTGGTGTTCTTTTCTTCTCTTCAGGCTTTCCTTCATCTATCTTTCTCATTCAAACCTTCCCTATTTTTTTAGCCCATTATGATATTGCTTCAGGGATAAAAATGCAAATATTCTATCTTGTATTCTGACACTGTATAAACAGAATTCAAGCTGTCTTTTAGGTGTGGCTTTTGACTCTTTCTGTTTGTCTCTCATTCATGTGTATCTGTCTGTGTTTATCTCCATGCCCTTGTCTTTGTCAGTACTCTTTCTTAATATGTCTGGTTTGTCTGCCCTGCAACAGCCTGCAGTGAGCAGCGGGGCCAGCCAGGGAATCACTAAGCTATTGGTTTAATGATGCCAGCTCCTACTTTACAGGGATTTACATGTCTGTGTCTCTAAACACCCTGTCCACACACACAATCACTTGCATAAGAACACGCATGGGTATGATAGGACGGCTAGACACACACACAGATAGTGTAGTGTCCTTCCCAGTCGCTGATTGCATCTCTAAACTCTATAATTTTCCTTGTCAGACGGATATCAAAGGTCAAACATACCTGCAGACATAACACATTCGTGCCCAGCATGTTGAGGTATTAGCAGCAGAATGAGGCAGATGGAAAAGCTTACAAACACACACAGGCATATACGCACACACACACAGGCTTCCTATAAGATTTGTGTAAATGATGAAACAAGTAAAATGGGGCAGGATCATTGAGACTAATGATATAGCTCATGTCTGAGGCCTATGTTTTCCTGGGTGGAGAGAAGACATTAAATAGCAGCATGAGTGGTTGTGACTAAATGACAATGCAGGAGGCTGGAAAATAGCACATGACTGGAGGAGAAGGAGCAGAATAGAGGAGGGGAGGGGAGGGGAGGGGGAGCTGGAGAAAGAATAATGGTTTCATGCAATCATACAAACACATGTCAGGTGTTTTCTGGCTGTCTAGTGGATATATTTTTGGGGAAAACAAATGCGAGAGAACAGAGTGGGAAGTGGAGGAGGAGCCAATATATTTAAATCCTGTCTGGGTTTCAAGTAGACCATGGACCTCTTAATCTCATCCACTTGACAAACATACACACTGGGCCAGGCAGACGTCTAGCTAGCCTATTTTCATGTGACCTGAATTCCCTAGTGTGGCATTTTTTTCCCTGCCAGGCTAATCTCATTAAGCTGGATGCAGAGCTAGAGAACAAACACACTAGGCATCCCTCACTCCTACTCTACCTGGCTCTCCTCCTTTTGTCTCCTCTTCATCGCGTTCACTTTCTTCATACTCTGCTTCCATTTTTCTTGCCGTCTCCTCTTCCTCCTACTCAGTTGTCTCCCATATCTGTCCCTGTTTCTGTCTAATTATGGCCTGCCACAGTAGAACAGAGTAGAGGAGCAGGCAGTAGAGTTGAGCCCAGAGAGCCACCTCTGCTTCCAGACGCACAATCAATCCTCATTATAGCCGGCTCCCCCTGCCTTCCACTGGTCTCTTCAGGTCTGCCTGTTAAAGCTCCACGCCACTGCGCACCTTTGTCAGCCAGCCTGTGGAAATCAATCAATCAATCAATCAATCAATCAATCAATGGTCAACGCACAACAGAATACAGTTTTTCACAATCATCCTAATCCCCCTGCCTACTTTCAGGCGGTGATTCTGTGTGTTCATGTGCATGTGATTGTGCGTATGTGTGGCCACTGCAAAAAAAAAAAAAGGCCACACAGCAAGCAAAGTTATTTATAAGATAAGGACTTGTTTCTGAAGCAGGGCACCGAAGATGGAATATAAAATGCTACCACATGCAGTTCTGTTACAGATGGTTAGCCCAGATTGGAGGTGGAATCTCAGCTTCCAATCAGCTTGCCGCCGCAGTCTCGCCGAGCTGCTGTTTTGAATTTGGTCTTAGCCGGTATTAGCAAATTCTTGGTCAAAACAGGTCATCATCAGAACAATGATGTTTGTCATGAAAATGAATCATTTAGGATAAGCCTTGCAATGGAGAATATAAAGGCCCATTTTCTTCTCTATGAAAGTTCTTGTTTGTTTGTTTTTCCATGGTAACAAATAGATTTTATGAATGTTCTTTATTACACTTTCTAAAATTTTAAATGTGTGTCATGGCACAGAGGAAACAAGCTTTTTATCATAAAGCTTTACTGATTTATAAATCTATACATTAAAGATTATACTGGCTTGCTCAGCATCTTCTTCTAATGTATTTTACAGGAATTACAATACTTCCTGGGGAATACACATTTCTCATTTAAAGCCTGAAATGAGGCAGGATGTAACCCCAGAGGAAGAAACTAAGGCGAGGCTTCCTGTAAAGCAAAGATGGCGATTAAAGTTTTGGGACCAACTGGCTGAACTGATGTTATGATGTTTCGCTTTTTTTTCTTGTTCCAGTGTTGTCATTTAAATGCCCCAGTCCTTGATTGGTATTCAGTCCCTGAGCTACTGTCACATCATGATAGATAGTTCACAGTCTGCAGTTTTTGTAGCAGCTGAAGAGTGATGGTATGGTCTGTATGTAAGGTGATGCCCACACACTGCCTATCCATCTGTGTTGAACAGGTATTAACGGTCATGTAGACTAAATCTTTTAATTTTTTTCTTATCATTGTCGAGAAAACATCATGTCCACTTGTGAGTGGACTTCTAATGCACAGCTGAGGGCAAAGGTGCATCGTCTCCAGGAAGGCAAAAGAAAACTTGATAAATCTTGTCTTCGGATCCTAAGTGCTGTTTATTCAAAAGTGGAGTCAACTAAAAGCCTCAAAGAAATTTTCAGGATTTCATTGACTGCTTTTCGTACTCTCAAGTAACTTCTTCAGTTCTTGCATGGGCTAGTTTGCATCTTGGTCTCAATTCTTTAGTTTAAGGGATTCTTATAATCTTATAAAAAAAATGTTTATGTAAAAAAGTTTAAAAGGATCACATTTACTCACACACATACAGCTTTTCAATGTGACCCGGTCTTGCTATTCCAGGTAATCATACAGACCCAGTATCAGCACTGGAAAGGGTCAGAGAATCTTTGCCGTGTGTGTTACAGCGGTGGTCATTCTACCACTGGACTTATTTCATTAGTACACCATCGCATTAAGCTAAGCTGCTTTGAATGTTCTTGACTCTTAGTCTGCATTTTTGTCTCAGCTTCTTCTTAGCTGTTGTCGGTCTTTTTGCTCTGCTTTGCATACTGTTTTATAGAGTAGATATATCTCAAGGTCAAACACTTTTTCAAATACCCTTACAATAAATTGGACAAAATGTTTTTCTTTTTGGCAAATGAAAAACACAGCATTGTGCCTCAAGTCTGTTTTGCTAGCAGTGTTTTTCATTGAGATGAAGCGTGGTGCTGTTCATTGTTTTTTATTTTTGGAAACTGTCTGCATCATCTAGGCATCTTATCTATAATACCATCAGTACATGATAGATTTTGCAGAGCTCTGCCCACAGTTGTCACACCATGGGAAATCATATCTCATCTCTTGAACTGTATTCATAAATTCATTGCTGCCTGGTTTTTATCTCTTTAAAGATTATTCATTTTCCCACAGTCTCTCTGCCGTTTCCTTTCTGTGCCACCATGGGACATGCCATGTGGGACGTTATCTCGTCACGGTGGCGTCTGTCTGTCTGTCTATTTGTCTGTCTATGTAGACACATTGTTGTGAGCACAGTAACTAAAGAACAACGATAGAATCTCTGTTGTTAAACCGTAGGTTCCCCAAATAGAGCAGATGGTCTGGTGAGATTTTAGAATGCCTTGCTGCTTAGATTTCCATATTAATGACGAGTGATCTTCTTGGAACTACCAAAACTCCTTAAAGTAATAAAGTCGGGCTGTAGGTTAACTATTTTAAGAGCTACAATTGGTGGTACAAAGGTTAAAGCTTTCGTAGCACCAACAGGCTGACAGTGTCCACTCAATTCCTAGTTAGTTACCAAGACCTGACATTGTCCTCAGGTCTATTCCCAACACCCTTCTTGTTAAAGCATCTCAAGTTCCATTTAAAACTCAGCATTTATTTTTATTTTTAGTTCCTCAGTGGCTAGAGGTGATGGGAGGCGGATTTTTGTTACCTTTGGACAGAGCCAGGCTAGCCGTTTCCCCCAGTTTCCAGTGTTTGTTCTAAGCTAACTGGTGGTAGCTCCATATTTACCATACAGACATGGAACTGGTATTGATCTTCTCAAAGCTGAAAAGCGAAAGCGTATTTCCCAAAATGTCAAACTATTACTTTAATATATCTTTTGACATTTTAGCTTGAGCTCTCGTAACAACAACACACTCATACACACAGGTTCCTACCTTTTACAGCTTTTTGATGTGTTGTTTTCTCTGCTCCATATCTGTATTTCTGAACTTCATCACTTTTTATTGTGATTTGACTTTGTGTGAAGAACTTTGTAAATAACTCATCATGTCAGCCACTCACCCCCTTCCTCTTTCCCTTCGTCGTTCCCACACCCCTATCTTCCTATACTGTCACCTGTCACTAGCGACAGTTGTCTTTGCCCTGAGAGGAAACATGCTGTGACACGATCTGTGGCTTACAAGGTCACCTTTCTGTCCCTCACTAAGACCTTGACTGACAAGTTAGTAACATCTTTCATCCTTCCTTTCATCCATCGTTTTGCTATTTCTTCCACCTCTATGTTCCCCCCCCTGCTGATCAACCTATCAGGAAGCAATCATTTGAAAACACCATTATAAGTGAAACCACTGTAGTGGGAAACCAATTAACCTTTACATCCTCCCTCTCCCCCAGGCCCAGGACCTGAATGTGATTGAGGAGGTGATCCGCATGATGCTGGAGATCATCAACTCTTGCTTGTGCAACTCTCTACACCATAACCCCAACCTGGTGTACGCACTGCTCTACAAGAGGGAGCTCTTTGAGCAGTTCAGGACGCACCCATCCTTCCAGGACATCATGCAGAACCTGGACACGGTCAGTCGGCTTTCTCCCTGATAGTCGCCTTAAATATCAGAAGTGAATTAGCTGAAGCTTTAACCTGGGAGAGCTATACCTCAAGCTGTTGGCTGATTTGTGGTAATTATTCCATAGATCAAGGTTATGTAGATGTTCCCTGAATGTCCTCCCCGTCTGCAGGGAAAGTTTCAAAAGGCCATGCAGCGCTGGAACATATGTGAACTGCATCGTTAACATAGTGTGCAGTTGGACTGTACCGCATGCTGAGAGCTCTGTGAGCTTAAGTAGTATTGATGAATTAATCAGTCCCCTTGTGTCGAGGGTCTCTGTGTCAAATATTCATTGAGAGTGTTTGCCGTATGGGAGAGGAAGGAACAGAGCAAGAGAAAGCTGTCATTCATAGCTAAATTAGTCATATAGTAGAAGGACGGAAGCTTTCGTGTGTGTATGGGTATGTATGTGTGAGAGTTGGGGGTTGCTGCATACATTGCCATGGGCTCTGCTGTTATCCATAAATATGAGGAGAGCATGCTATCTAGAAGCCCTCGGTTAAGTCAGTCTCCCTAAGGCTATTCTCCAAAACCTTCCCTGTGCTTGCAAATCCGTGTGTGTGAGCATGAGATTCAGGATGAGGGGCTGCTTTGCTCCTCTAAATTAACCCCATATGGGAGGCCTTCAGAGTTAATGAAGAGATTAGTATTAGATAGATGTAGACACACACACACACACACACACACACACACACACACACACACACACACACACACAGTCCTCATGTAGGCTCTGGTGTGTTTGAATTCTCTAAAGCAACCACAGAACGTGAACAGAAAAAACATTGCCTGTAGATGCATTTTTCACTGTTGGTTTGACAAAAAAGAGCATTAAAAAGAATCAGTAATACCTAGAGTTCTTTAATTATCAAATATCAAACATTCCTCCAGGGAAAAGAACCTAGCACAGCAGTGGAAACGCAGTTTCCTTGATCTCTTGTTTCGGCTTAAACCCAGAAGGCATCAGATAATTTGAGCTCCAGTGAAGTGCTTATTTTAAGTCGGATGAAACATGCTCAAACCCTATGGTGAATTTGTAATCTGAAATACTGTATGTATGTCTGTATGAGTATGTGGCCCACAGGCATATTAGCTGAGCCTACGTTAGTAACATTTTGAATTTGTGCATGTTTCCACTCTCTAAAAGCAGAATTCATGCAGTTTTATAGCCATTTCATCAACATTTATCCACTTATTCGCAAAGAGTCACAATCAGTTTTGTTATATAATTGGTATATAAATTATACTATATGTAGCTCTGAATCTCTGCATAGTATAGACTCATTTCTGGGGCAACTTACTGTTGCTAGGAAACATGGCAACCCATGGATAGGTCTTGTTGGCTGTTCATGCAAAAGTAGCAAAGCAACATAATGTTGCTAACAGGTTGGAACATTCACCAGTGTTATTGTTGACAGCATGAAACCCTCATGATGCCACTTTGTTCTAACTTTGATCTCCATATTGCACCCAGTGTCATCATAAAGGGTGTGGCTGCTGCAATATCAATGTGACAGCTCCAAACAGCGGGATTAGAAGAGTCAAAGAGCTTCGTGACAGAAGTGGGAGTTGATATCAAACCTCAATGAGATCAAGACGACATGAGATCCTGTGTATTTAGAAACAGGATTTAAGGGTGAAAGATTTAGACTAGAGCGCGACCGATACTGGATGGGTAATACAGATATTGAAACTTGAGAATAGTAGCAACATGATGACAATATATCAGCCAATATTCTTTGTTTTCTTACATAACCAAACATTATTTTATAAAGATATGTTTGAGTAAAGATATTTTACAGTCAGAACAATAAACTGTTGCCAGAGATGACAGTAGCAGTGAATATAATATATATATAGACATACATATACATTCCTGCTGTATATATTTTTAACTTTTATTTTTCACTTAAATATTGTAAATGTGTATATTTTTTATTCTCTATTTCTTATTTTTATATTTTGTACATACTTTTATTTCTAAATTTATGCTACTTTCTAATCTTGAATGGGAGCACCAGTACTGTAAAATTTCCCCCCCGGGGATCAATAAAGTATTTCTGATTCTGATTCTGATTATAAGATAACTGTTAATTCTGAACAGAAAATGTCACTAAATTGAACTTTAGTTAAGGAAAATTTCAGTTGACTATACATAAACATTTACTACTGCAGTTTACGGCTCTGCAATTTCTTTTTTACATAGAAATACTGTTGTAGCCATGAGACAGAGCCAGGCTAGCTGTTTTCCCCAGTTCCCAGTCTTTATGCTTAGCTAAGCTAACTGCCTCCTGGCTGTAGCTTCATATTTTTAACTGACACAGATATTAGAGTGGTTTCAATCTTCTCATCTAACTCTTAGCAAAGAAAACGAGTGAGCATATTTCCATAAATTGTTCTTTCCACTCAAAATAATAACACAAACCAACTTCATAATCATTCTTTTTGTCTGCATTTCAAATCATGTATTGTGATTGGCTGTTTCCTCTCGTGTGACCTTTTCAGGTGATCGGCTTCTTCAGTCAGCGTCTGGAGCAGGCTGGAAGTGACCTGTCGGTGGAGAGGGTCCAGGAGGTCATCATGAAAGGAGCCCAGGCCCTACCCAACGACAGACTGAAGGTAAATCTCTCTCTCACACACATTCACACACACACACACACACACAAACACACACACACACACACACACACACACACACACATAGTAGGGGGACAGATGAAATGGGAGACCATGGAGACGAGGAATAATGAAATATGAGACTGGCTGAAGAAAAAAGACGTGGTACATATTGGACATCAAGATGTTCGTGTAGAGGGTGCAATGTGTTGTCAAAGGCTGCGAGCTATGGTGGATTGGTGTTGGGGAGATGAAGAAAAGAGAATTAGTTTGTCTGGACAGGTGAGAGAGGGAGAGGTATGGGATAGGGATGTGGACTGGGGGGCGAGGGAAAGATGGAAAGAACTGTTGGGACATGAGACAAAAGGCTAAAGCCCAATTCTCATTAGCATTAATGCCTATCTTCATTCCATCTCTGCTGGCCTGCTACATGCGAACATGTAATGACATTTCAAGGAGATGGGATGGGGGACTAGGGGGCACTTTGTCATGGGCACATAAGATCTGGGGGAAGGGGGCGGCGGGGACATAAATCTGCCACCGCGCCTCGTTACCCAACACTCCGAACACTCCTGGCGAGTTCGCTAACCCCCGCCCTTCCCAGTGCTCTTCCATTAATCAGTGAGGAAATATGTAACCAGCGGTCTCCCCACTCCGCTCCTCACCAGCACTGGAGCTCTTAATTGCATGTTTCATCATGTGTTTCATGTTCTATACTTGGCGGCTGGCTGCAAGGCATTTGTCTCGCTTGCCGATGTGGAAGAGGGATGGTGCGTGGTCACGAGTCCATGTGCTCCCTCAGTCTCGCTCTCATTCGGCGCCTTGGAGCGTTGATGTAGCCGTCGACCATACAGCCGTAGAATTACACATGGACACATGTGGATAACCCTGCCACGTCCTTCAGCGACGGTGCTGTACCTGTAGCACGCATGCAGTTGGAATATGTGCGTATGTGGTGTGTCTTCCTCTGTCTGTGTGTGTTTGCAAATGGCCATTTGTGTGCCAGTCTTTGTTTCTGTGCAAAAAGTGTTGTTGAGCCTCCACATTGACTCTCCACCATCTGAATGCTTTCCGGCTCTACAGGGTGACGCGAAGCATAGAGAATATCTGGGCAATGTCTCCTCGGGGAGAAGTCCCCGCCGCTCGATGCTACCATCACTCAAACAAACAGCTGTCTCTCTGCCTCTCGCTTCCCTTCATCTTATGAGCTCATTCTGCTCTACGGCTCCCAATGTAAAAATCCATACGTTGGATTAATGTTGTGTGGAATCGTCAATAAGTCGGTAATTACTCAGTAAAAGCTCCTAGAAAAAGTATTGGTGTCTCAATTAGTTGTGTGTGCATGGAGAGGGCTGACAAGAAAGATGTTTGTTCCTCTCTAAAAAAATAAACACAAGTCGAGTCTGAGCATCTTAATCAGCTTGTTTTTTCAAGTTATTCTATCCCATGGTAATTTTCACGTTTAATAGTAGCACAGTGCTTGTCAAGATAACAAATTATTAATCTTACAAGTGCTGTGTTGAAATTTGAATCCCTGAAGTTGTGGCCATGTCGACACTAAGCTGGCTAAATAAATTTTAAAAATCCTCTTCTCTCTCTGTTTTGGCTTTCTGTCTTTCTCAACCAAAACCAGAGCTTTTTGAGGAAACTCCCCAGAGTGAAGTCTGAAAACGCTCGTGTTGCATTGTAGTGTGTACATAAATATACCTAAATACGGAAAATAACTTGGTCAAATAAATACATTAGGCCCACACGCAATAAACTTCTTTAACACATTGATAAAATTACCCAGCAACCAGTTCCAACATTTTCAGGCAAGTATGCAACATAACTGCTAGGAGTACGTCTATATTAAGCTGTCTAAATTTTAAAACCCTGTTTTCACGTGAAAAAGATTTATGTCCACATTGCTGTGTCCAGGCCATTATAGTAGAGACTTCTGTCCACAGTGAAACACAAAAACAGCTAAATCTCTTCTTCTTCGTCTGATTTTCAGTTGAGACAAAACAACAAAACTTCATCACAGCCAACATGTGTGTGGGACAGACAGCTCAGCTGACCAAATCATTATTTTATGGTCACGACGTTGTCTGATAAACTCACATAACTACAGGTTGTATTACTAGTTATATCAGCATTTTAAATTAAATGATTACAGACAGTTAGTGACGATGGCCCTTTACCCCTCCATTTAGTGTCCGCCTGCTCTTTGTGTTTAAATATCACAATATAGTTGTTCTCATTTACATAATTTTCTATTTGTTGTCAGACAGTGGAATGAGTATGAAATAGTGATATAACCACTGCTCATAAATACTACCTGTTAACCAGCAATCAGTTCCAAGCTGCTGTGCTGCCATGTAAAGTCACACAGGTTAATGACTACAGCTGCGCCGTGTGTTTGGCTATATTGACATTTTAAATGATCGATCACAAAGAAAGTTAGAGGTGACAGAAAGTCCTTCTGAACTTTACTGCCACACAGCCCGTGGCCCTCACTGGCCAGCTTACGTCATGGTTTTGCAAAAACTCTGTTTCTCCTGTATACAGTGAATCACCAAGTCGGCATTTTAAGATTTATACACTCAGGAAACAGTTTTGGCAAAGCTCATATTTTGGCCAAGCAAAACACCATTTTAGTCTGGACAGAGGGCTGAAATGCAAATTAAACCAGCTTAGCGTGGACATACTCTAAGCCTTCGTCAACGAGATAACATTCAATGGTCTTGACCAAATTACTTAAACTTCAGTTGTCTGACAAAAGATAAAAATATGCAAAAAGGCCAAGGAGAGCAACCATGCTGTGTCTGTCCCACTCTTCAACTGATGATGGCTGTTATAGACAGTTTTGTCATGTAAAGATAAAGAAGAAGACATTTCGCTTTTTTCCTATTCTTTCTGCATTTCAGTGTGGACACGGCTTTGTTGCCTTGAAATGTGTTTGTTGGGAGGAGCTGGCAGTTGTAAAGTAAATAATTTTGTTTAGATTTTACTGACAAAACAGAACCATGTTGTTTTAGGTGAGGGAAACGTTGTAGACACAAGACTACAGAGAGCCTGTTTACTTAAAGGAGTTAAAAGCATTTACACAAAGACGTAGACATGCAAATGAGGTCCCAACTGAAAGAAAGGGTTAAAAGAAGGTGGTAAATACCCCAGGGTCGACCCTCAGTGCCTCGTCACTCAACCGTCTCTCTCTCATTCTTTGTGTGTGTGTGTGCGTGTGTGTATGTTGTTTCAGGGTGTGTTAGGCTGAGTGGCTCTCATGGGCAGTGCCTGAGGAATGTGTTGTTTAGCCTGACCAGCTGAAATCTGCCTTATTGAGCAGTGATAGCCTACAGACTCTCTGGCTCCTCAGGACGGGACGGAGTGGGTGGGGGGGCTTACCAGCTGTTAGCCAGCTTACTCAGTACCTGGGCCTTAATAGGTCTGATGGCTGGTCAGCACTACTTTCCCACACAACACAGGGTATATGCATTTTCTCATTCTAAAGCCTCTTTCAGACCGATGCAGTAACTTTAGAAAAATCTGTGTTTGAGATGGTATCGATGGGTACAACCTGTCTTCACAACTCCTCGGTTTAACAAACATCTGACACAACTCAAATTTAGGGTGGACAAGGCTTCTGTAATAATAATAGGGTTACTGTGGTTAAGATTATTGTAGCCATATAGTAGAAGTTAGTGAGACCTTGTAGCCCATAAATTCACTCATGAACATGATTTCAGAGTTTTTGCATCAACATTTCATAAATTAACCAAAAATAAAGAAATTATCTATGAACAATAGGGCTGGAACTATTTTTATTCACAACGGGTTGATTGTTTTGTCTATAAAATGTTAAAAAGTTAAAAGACTAAGAGTCTACGGCCATGCTAACTGCTCTGTGAGGCTAGTACACAGAGCTAAATGCTAATGTCAGCATGCTAACGTGCTCACAATGACAATTACTTTATTAGGATGCTAACATTTGCTAATTAGCACTGAGCACAAAGTTCATTTGAGGATGATGTGAATGTCATTAGTTTCACAGGTATTTGGTCATAAACCAAAGTATTGTACAAATTTAATTTTTGACCTGATGATGACGCTAGAGGAAAAGTCAGTGGATCAGAGTCATGACATTTTATCCTGAGGGTAACATGAATGTCTGTACCAAATTTCATGACAATCCATTCAGTGCTTGTTGAGACATTTCACTCAAAACCACAAATGTGAACCTCATGATGGCGCTAGAGGGAAAGTGAGGGGATCAGCAAAGTCTGCAGGATTCATCCTCTGGGGGCCACGAATGTCTGGTCAAAATTTGATGGCAATTCATCCAATAGTTATTAAGATATTTCAGTCTGGACCAAAGTGGTGGACAGGCAGTTCAAAACCCATAGATACTCAATTCACATTGATACATGGATTGATACATTGGAATTTCTGATGTTTTTGCATTTTCTCTTGATATTTATCCACACCATTACATCAGTATAACTGCAAGTGTGGACAGGAAATGAGGACTGGACTTTAATGAAACCATCTGAAAATATTAGGGTGGATTTTCTGTATTGCCATTGTGTGAAACAGTAACTATTGCAAGCACTTTGTTTACAATGATACAATATTTTGAATTACAGAATTTCTACATAATAATCATGAGTTTTATCAAAGATTAATATTTAGCATTTTGAAATATAAACTTTCAATGCTTGTGTATGTACCTGCATCTAAATGTGTGTGTGTGTTTGTGTGTGTATTTAGTTCATATTTGCTCCCTGGCCGCATTCTTCTCTGTCTGGCCGAGCCCTGAAAGCACAGCAGCGTGCAGAGGAGGGAAGGGAACACAGAGTCCTGAGTGAAGATATGAGGCCAGCCAGTCAGTCTGTGTTCAGGGGCGAGGGCCTGACCCGCCAGGACCCATAACTAACTGATATGAGCCCAGGCCAAGTGGGCCCAGACAGCTGCCAGACTGAGAACAAAACAGAGGAGGGAGGGAGGGGAGAGAGAGAGAGACGGCAACAGAGAGCCAGAGGAGATATGTACAGAGAGGAAGCCACAGTATAGACAGAATAAGGGACAGATATTATATTAGCTGCAGTCCGGAGATGCTCTGATTTTTCCCAGAAAGCACTGGAGCGTTGAAGGAACATTTTTGCTGTGAGGCATGTAGTGATATCCAAGACTTGCCACAGCACCAAATCCCTTGGTGGTTCTTTCTAATATAGAAGTAGGAGGAAAAATGTGATTCAAGGATCATTTTTCTTTTTCTCATTTTGTGCTCAGTATCTGGTGGTCAGATGTGTCACGGGGGGGACTGTGTGTTTCTGCCGTTTAGTTGATAAGGTCTTCTTCCAGTATGCACTTGTCTCATTGAACTCTCATTTTGATATAAGATGTTTGTTTTAGTAGCACTAGGTGCGTCATTTTCACTTACTTTTCAGTCTCGTTACAGCTTGTGAGATTATGTACTCACTGCTTTGATGTGACAACACACTAACAGCTTTTATCATTAAAGGAATAGTTGGACATTTTGGGAAATGCGCTTATTCGCTTTCTTGCTTACAGTTAGATGAGAAGATCAATTCCTCTCTCATATCTGTATGATAAATATGAAGCTGGAGCAGGAGACGCTTAGCTTAGCATAGAGACTGGAAACAAGGGGAGAACAGCTATCCTGGTTCAGTTTGTACAAAAGAATGAATTTCATAAATGACAATTTGTGGTTTTAAGAGGGTTTATGTGCTGGACTTCTCACCTGGGAGATATGACGTCTTAATTAATAAGCTTTAGAGATGCTGGTAGGCAGATTTTACCTTCGGACAAAGCCAGGCTAGCTGTTTCCCCCGGTTTCCAGTCTCTATGCTAAGCTAAGCGAAGCTGACCGGCTGCTGTCTGTAGCTTCATATTGATCGCACAGAATCAGCATCAGAAATACTTTATTGATCCTCGGGAGGAAATTACACATGGAATGAGTCTTTCACTGAAGGTGCTCTTGTGCCTGACCGGCACATCATGGACATTGTCCAAGATGACCCGTAGCTTGGACAGCATCCGCCAGCTCCACCCCCACAACGTCACTGGCCTTGCGGATCAGTTTGTTGAGTCTGTTGGAGTCCGCCACCCTCAGCCTGCTGCCCCAGCATACAACAGCGGATAGCACTGGCCACCACAGACATGGGAGTGGTATCAATCTTCTCTTCTAACTTTGGGCAAGAAAGTGAATTCACATATTTCCTAAAATGCAGAACTTTCCCTTTGATGCAAAGAAAGTCCTATGTGATTAATGGACCAGCTTTAGGAGCCTTATGTTCTTTTGTTGGCAGTTTTATTAAGCTTCAGTAAAATACTAAATGATGTTTGTATGAAGTGCCCATATTTTTGGAACATAGTTGTGTTAATATTTGTGTTTCACGGTGTCAATATGGGCAGCAGACCAGCACCTTGTGATAGGTTTTTAGATGTTGGAGTTGGAGAAATAATGTGATTCTTGATGTTTCTTTATCTCCCAACAACAACCTTTCCATGACACAATAAACCAGAGATGGCCTGAGAGAAGAACACTCAAAATGTTGAAAGGAATTCCCAGCCTTTATTGTTGATGTTAGATCAATCGTATCTGTATTTACAAAGGCACAAAGCGTTCAAATATATGCAGTAGTGGCCTAGAAAAAAAAATCACTTGTGCGCATTTGTTTCACTTGTTCCTGTGAACTGAGAATGCTGCATTCAGAGGTCATGATGTGCTCTTCATATTCAGCTGCAATCCAGTATAGCATATAAACTGAAATACAGTTCTTTTATTCTCCTGCCACTACAGAAACCTGCAATGTGCTACATTATATTACCACAGTGGCGTATGTCTGTCTGTAGACTTGTTCCTATGAAAACAATAACGTTAAAACATTACGTGGCAGTTGCTGCTTACACCACATGTTCCTCATATTGATGATCTGATTAGTGTTTGGAGCACTGTTCCATATATTTGCAAATTAATGAGGGAAACTTTTGAATTCCAAGTGTGTATGTCAAGTATGTTGACATAGCAGTACTTGCTGATTAATGCTTTAATTATCTGAATGACATAATTAGTTTCATTTGTCAGGATGATTATGGCAGGACATTCATCAGCTCAACTGTTTTATTTTGTTTGTGCTTATGAGTCAACAAAGCTGCTTAATTAAAAACAAAATAATTTCCACCTTAAACTGAAAAATTAAATATTATACTACATACTTTAAGCTAGTAAGTAAAAGTGAGTGAATAACTGTCACTATCGGTGTCATATGAACTTTTGATGAGTTGGTCAGCTTGTCTATGAGACAGTCACCTACACACAAATACCAGCCAGATAATACAGCTCCTGCATTGTGTCTAGCTATCACAATGGTGGTGGTGTGTGTGGTCTAGCCTCAGTAGCCTGGCATATGGCCTGTGACCCCGTAGCCCCTCTGTCTGTGTCATTATGATACCGATAGTGCGGCTGTGAATAGAGCCAGCCGGGGCTCAATAGACCGGACTGGGACCATCGCATAAAGGCCCTCAGCGTCTGTCTTTCACCGCCGACTGATTACTGGCCGTGTGTGTGCATATACATGCGTGTGTAGACAGGAGGATATAATGAGGTACCCCTGTATTATTGATGCTCTTCCTCTGCCACCTACCTGCTGTTAGGTGGGCTTGTGTTTGCTTCAAGCAGGTTTGGAAAAAGACGTGAACATCCAGTATCTTCTTATGCAAACGATTTAGAGAGAAGCTCAATATCTGTAAAAGATTGTTGATTAATCATTTTAGTCACTTTTCAAGCGAAGATATGAACCATAATCTGATTATTTTTCTCACGTGAAGATTTTTCTGCTTTTCTTTGTTTTATATTACTGTAAACTGAAAATATTTTGGGGAGGGTTTCGACTCTTTGTCGAACAAAATGAGACATTTGAAGAGGTAACTTTTGGTTGCTCTAGAAGGCTCATTTTCATCCGTTGTCCCTGTCCAGATGGGAAAAAAAAGAATTGATTAATCTGTTGATTATTTTCTTGATTCATCAACTGTTGGGTCCAGAAGTCATCTTGTTCAAATCACTTCTTTTGTTTGACCAGCAGCCCAAAACCCAAAGATATTTGATATCATAAAAGACACTTCCAAATTTGAGAAGCTGGAACAATTCATTGATTGTCAAAATACTTGCTGATTAATTTTCTGTTAATCAACTAATTGCTTGATAGTTTCAGCTCTAAATTTCATATATACGTCATAATAAGTATGCAGAAGATAGTACAGTCCACATCCACAGCCACATATGTTTGTTGCCTCTTTCTCCCCTCAGACATAATCAACACTGAGGCCCCACAGTATAAACTTGATAACCTCTCCCGGTCCAGCTCACTGAGTGTTTTGTCCATTAACTCGTGGCTATTACCAAGTAATCAGGTTACTCAGCACTTCTCCACAGGTCTGAACAATAAGGTCACGATGGCTGACGGACTGCACTGTAAAAGTACACCCTTATGTTTGGTTTCAGTTTATTACATTACCTTTTGTTCTTTATGTATTTACTTGTTGTGTATTGAGGTCAGGCAAATCAACTCCCTTCTGTAACGGAGCTATTTTCTCATTTATCTCTGAGAACTTTCTGAACAAGCCGTGACAGTGACAGTCAGGCTGCTTTATTCGCCAAACACTAGCTGTCGATATCCAGTCACCTGCTGGGGTCAGGAGGTGACGTTAGCACATTAACCAGCCCTTTAACAGGTCAGTGGTCGGACCACAGAATGATACCTGTCCCGCAGGCAGCTTTAAGCAATTTTACCTCACAGTCAGATGGAATTACATCTGCCAGCGAGCAACTGTACCTGATGAAGAGTGATTACGAAAAAGCCTGAACACGTTAACCTACCTGTACAGCAGCACCTCCGTCCATCTGAGAGAAATGTCACCCTGTTGGTTACAGCACTTTCTAAATATCCAATGTCTTGTTGGTGTTGACATCTTAGGCCATGTTTAGACCAACAATAGCGCTGTATGGAAAAACTGCAGCCCCTTTCATTTCAGTGAGATGCTTCCCATTCCGTATATTCCCATTTCTAATTGTTCCTTATTCAAAATCCTAAAGTCAGTTCTCTCAACAGCATAATCTTTGGCTTCCGCCCGCTGTTAACGGTAATGCCATTTTCTGCCATTTACCCTTCATATAGATATCTGTGGCTAAAAGTAAAACTATTCAACTGTCACGACTTTCACTTGGAAATTCAAAAACAACGCCAGACTTTATTTCAGGGTGGGTTGTGATTGGCTGCCCACATTGCTGAAGCACCACACAGATGGATGGTTCCATTTTGTAGTTGCAAACAACAACGCAAGAGACTGAGCTTTACTTTTTTTTTTTTCTTACTTCAAATGGGAATAATGATTTGTGGTCTACGATATTTTGACACATCACAGTAGGAAATGCGCAGGTGTAAATAATAGATGTTTCTTGTGCATCCTAACAATCTTCTTTGCATCTCTTTCTGTGTGAGCAGAAGTTTCCGGAGCTCAAGTTCAAGTATGTGGAGGAAGACCAGCCAGAGGACTTCTTCATCCCTTATGTCTGGTCCCTGGTCTTCAACTCTGGAGTCGGCCTCCACTGGAGCCCACATGGCATCGAGCTGTTCAGCATGGACTCTGGCTGAAACACCTGCTGCAGCAGCAGCCTGCGTGTGTCTTCATCCTCGTTCCGTATAGAGAAGAAAAAAAAAAGACTGGTGGCATGTGTGTGTGTCTGTGTTTTGGGTGGGTGTGTGCGCATTGCCCTTTATAGTATGTGCACGCTGCTTTGAAAGTGCCTCAACCTTGTACAGAATGGTGTTTCTTTTCTTTCTTTTTATGCAGCACAACCTCTTTTTTTTTCATCATATCATAATAACTCCTCTGCTTCTACACTGTGAAGCTTCATCTGTACTGGTTAACAGTTCACACGGTAGCGCCCACTCATGTACAGTCAGTCCTGTAGGGAGTTACCTATTTAACATTTGAGCCGCTTCACCTGGTTCCACAGCACATGCCGAGTTACATCTCTGCTGTAAAGCATTTTCTTATTGTGAGGAGCTCAGGACACTGGCAATGGATAATCCTACTTTGTTTTTCTTGCTTATAAAGAAAAGGTCAATTAAAACACATGTACCCAAGTGTTACACTGCTCTGGTGAACGTTCATCTACCGCTGCACTGAATGCTAAGAAATAGTACCAACTTAATATTCAAGACAGGCCACATGTCTTAGAAAACACAACATTCATTTCATGAATAACTTATATGATATAGAGTTTTAAGTATCTCACAAATCAGCGTTTTATTTTGACCAACATTGTTCTCTGAATACAGTCGGTTTGTATACAAGATTTGTTTGTGAAATAAACTAAAAAAAAAAAGGTCAGAGAAAGAGAACCAACAGAAAGTCCTCTGTTTAGTT
Organism: Enoplosus armatus; assembly: GCF_043641665.1. Classification (NCBI taxonomy): domain Eukaryota; kingdom Metazoa; phylum Chordata; class Actinopteri; order Centrarchiformes; family Enoplosidae; genus Enoplosus; species Enoplosus armatus. Next base: position 7,578,947 of record NC_092197.1, read on the forward strand.
GTAACATGCAGGGTTTTCAGATTTGAGTCCACCAGTGTTGCTTGGTGGCCACCTCCAACAACCCACCTTGAATTACAGCTTAATTAATGCTTAATTTCAGTCCCTGGATAATATTAGCAGTCCACATCGCTGTGATTTCATTGTTGCTTCCAGCCCATTTATTTGACTTTACCCTGTCTTTGTCGTTTCCATTTTTTTCCTGATGGTAACCCAAGGCAAGTACTTAAACTAGGACAAGTCATTAAACCTCCTGTCCTGTTGTGCATAATTACATTTGTCTCTTTGGTTTGTAACTTTATTTTGCATGTTTAACTAGAGACTTTGTATTAAATTATTTATTTTCATGTATATTGTTTTTTTTTTTTATATATATATATTCAGCCCCCCAAAATGTAAACGGTAGTAGTGCTGAAATGACTACTACTAATGAGAGAAAAACAGTGGTACTATACTTTGATTCTTCCCAGGTGGGAAACTGGCTTTATATTATTACATATAATATGACAACAGCTGTCATTTTGTGGCGAATATTACATTGAAAATAGGAGTTTAAATAAAAATATGAAATCAAAGCAACCAAGGTGTCACATGGTTATTAAACAACGTGAAATACTGTACCATTCAGGTAAGAAAATGGACATGAAGGGGAATATATTCGATTTCTCTTTTTTAGCATCTTTGGGTAGCTTTTATTTATTCTATTTTTATTGTAAATACTATGTGTCCTTCACCGATGTCTACCTCTGCTCCCTGTTGTTGAGCTGAAGCAAACACACCCCTCTCTCATACTGCCTAGTAATATGAGCAGTACACTGTACACACAACCCTGTAAAGTAAAATATACATTTCGGGAAATACGCTTATTCGCTCTCTTGCTGAGAGTTGGATGAGAAGGTCTCTTAGATATGAAGCCACAGCCAGGAGACAGTTAGCTTAGCATAGCACCGCTAAAACTCACTAATTAACATGTATCTCATTTAATAAAAGAAGGGTAAAGAGGGTAAAAACAACAAAATGTTGTATTTAGCATAGACACGAGAGGAATATCTATCTTCTCATCTAACTCTCAGCCAAAAAGCGCAGTAGCGTAGCAAAAGTACGTTTGCACATATAGCAATTTGTTTTCTTTTTGCTCTTCATCAGTGCCTCCTTTGCTCATTTCAACGACAGTGCTCTCTTACATCCGAACAGCAAATAACACAAAAGAAAAATCAGCCCAAAACCCCCAGCTGTCACATTCTGTTAATATCTGCATCCCAGATTGTCAACAATCTTTAGCACTGTATTTGTCTCTCATGTCTCATTGTTGCCTGTTGTGGTCATTGATGCAGAGGCAGCAGAAACCAGTTATGAAACCACTTCGAGGGGAAAAGTTTATGGCACAATGGTACCCACTGTGTCGCTGGAGCTCCCACTTCCCAAGAGAATCTCATGCCTTTCGTCTCTATTGTATTGATTTTCATGCCTGAAATTCTCTCGTTCTCAAGGACAGTATAATGGATGCAATTTGATGTAAAGAATGGCCCATTTTCAACATGGGGTCGTTGATAGGTTACAGCTCGAGGACAAACCATCCAGACTGACGCTTTCTTTTCTCTCTGTGCACCCACTCTCACCTGCTTCCAGCTCTATTATTGCAGTTCCAGATGGTTGAGGAGAGGTTTTCACAAAGTGACATGGCCCTCCTTGTTCCTTCATGGCGTGGGGGGTCACCTTACCATGGGCTCCAGTTTCAGATGACAGCAGGAAGATGGATGGAGCAGGGGATTCTGGGATGGGTAGTTTATTTCTCTTGGAGGCAGGTACGTTTTCCTCAAGGTCTAGGTAAGATTGCATTTCAGTCTGCCGGTGCAGCATGGCTCCAGATGCAGAGGTCATACCCAGATCAGCGTCTACTGAGTGATGTAAAAAGTGGGGCAATGGAGACCAGTTTGCTGAAGTGGCTCTGTACTAAGTACTGGTTGCCCCTAGTGACACGGAACTCATTAATATGACAGATCACCACGGTAACGATGGAAGGTCGTTAGGCTCAACGGTTTTAGGATTAGGTCACAGCAAGAGGGAAGCTCGCTCACAGCATGCAAATAGCACTGAGAGTTAGACATAAACAGATAACCCTCAGTTTCACCTGCTGACGTTCCTTCCTACAAATCTTCAGTGGAATGAAAATAGAGTTTCAACGAGCTTTGTTTTTCCGTCAATGGAAAAACAAAACCGAAATTCACAAAGAGATATAAAGAAGAGCCAGACTTTGTAATGCTCTTGATGTCTGTAAGATAGCTGCTACAGAAAGTGTACTTACATACTTTAAAAGTCACATAACTCTTCTGTAGCTTATCTTGTGTTTATATTTTACACTGGAACTATTTTCTGTTTTTGAGTTATCAAATTACTATCAAATTCTTTCTAGGTCGCCACTCATTTACCTTTTTTTTTTTTCCATGAAGCTGCTTAACACATAACAAGATAAAAGCAGTCTACGACGAGAGGTACAGAAGTTGAGTGAAGAGAAAGGTAGTACTTTTTTAGCCATGCTAGCGGTGTGGCTTTAGGGATGGCAATGTCGGTTTGTCCATCAGTCAGTTCACCACTTTGATCCAGACTGAAATATCTAAACAACTGTTGGATGAATTGTCATGTAATTTAGTGCATACATTCATGGTCCCCTGAGGATGAATCCTACTGACTCTGGTGATGCCCCGACTTTTCCTTAAGTGCCATCATTAGGTTGACATTTGTGGTTTTGAGTGAAATATACCAAAAACTATTGGATTGATTGTCATGAAATTTAGTACATTCATGTCCCCATAAGGACAAACTGTAATAATATTGGTGATCCTATCACTTTTCATCTAGAGCCATCATCAGATCAAAATCTTAATGTGGTCCAATACTTCTTGTGTTAAGTGCTAATCTTATCATGCTGACACGCCAAACTAAGATGGGGAACATGGTAATCATTCTACCTGCTACATGTGAGCATGTCAGCATGCAGACATTAGCAGGCAACATTACTTCAATGTTCATGATAAAAATATTCTAGTACCCCAAAACTGAACAAACAACACACCAACATTTTTTAAATTGTGCTTTAACAGTAATGGGGTTATATTATGTGTCTTTTGCAAAGTTGACATTTTTGCCAAAGGGTGCTGTAAGAGGAAAGTTTGTAGAAAAGTAAAGGGTTCATCCTCTGAGGAGCATGACTGTGCCCATTACATTTCATGGCAATCTGCCATGTACATTTTTTATGTTTCTTGTGTACAAGTAGATATTTTGGCATGGCGGTGAAGCCAGGGGGACGTTTAAGAGGTCACCAAAACCACTGATATCATTCTCATGAGATCCATGAACTTCCAGTTCACGTTTAAAAGCAATCTCACCATTACATTAAAAGTGTTGGATGGACGGAGAGACTGTCTGACATTGCTGTCACCATTTGGCCTTGGCACTCTTGTATGTAGACCAATTACACGTATGCAGATCATCAAAATTGTTTCACATTAATGGCCTATAAAGAGAACTGGGTCACTGAGGCCTGCAGCTACTTGAAATAAAGTGTCACAAATTGAATCCCTGAACAAAACCAGACTAAAGGAATGTGAATGTAAAATGACCTGTTCTCTACAGGGTCCTCCACTAGGCAAAGACTGTGATGCCCAGGTTAAGAAATGACATTAATAAAATACTTTTTATATAAAAACAATTATAGGCTATAAGGATAGCAACAAAAGGCCTTAGTGACGACTCTGATACAAGGTTTTGGTATATTCATGGCATTTTGAATGGCTCCCTCAGTCAGCGACTTCGATGTACTTTATAATTGCTTGTGATGGTCGGCTCATTTTTAACACGTACGTAAATGTATCAGTTGGAGGTTGATCCATTTGTCTGCAGGCTGCAATGTGTTTCCATCTCACATGTAACAGAACTACAGACCGAGCTGCTGTTGATTGAAGCTCAAGCTTTGAACTGACCCCCACCCACATACAGTTTATGTGTTTAGTTCGTTTAGTAGAGAAGAATCATGAAGTTCCTCAGGAAGGTCAGTTACACAGCAATACTCTCCTAAAGTTAGCTAACATTAGCCACCATAAGCTACTGGTCATACCACACCAAATTAGACTGGAGCAGCAAAACCCCTGCGTGTATTGAACTGAGCAAGGGAGCGTTTTATTGCTTGTTATGAATTCAAATTTTCATTTCTAAGAGGAAGTAAGTGTTATTTCCTCCTTCGAAATTTACATAGTCTAGCTTTAAAGCTAATCAATGCCCCATCATGAGTCACAGGTTGCATACCTATGTCTATGAGTTTGGGGCAGTTTGATCAAAGAGTGATGTGGCCTCCGGGATTGCTTCATTTGAAAAGTTTTTCCAGGCCTGAAGAGTTAAAACTATCCAGCATTTTACAATGAAGTAAGGACAATTGTTGTAAAAAGTCATCAAAGTCATAATTTCCATAGCAGAAATATTTTTTTAACCCTTATATTATTGATCATCAGATGCATCTTGTGACCTCTTAGGGGGTCCCAACCTCCAGGTTGGGAACCACTGCCTTATGATACTTACATTTACATTCCTTTATGTAATTTTTATTCCTTTATTTTTTATTTTACAATATAATGCAAATTTCCCTTGTTTCAAGTCATATTGGAGGGTAAAGGCAAAAGAATTTTCCTCGTGATGTGTGTATACTGTATTCACAGATGTACCTGGTAATCATTGTTGGGACATGTTTTTATTACTCTACATCGTTTAACTTACAGGGAAAGATTGTGACTGTATATATTTTTGATTCCGAAATAAAGCCTTTTGCTGTTCGTGTTTAAATAACACAGGAGCTGACAGCATGTAGACTTATTTGATAAAGGTCGAGGATTTATTTGCATTCAGCACTTGCTTAGAATAGCTTTTGGATTGTGCTTTGCTATTTGAATAAATTCCTATTTTAAGTAACTAGAATTTTAAAGCCTTTAAAGAAGTTTGCATTTAAAACATTCCTGTCTCAAAATCGCTAAGATCTTACAATTACGATCTGTGTTCTTCTGCTTATAAATATAAATGTATTTTATTTGTCTCCAGTTTTTATATTCTTGTTGTTATATTAATGTTCATTTTATCCTACTACATTTTACTTTTATTGTCTTATATGATTAGAAACTGAATTTCTTTTGGTATTGAAGTGTTCATCTGACAAAATAAGTCAATTGATGACATCCCCTTAGGCTTTTGGAAATTGCAATGGACATTTAAAAAAAAAAAAAAAAGAAATTCTGACATTTTATAGACCAAACGATGAATCGATGATGAAAGTAATCGTTTGCCCCGCTGCTTTTCTTTTAAGGGCCCCCCCGCTGTTGAGACAATGTCTGTGATTTGTTGCTGTGGTATCAGTCTCTCACTGCACCCTGAGGTGTCTTATCATAGACCAATATGTTCTGTTCACTCGACACCGAGATGTTTCACTCTGTGATATCATGAGATGAGCTTTTAGACCTTCATGGGCTTCATCACCAGCCGTCAGTGGCAGCTCATTAAGGTGACGTCAGATTAAATTTTCACTTTGAGGGGAAACTGTTCAGTAACACAAATCTTAACTACATCGTCTCACTTAGAAATAAAAGTCATTAACCTAAAAATGTGAAGTGACCTTTGACCTCTACCTCTATTCACTGAAAGGTCAACTAAATGAGTGTAAAACAGGTAGATCCACGGCTAATATTGTAATTCTGGGTAAAATCTGGGTCACAGTTTGGTTCGACAGAATGTTTCAGGACACATATCGTCTCCTCTCTCTCTCCTTCATTATGGTGGAACCACAGCTGGAGATGTTGACAAATGGTAGATTTTTTTTCCCTAACACAATAAAATGAGAACAGAAGCAGCTTCTCGCTTTTCACCCCAGGATTTTTAAAATTTTCAATTATGCAGTGACATTTACCAATGTTTGCTCTTTGCCGACAAGATATCAAATGTGCAAGTGGTGAAGAAGAAAAGTCTCCTCTATCTTTTAAATTAAACTTGTCTTATTTTTATTGTGCTTATCTTAGCAATGAGGAGCTCCCTGTGTGCCATCTTCACCCTATTCTGAGCACCGTGGTTCAGACAGAATAAGCCTCTTTAATTGCATATGCATGACCCCTTGTCTGGAAGCAGTCACTGTGTCAATAAATTATAGTAAAGGCCAGGACTGCTATCTAGAATATTAATCATTCTTCTCCCTCTACCATGCTGTTTTATTCTATTGCATGTCCTCGTTTGAATCTGCTCTGTGGGCCACATGATAGACTGGAGCAGGGGCACCCCAACTTTTTATGCTGGGACACAACATTGAAATTTGTACTCTCAAATATTCATATTCATAGAGATTAAGTACATCATCTCAGATATAAAACCTTGTGAGATTATTTATCGAAAGGGGAAAATTGTGAGGAAAAAAGTCCCAGTAACACACAATATAAGCAGATACCTGTGCAAGGGAGGGCCCCATTTGAAATCTATTAAGATAGATGAATAGATGACAAAATCAATTATAGATATATACATTAGGAGGAGACAATGTAGATACAATCTTTTTCCAAGGGAAAAAAACAAAGGAGCAAACTGATTGATTTGCAGCCTCTAATCGTGCAACCAGACTAACGACACTACCGTGTCTTCATCAGAGTCAAAATAAACGAAGACATGAAGATGATGGATCCAAGGGTGGGATTGAATTTGTCATGTTTCCTCTAATTCATTATATTTGATGGATGCAGTACTTGTACTTTCTGTACTTCTATCTTTGTTGCTTTAAGATATATCTGTGTTCTTTTGTTTCTGATGTGAGTACAGTGTACTTGGACATTGGCTAAGGCAACTCCCACCCTTGGATCCATCATCCAATAGATCTGAAATCCTCTTCAACCAATCATCCAGTGGCAATTGTACACCTGTTCCAGGTTGACTATAGATGTGTATGTGCATCTTTGTCTTTGTCCATTTTGACTGTGATGAAGACACAGTAGTGTTGAAACATTAGTTTACATGTATAGTTTTATCCTGTGATATCAATGTATATCATGGTACATTGCCCAACAATGTCCCACAACCAGAGATATTAAAGGGAGAGATACCTTGATATAAATGTTATGACACAATCTCTGACCATTGACTAATTTATATAATGTTACAGAATATATTATCCAGCCCTGAGGGAAATTATTAGGGGAGAGGGGGTCGGAAAAGGGGGAGGGTATTGTCATTTTTCTTTAGGCTGAAGGTAGAGTAGTCTTTTTGGGGAGTGTTGTTTTTTTCTTATCCTAAATTTCTACTTCATTCATCTTTCCTTTGCAATATAATTAATATTTACATCACAGACAACACTTATTCGTACTATGGTTCTTAAAGGTGCACTCTACCATATGCAGATGTTCTGTCCCTGCATCTTTGTTTTATTAATGTGCAGAGAGGCGCACATTAGAAGTTCCATTAAGATATTACAATTTAAATTGGGGTACACGATTAAACAAGTTGTACCAATTCATCACTGTTGTATTATTCTGACATGTTTTGTGGAGAGTTCAGTCAAGAGGAGGCTTCAAAGAAAACATTAATAGCTCCGGGGAGGGTCTTATTTTTACAAAGTGAAACATAATGTTCAGCCTCCTCACCAACTTTCATACAGTCGCTAATATGTCTATATATCAAGACCCACAAATGAAGGGCCCACAACCGCTTTTGGGTCAGCAGCTGCTGAATGCACCATTCAGTATTCTGCTATTTAATTAATGCGAGGTGGGGTTTGAAACAAGCGTGGTGGCTCAAACATGGTGATGCAAAATGTTGAATAACACCATGTCCTGCACCTTTATGAAGGCTAGAATGCAGACAGACTATTCCAGCCACACTGAAATGGAAAACGGTTAGATAAAATTGGCTACTTCCTGGAGTCTGGAGACTAGTCACACACACACACACACACACACACACACACACACACACAGACATCAACGGAAGGGCGGGGAGATGTAGGGAGAGAGGGGAGGGGACAATGTGCGTCTGCAGCCACTTCCACAATCCCTCTGACAGACCTTTTCCCCTGACTGATTGCTTCCAGACTGCTTTAAAAACCGGCGCAGTCCTCTGAACCGGTCGGGCTCTTGCGTTGTGCTCTTGCACGGCGCCAGTGGGGGATCCTAGGACAATGTGGGGATGAGCTATTGACTACCCCCATCCACACACACACATTCCCCACCCCTCCGTCCCCGCACATCTCTCCCATCATCATTATCAGCCACCCCCAACCCCCCTGCCCTGCAGCGACACTGGCTCACTGGCACATTAACATACTGCTGCCTGCACCTCCTCCCCTGGACTACTGTCTGTCTAGGGAACACAATTAGGCTGCGGAGGAGACTCACACACATACGTATTAGAAATAAAGCATTCATGCTGATGCAGCTCAATGTGTCTGAGGTCTTCTGAATGGCTGCGGCCGCAGATGTTGTGGGTCTCTTCTGTTGGTAAAAATTTGATTATTTCAACTGAGTCTGGTGTGTTTTATAGGTTTTACGGGTCTGATTTATGGTACAATTCGATATGTATAATTGCTGATAAGTTAATAAGTTTATCATGAGAACAGTGTCGCCATTTGTCAAGTCTATATAGCCCATTTATTGTTGGTTTTATGTCTAAATATATATTTAAATATAGCCTAAACTGTTGGTTAGCGTCTTTGTCTCTTAAACTGCACATAATGTCTTAAATTGATTCAATCAGACCATTGTAATAAATATGGATTTAGCTTATAAAGACAGTAAATAAAGTGGGCAGGTCATGTTACAGATCCACAGTCAGGCAAGAAAGGAAATTGATCCTCAGCCGATGGACCGTTTTACTGGATAAATAAAGACGAGTGGAAACTGTTGTGTTGATAATTAAGACAGACAAACTCAAAGGACTCTTGTGTGTGTTTGTCCCACCTGAGAGCTAAACGCCCAGAGGGCGGCAGCAGCGCGCTCTCATCTGTGTTTGGGACGTTTGGCCTGTTTGCCCTAAGTAAAGACTCGCAGGCACATATCCCCTCTCCCGGCTCCCTCGCTTTTAGTAGGAGACCCCAACTACTGTCCTTAAATCCTAACATGAAGGGTCCCACTGAAACCTTAACAGCTATTTGGTTATTAGTGCTTAATGGTGGCGCAAGCGCTGCCTGAGAGATCAATTTTAGGGCATATACCCCTCATTTAAAACACGGAAAACTATCCCGATCGATCAACATGACAATAGCAAAATGACTTGCTCCATCAATACACACTTATGGCATACGTGCTGTTTAATATGAACAGAGTGAGGAGAAAACGAGATCAGACGTTATAAACACTAAAAATGCCAAAAGCTGCAAAATTGTAGGTTTTGGCCTTTTTCTTAATTTCCATTAATTAAAGCCCGTTGAATAAAGCACACGCGTGGAAAAGAAGCTTTGATAATGTACAGAGTGCCTCCACGAGATGTATCTTCCTGAATGTCACCACTAATGAAACAATCAGAAGTTTAACAGAAATGACTTGAATTGAGAGTTTGTGTCTTTTGGACAAACTGCTGTAGTTTCTCAACCTCGTCCTATTTTCAACGTTACACTTTCTCAACTTTTTTTTCTGTGAAATGTTAACTTTCCTACTTTACTACTTTTTGTGTGTGCGCGCGCGTGTGTGTGTGTGTGCGCGCGCTGTGGGCTCTGCTTGATCTGTTGTTTGCGCAACACAATCACATTTCTTTTAAGCGACAGGGTGTCTAGACACACACGTGACCGGGCGCGTCAATGCGCACTGGAGACTGGAGACGGAGCAAGGGCACCCAAACCATCCGCCTCATTTACAGACAGAGAGCCTTCTGCCCCCCTCGAGATCACTCGTCGGCTCGCTTTCTTCCACTCTCAGACGCGGAAACTTCGTGTGAGATACGAGGTTGGATTATTTTATTTTGAGGGATTCGGCTACTGAAATAGGTTACAAGGCTCGTGTGCGTGGACGTAACCCGAGGGTCTCTCTCGCTTTCTCTCGGGCTTTTTTTTTTCCTTCCCCAACTCAACTCCGGTGACAGATTCAGTCCTGGATTTGCTCCCTTGCTCTTAGGACGAGGCTCATTCTTGCCAGCGGACCACATCCTCTGCAGACGAGTGGCACATTTAGACGATAACGGATAAAAAAAAAAAGCCTCCGCGAGCCTGGTAGAGAGCCCTGCTCTGTGCAGTCGGATCAAGGATTTTGTGGATTAATGCTCTTGAAGACACGGCGGCGAGCTTCGGTTTTCATGGGATAATTGTGGAAGCGTTTAGGCGTAATTAGGCCCCGGTTTTGTCTCATTTCCACTACAGCTAACGCGCACGGAAAGAAAGATGTTTTGACAATGTTTATGTGCTGAAAATCGGTGTTTGAAAGGGGTCAGCTCACAGCGCTAGGCTGCACATCACCGAGTGAGTAACTGTAACACATCCAGGCTACATGCTGCTGTGTTGTAGCAGAGGTCCATAAGCTGCTAGATTCTTTATTATAGGCGAGTCTCACACGCCTGGAGGTGATGGTGATTTATCCCCGAAGGACAAGCTGACTGTCCCGTGAACCTCGACTGCTTTTCGTCTATCAAGTCTGCAGGAGACGGCAACAGAGACTGGCGTATGCTACAGATTCCCTCTGCTTCTCCAGCTCCCAGCTTTTCCACTCTATTTTCTCAGGCTGCTTGTCATTGCCTGGACTCGGATCCCGGAATCTTCATGATTTGCGGACACCATGCTCGTTTTTTAGCCGGGGAACCCTCTTTTCGTCCCGCATGTTTAGGACCAAACGATCGGGGCTCGTCCGGCGACTCTGGAGGAGCCGTGCGCCCGTGGAGGGCGACGGGGAGGCGGATAGAGGGACGCATGGCTCCGGGGGCTGCTGCATGGGCAAAACGACAAAGGTGGACAAGTCCAACGCCGGGTCGGAGGCTGAATTGAAGGCGTTGACCCACTCGATACTGAAAAAGATCAAAGAGAAACAATTAGAGGTGCTTTTGCAGGCGGTGGAGTCCAAGGGGGGAGCCCGAAGCCCCTGCTTGCTCCTGCCCAGCAAAGTGGACGCCAAAGTGGGTCAACAGTCTTACTCTCTCCCCATGCTGCTCTACAAAGTGTTCAGGTGGCCGGACCTCAGGCATTCCTCGGAGCTGAAGAGGCTGTCTTGCTGTGAATCCTACGGGAAAATCAACCCAGAGCTCGTTTGCTGCAACCCGCACCACATGAGCAGACTCTGTGAACTCGGTGAGCTGGATTATTCTAATAACCTCACAACAAAAGTTCTGAAATGGCGTTTAATTCTCTGGTGGTCGGGCCTAATTTTAAATCAGGCACAGATTCAGACACCGTGTCATTGTGTCAGAGAATTAGCAGACTCTTAAAGGGATAATTAGCCTAATTCAAATGACATCACCTCTCTTGGCACAGTTAGTGTTGAGTTTCCATAAGGTCAAACTTGACCGATGTGGAAAGCGTGCCAAGTGGTCCTCTTCATTTGAATCCGGCGTGTTACTTTGAAATAGTCTCATCACATATCTTGTTGTCTTGATTGTGTTTTTAAATGCTAAATATGTTCATTTCTTAATTGGGCTTCATCCCGACTGTAACATCTTGTTTTTTGGCACTTTAGAGGCGCCAAAGCACTTAAGAGCTGTTTATTCCAACTTGAGGAGGATATTTTCAACTTCACCGAAGCCCCGCTTTTTAAAACAAACAACCCATCTGGTATTTCAACATTTCACTATTGGCATTTCCAAAGTGAAAAGCGACTCATGCCGGGCTTTACAGTCTTTCCACGGTGCAGTTTCCAGGGCCTGTGTTTGTGTGTGTGTGTATGTGTGTGCTTGCTTGGCGTCCCGGGCCAAAAGAGGCCCGTATCTCAGTTTGTCCTAGACGCTGATAGTGGCCCTCCTGGCGCCAGGCGGCCCCCTGTTTATCTGCCTGCCAATGAAAGGCAATAGCCGCCCGGCCGGCCTCACTGCCTGCCTCTCCAGGCTGAGCTGACAGACACAAAACCTTTTCCCTGAAGAATGACAACTCTTATTATACAGTTCAGATCTCTCCCTTGTTTTTTTCTCATGCTCTGCCTCTGCTTTTCTTTCCTCCATGCAGAGTCCCCTCCTCCTCCATATTCGCGCTATCCCATGGACTATCTTAAACCACCAGGTGAGCTTGATATGTGTATATATATATATATATATGCATATGCATATTTGTATTGTCTGAAACACATTTGTTTTGCAAACATACACATCTAAAAGGCCATCTTGTATTCATGAATGTTTGTCTATATATCTGACATTACATATGCATAGTCTTACACACTACCCCTGCAGTGCATTTGTGTGTGTGTGTTTGTAGGAAATGGCTCCATGTTATGTTGTGATTTATGATAGCAGTAGAGTGGCACGCCTGGCTGGCTGGGCAGTTCTAGCATGGCTGGCAGCCAGGGCAAAGCAGCACAAAGTTGAGATACCAGCTATAGACTGACTGGCATGTCACCCAGGGGCAGTGTGTGTGTATGTGTGTGTCTGATGGGGGGGGGGTTGTGTGGGTGTTTGTGTGTCCATCTATCTATTGTGAATCGCAGTACAGACAGCAGCGTCTCTGGAGCCAGCCAGCCTTTATCAGCTGAATTAATCAACAGATTAAGGTTGAGGACTTGTGTGTGTGTGTGTGTGTGTGTGTGTTGGGGGGTTGTCACTGTTGCACATCTCTGTTTAGATGTGTTTGTGTTAAAGACTGGGAGAGGGCATTTGTGTATGTAGTGCTGTAAATTTCTTCCAGCTACCCCCCCCCCCCCCATAACAAGCTCTTTGGCTTAATTGTTTTCTCCCTCCACCTGTGTCAGGCTCCACATGCCGCTGTGGTTGTCATCCTATTCCTCAGTGCGGGAAAGTGGCATCAATTTATGTCATCGCCTATTAAGTCAGTTTTGAAGTGTGTTAAATTTCAGGCTATAACCAGAATAGCTCTGTTCAACAGTTTCTCTTCGTGTCGCAGAGATATAAATGCATCAATTGAGCGCAGGACTGTTAAAGCCTCAGTTTTTCATTTTCTCAATCTCATCGTTCCTTCGCTCGCTTGCAGTCTTGTTGTATGCAGTGCAGGAAAAGCTCAGAGTTAAACAATGACCAGCCAGCCAGTTAGTCAGGAGAAAGTGGCTTTCAGTGAGTGGAAACAATAGGAAGTCATTGCAGCTGCAGCAGTGGTTCTTCAAAGCCCCCCCCCTTCTCTCTGTCTGTCTTCATTTACCAGGCGTTAGCGATATTGTTTTACCTGCCTTACCTTTTTAAATGCAAGCAGGATTTACTTAAAATGCTAAAAAATTAAATGATCAACAGTGAAATCCTCTTCAACCTTCTCCTGATGCGATGCTCTGTGTCAGGGTAGAGCTCACGTAGCGTCTTTGCATGAGTTCAGTTGGAAACATTCCCGTGATGAAAGGAAACAAGAAGGTAAATAGGAAATGCACGCTGGATGCAGACAAAGGAAATGATTATACAACTCATGTTACCACCCTGTTTCCCCTCTCAGAGCAAAGTGAAATAACTTGAAGAGGTTTGACTGTGTGGGAATTAAATGTTGCCAGCAAGAACAGAACAAGGCACGGGAAGTATCATCAGGTTGCTAGTCTGTCTCCCAGGTTTTTATGCTTTTTAAAGAAAAGTTTTAATATTCCTTTCTTTTTCAGTATTGAAGTGCAGCAGTCTTTAGCTCATCTGTTTTGCTATTTCCTCATTTGGTAGCATTCAGTCAGTGCAGCTGCAGTTGTGGTTAATCAAAGGAGACTCTGTCTGTCTGCCTGTCTGTCTGTCTGTGTGTTGGTGAAGGAGGGTGAAAGACAACATAATATTAATAGGACAATGGAGCAGGCTGGAGGGCACACACACACACACACACACACACAGACAGAGGACAGATGAGCTTATCATGCAGAAAGACAGGGGTTTTTCCCCAGGGCCTCGGGGAGCTGTCAATCATTAACTCCTTCCCATTACAGGAGGCTATCATACAATTCTACACTCTGAGTATTTGCTTTATATTAGGCTGTGTTAAATCATCAGAAAATCTGCATGGTTAACTTTTAGAAGGCAATCAGACGTTGTAAAAAATCTGCATGAAGCGGAAGAGCGATGGATTTTATGATGATGGTTTTATGATTCCAGTGAGCAGGAAGTGGGGTTATATGTGTCAGGGTGCCTGTCCGCTCCAGCAGCAGTGGTCAATATGAAAGCAGCCGAGACGTAAAACGCTACCTTGTTTCAGCTCTGGGGGATATAAATCACACACTGTTTCAGCTCTTTCTCTCTGATGCCCCTTCAGCCCTGTGGTCAGCTGTGAACTGTTGCCCGGGAGACCAGGGCAAGGCTGCTGGCAGCCAATGAAAGCGAGGCAGGCCCAGGCCATGCCCGTGCATCTCGTTACTGCGACCACAGCGGCACGGTCCGCGTCCGGACGGGGGCAGGGTGGCAGGGAGGAGGGCTCGCAGTGAAACCACTCTGTTTCTTTATTACTTTATGGCTATGGCAGCTCTGCTTGGCCAAACAGGAGGCCACTGACACGATGTGTTAGCTGGAGAGTGGAAGTATTCAACCGAAATATCATCCTCCCCCTCCTCGGTGCCATATGTGGATTAAATGCCCCCTCTCGCTGTATTTCTTCAGTTTGCCTCCACTGTAGTTGTTGCAATAAACCTCAAATTAGAGCAACTACAGTTAAATGGTAACTTCTGCTCTTTCCAGCCACTTTAATGCGACAGCAGTGTGCACGGCTTGCAATGTAACCATCTGAAAAAGTGCTCTTTAGAGTCATAATCCAGTCGGAGTGGAGGTGACCACCACCACACGCTGTGGTTCCAATGGATAGTAGGTGTAGCGCAGCGTTGACGTGCATCAAGAGGAATGTATCATTAGTGAATACCAAGCTACCAGCAGCAGCTCTGCAGCAGAGCTTGCCTGCTCCCAGCGGTGCGCTGCTCCGCTCAACACACACAGTGGTTTTGTTAAAGCTCCATTCAGGTGTCATGTTGAAACTAGTCTACATTACAAGTCTTAGTGGGAGTTAAGCATTCAAATGCAAAGAGAGGGAGAGAGAATGAGTCGTTCTTCTCTTTTGTCTGCCTGCTAGTGCACCGTTAAGAAAATTTACGGTGAACAGCTTTCAAGGCCTTTCAAAGCTCTGTCTGCCAAGGCAGCCGCAAACACATGTATGACTTATTTTGAGGTAGAAACATTCCGATCTCAGTCTTCTAATATTCAATCTATATTTGATTATTGAGCAGCGATCAGAAGTCTCCGGCCCAAACCCTTGCCTCAGTCATTAGCAGAAAGAATACAGCTCCTTCCAGATCAGCAGCTTGTCTATGCAGGGCTGACGTTCCTCCTGAAGCAGTGGATTATGGGGGATTATCGGGGGTGTAAGAAAGTCTCCTCTGTAAGTCTCCTCTGTGGTGTGTGTGAGAGTGTGAGCTTCGTCGTCAGCGTCTTCATTAGGCATTGATTTCACCGGGGTGATTGACGGTCTCACAGCTGCTGCTTTGCCTTCTCCCCTCACACACACACACACACGCACACACACACACACACACACACACACACACACACACAGGAACACACACACAGGAACACACACAGGAACACACACAGTGCTAATTCAAAGTCTTTCTCTCTCCATTAGATTCTCCAGACTCTGGACCGTCATCCAGTGATACTGGGGGAACGACATACTCGGCCCCTGTGGGGCTTTCAGGTAAATACTCCTGCAAATAGATTTCTTATTTATACCCATTTTCTCTTCTTGTTCTACTCTTCCTCCCCTTTTCCAGTCATATTATTTTCCTCTTTTGTTTTCCTTTTTCTTCTCCTGTGCATTCCTCTCAGCACACACACTCATCTCCCCTCCATACTTGTGATGATGAGGCAGTGATTGTGGGGGCCCCTGCTTCCCCTCTGTAATAAAAAAAAAAGCCAAGTGAAGGAGGGTGGTGTATTTCTCCCACATCCACATAAATTCCTCCCTCCTGGCTCTTTGAACAACGCTCCTCTCTTCTCCTCTTCCTCTCCCCTATCCCTCTCATCCCTTTCCGTGTTATGTTGTAATGGAAGACAAACACGCTGAACCGTTGTTTGGAGAAGAATATGCTCTGTGCGTGTGGTATTGTGGAGAGAGAAAAAAATAGCTGCAAAAAAGAGGCTTCAACTGACATGCGAGTGTTTGTTTGGGTGTGTTTGTACGTACAGGGGATGTTTTTGTGGACAGTTAACTCTCCTCTCGGGCTCTGTGTGTGGATAAGAGCAAGACACAGGCGCCTTTCTTTCTTCCATCTCTCATGCAGGACATGTTTCGGGCTTCCTCAGCTTTTCTCCCATAATCCCCTTTGGCAGTGTTGCCTTCCTTACCCAGTGCCCTGTCCGCAGGCTACAGAATAAGATGGTGTTCACGAGAGAGAGAGTTTGCTCTCCGCTGCCTGAGATTGCTCTGTGCTGCTCTCTGCTTTCCTTTGCCTCAGATGGTTCTCATTACTGGGCCTTTAAAGCCTGTTTTATGTCAGTTGGTGTTGGCTGCCCATTTTTTCCCCCTCCTTTGTTTGGTGGTGGGGGTTAGCCTGCCTGCATGTGTGTGTGTGTGTGTCCTTAGATGGGGGAAGAGATTGCAGCAGTGCTTACAAGAAGGAGAGGAACTAAAAATCAGTCTCTCCTCTCCTCCACACCTTCAGATGGACACTAAAGTCCTCCCTGTGTGCATTAACTAAAGACACATTTTAGACTCAGTTCAAACTGTGAAACCTAAGAACTGGAGTCTTAACAGGCGCCCCCATGCTGCCTCCCTTACTCCTTCCCTCCCTCAGCAAGGCGTACACGCTACTTCTTCTCCTCCTCCTCCCCTGTTTTCCTTCCTGGCGAGGATGACATGGCAGCGGCGGCCAGCGCTCCAGTGAATGGGCCTCCTCAGTAAAAGCAGTCGAGGTAGAAAGGCCGGGGCGGGATGGCCGGAGCGCTCTGCCCTCATGATTTCCCTGGCAAGCCAAAAAAAAAAAGAAAAAAAGAAAGAAAGAGGCTGCTCCGTTCCTCCTTCACCCCCTCTCATACTCCCTCCTTCTCTCCCTAGCCTCCCTCCCTCTGGGGCCCTGACAAAAGAAACATGGCTCTCCCAGAGGCCCGCTGCTGACCTTCTAATTCACTCACTCTGCCCTTTTTATGTTCTTCTCCAGACATATTTACAGAGAGGAAGAAGGAAGAGAGAGGAGGGTGGCTCTGAGGGACGCAAATATTTGAAGTCAGCAAGACTTGTACTGTTAACGTTTTTTGTATTGTAGAATAATTAAGTGCTCGTCGACTTTTAGGAAAAGATAGTGTATCGGTAAAGCAGCCCTGCTATGGCGTTTTACCTCAGCAAGAGCGTAAAATTACACAAAAGAAATGATTCATCTAAAAAAAACACACAGTTCAGATGGAGCAGATGAGATGAGGTTACAGATAACATCCTCTTCTGCCATCTTGGAAAAAGCCAAGATCATCCAGGCTGTAAGGAGTTAAGTGAGCTGCGACAACGACAAGCGCAAATGCAAACTAGGCTGCCTGCCAGGCTACCGGCTCCAAAGCTCCTCTCGCTGGCTCACGTCATCAGCTTGGAACAGAGCAGAGAGGAGGGAAGAGGAGAGAAGAGGGGGGTTGATGGCTGAAGGCCTGGAGCTGGGTGTCAGGGTGCCGATCTTGGTTTGAGCTGGGGTGAGGGCTTAGCTCAGGGGTTTAGGTTCACCCAGGAACTGAAGAGAGACAGATCAAGAAAGAGATTTGGAAATGGGAGATCGGGTCAGGGTTAAGAGGACGCTGGATTGTTGGTTATGAATCTGTGGAGTGTTAAGTAATATTTAAACTTGAAGCAGCTTAGGCAGCCCCCCTCCATGTAGCCAGATGTCCACCTTGTCAAGCTCAAGAGTTTTACAAGACTTTGATAAATTAAGACAGGTTACCCCTTTTTACTTATGTGCCTAAATTGAGTCTGATATAATCAAAGAGTAAGTAAACAGGATTATGACTCTGACCAGACATTGTTTTTGATAATTGGTGATATGGACACATTTCAGTCACTCAAGTGTTGAGGATCAATAGCCAGCCATAGTGTGTACGTGCATGTACTCTTCTTTAAAGGCAACTCATAGACGTCTGTGCCTGGTTCTTATTGGATGTGTAGCTTTGGTGTGTGTGTGTGTGTGTGTGTGTGTGTGTATGTCGGTGGCGTGCCTGCTGGTGCCATCGGGGACTGACCCGGAGTGCCTGTGTGTAAGAGGATCCAGTCGGGCTGCGGTGACGCGTACGCACACACGCGCGTTTTCACACATACACACACACACACCAACACATAGGCGCAGGCAGGCAGATAGAATGACCTGGTGCGAGCCCTGGCGCACGGCCGACTGTCACACAGGCGCTTCCTCCCACTGCAGGTTAAATTTAGGCTGAGTTGTATTCTTATACCACCAGCCAGTCACCTCGCTCGACAGACAGTCGGCCAGCCCTTCAGTCAGTCAATTAGTCATCCAGTGAATCGGCTGGAGGTATAACCTTCATCAGGGGCTCTGACACAGATTAAATTTAGTCATGGCACCTCGGCTCATTAAATCAAACTAGTTCTGCTGTCATATGGAAGGGCCCGAAGAAACGGCCCATTTTTGGTGCAAACCCAGTGAGAGAAAAGTCCTGTGTGTTGTTTTTGAATTTGTTTTTCTTGAGTTATTTACATTAAGTCGAGTTTAAATTACATACCACCAATGTTAAGAGACACAATCTTCCAGCAATCAACAGCTCGAGTCAGAAACAGAGCACCCTCAGTCTCTCTCTCTCTCTCTCTCTCTCGGCATTCCTGCCTTGTTTGGGTTAGCAGGGAAAGGAAAGGGCTGCGCAGGATATGACCTCATGTCTTTGAGGAAAAGGCGAGCGGACAGGGAGGCAGCCGAGGCCTCTTCTTGACAGAAAACAAACACTGGAGCGCACCAACCAGAAAGGAGGAGGGAGTTAAATAAAACAAGAAAGAAAGAAAGAAAGAAAGAAAGAAATTGAGCATTTGTTTTCTTCTATCTACAAAGAGAGAAATGCATGTAGCCTGTTAGAGCCAGATGACTCTCTACAGAAACTTGCTCAAGAGACGCTTTCTTCACCATAAAGCTGCTTTGGCATTGGTTGAATCTTGATTTTCCTTTTTGCTTGAACAGTAAGAGGAAGGAATGGAGAGGGAGAGAAGATGGCGGCTTTGGGTGGAGGGAGAGATGGCCGGCAGCTCTGCTCTGTTCTCTGTAATTTGGAGGCTGTGTGTTCAGCCAGCGAGTTGAGCAGAGCAGAGCCGGGCCGCTCCGTGCCGGGCCAGGATCTCTCATTACTCCCCACTTCCTCTCCTTGCGCGGCAGCCAAGCCGCCTCTTGGCAAGGGACTTAATTTTGGTTTTGGCCGTCCTCTGTTCCCCACCCTGTGTCATTATGCTGCACAAATCGAAAAAACAGAGCGCGGAGACAGTGGAGGATGGAGAGAGAGGGGGGGGAAAAGGGAAGAGAGGATAGAGGACAGTGTGCCTAGCTTGCATGTGTTTGATGTTCTCAGACTGAGATGCTTTATGCTGTGTTGTTCTTAGCGTAGCTTCAAAATAGCACTTACAGTTGAAAACATTAGTGTACCTTTAGCATAGCCAGTTGATTGAAAGGTGGGCTATGCAGATTTGGCTCCGAGCCAGAGCTGGAGGGAAGCCCAGAACAAGATGAACATTGTTTTGGTTTTGCAGTCACTCTGTGGAAGTGGATTTTGACATTACCTCAATGCATGAAGATATGAAAGAGAGAGCGTGTGAAGGAGAGAGGAAGGGAGGGAGAAAACCCCAGCCTTTAGCAGGATAAAGACGGAAATGGAAATAAGTGGAGACACATTCCTGTAAACCTGTGTGTGTGTGTGTGTGTGTTAGATTTCTTGTGTGACACACAGTACTGTTGTCTCCACCCTCCCGCCTGCTCATTCATGTAGTCAGTTTGTCTTTTGTGCGCTCAGACCGGAGGGGTGCGTGTCTCTTTTCATCTGAGCGACAGACTCAGCCCTGTCAGTAGCCACATCTCTATCACAGACCACAGGGCTGGCATAATCACACACACAATGACAGACATAAAGAGGTGCATAATTATTAATAACAGTAACGACACAACACAACAAAGCCCAGATTGAACACAACTGGCTCTGCTGGTTGGTTGTCTGCCTGTCTGTTTGTGATGTTTGTATTATTTAGTTCCCACGGTGTCTTAGGGCCACAACAATGTGGTGATTGTTCGGCTTGTCTGTCCATCTGTCCGTAGCACCGTGTGTGTGTGTGTGTGTGTGTGTATGTAAATGGAGATATCTTCTGAGGGATCTTCTGACTTGTGTGTTTGCAAAAGTGAGCTGATGACATCATTACAGCCCGCCTGGCACCCTGTATCCAACTAGCTTGTGTTTATTTGTCCTGTCACCCTGGGAAATCTGGGCTGCAGGGGATCGTGTGTGTGTGTGTGTGTGTGTGTGTGTGTGTGTGTGTGTGTGAGGGTCAGCAGGTTGAAGTGTTGGAATAATAACTCAGCAGGAGCAGGAAGGAGGTGTTCCAGGGGGATAAAACGTCCTTCAGTGAAAAAGTATCGTGCTGCAGTTTTGTGATAATCCGAATGGAAGACGCCGCACAATTAATTACGAAACGTTCCTGTATTTTATCTCAAACTGAGAAAAACGCCGTGCCTCAGCGACATCAAGACATGTGGACCATGTAATTATAGCAAAAACTTCCACTCAGACTAAATTATACTGTAGAGGGAGGCATGAAGAAAACATGCGCCATTTCTTCTCCTTATCTCGTCCCGGCTGTGGCCGGACGGTCCATGTTAGAGATGGCGTGTCTGCAACTCATTCTCTCTATCTGTGTTTCTGTGAGGAGTCAGATCTGTAGATAGTGAAACTATGCCACTCCCCTGTGTGGTTTTCCTGCCATCAGGGCTTATTTAGGTTTCCTGAAGGGGGGGGTGGGGACTTCAAATCTTCTTACATAACCTGCCACCCTAAAGAGGCGCTTCCTCTGTTAGCTACTGAACCCACTATTTGTCTTTCTATTTATCTACCAGGGCTGAGCAATGTGTTATTTCTTCTTCAAAGTTGACACTTTGCAAAAAATACGCACTAATACGGCAAATTAGGTCCACATAGCATACCTTTTAAATCATTTTACAGGTTAATAAAAACTGCTGAAGTCTGCTTCTTTGTTACTTATCTTAAAGGGGAACCGCACTGAAAAAAGTTGTTTTAAGCCGTTTGTAGCTCCAGACAAAGCTGCGAAAAGTCTCATGAATTTCCTCGTGGGTTGGGATTGAAGACTACAAGTTTGAAAATGAAAGAAATGTGGGGTTTGTGGAGTTAAAAAGAAGTGAGCCGCTATCTGACCTCTATAGCCCGCTCCTTATCTCTGCTCGAGGCTTGACGCTTAGTAGCATAACACACCTGAATCTCAAACATTTAATGACAGTTTGGTGGCAGGCTGCATGCTCTTCTGCACGACAAGTAAACGATTACAATCATTTTAAGAGCAGACTGAGTCATTTACCTTTCAACAGTGGGGGGAACCAGACTGTGCACACAGTCGTCGGCCTAAACGTTCAAGGCTGTGTTGATGTATTGACGTGAGACAATGACACTCCTCTGTCTTCACCGCACAGAACGGCTGACCCTTCTCTTTCTGAAGGGGTTGCTCGTCATTGAATTTCTTCTTTCCCACAGAAGAAAGTGAAGTGAACACAACCAGCAACAAGCCCGCTGTTGAGGACTCTAACTTGTATTAACTCAAAAAATCAATGAGACCAAATACTTTTGTGAACAGAGAGAGAGAGAGAGAGCCATGCACAGACTTTCTTTACAGACACACGCATACAGGGCTGAACGTATACGGCATGGCAGGGAGAACAAAAGGAATGCCTCCAGGGTGACCCTTGACCTTTGGAATAGACTTTCCCCGGCTCGAGAGAAGGTGTTGACTTAGAAAATAAGGCACCATGAAGAGTCCTTCCTTCCCCCTTGAGCTGTTTCCTTCATGCCTTTCCCATTCCTCTCCTGAGCCGCTGTGTGATGACGACAGGGTCATTATACGTCTGAGCTGAGAGAGGCTCAAACACACACACACACACACACACACACACACACACACACACACACACACACACACACACACACACACACACACACATATATAGGGCTCTCAGGGATCGATACGAGACAGTTCTCAGGAGCCTCCTCACTGTTTACCGATGTTGATAGTGTTGTGTCCAGGAGTGAAGGTTGAAAATTGTGTGTGTGTGCATGAGGGTGTAGGCGTGCTACTCTGTGACTGTGTTGACTTCTAAGTATAGTAGCGACCTGGTGTGTGTGTGTGTGTGTGTGTGTGTGTGTGTGTGTGTGTGTGTGTGTGTGTGTGTGTGTGTGTGTGTGTGTGTGTGTGTGTGTGTGTGTGTGTGTGTGTGTGTGGAGTCAGAAAGAGGTAATGATTAACCTTTCCAGACTGTGTTTCTGGCCCTGAGAGAAGCACCCAGTCTGTCGTTGCCCCTCCCCCCCTTCCTCTCAGCCGTTCCCTCCTCCCTTCAGCCATGTCCAATTGTCTCAGCTAGCGTGGCGTCCACTCTTTAAAACCATGGACCATTAAAATCCACAGGGGAGCCAGCAGTGTGTGCCTATTTGCCGAGCCCTCCCCGTGCTATGGTTTAAATATTTTGCATTGCACATGGGGTTTATTTAATCACAGATATTTACAGCCCCCCACCTCACAAGACCATAAGCTGATCATCCATCAAATACCTAGAAAACATGGGAGCAATATGTTGTTTTTGTTTGCACAGTGTTCCTAATGGCTAACATCCACATTAGCCCTCACCAGCTGCTTCTTGCACTTTCTTACATTGCTTTTAACAAGGCCTGTTATCATTATTATCATCCATGATCACATGACGCACTCCACACCAATCTGCTCCAGTATCTTTCAGCAGCAACATGGGTTTTGCTTCATAGTGGACCAGCAGGGAAAGTTTTTTTTTTTTTGGATGGGGGTTTTCGTGTGGGCCCCATGGGGCAGACCAGACTGGGACAGACCAGCAGCAGACAACTGACTGGAGCAGAGCAGAAAGGAAGGGCCGGAGTGACAGATGGCCTCAGGCTGCCAGCTAGCCCGCTTATCTCCAGCGAGGAGAAGCCCGAGACACACAGGCTGAAAGGGTGCAGAGCAGACGAGCAGGTGGGGGCGGCAGACAGATAGACGAGCTAATGCTTCGATAGGCAGACATCCAGAAAGCAGACAGATGTACAGACAGCTCTGTAAGTGTTCAGGGGCTGGAGCTGATGGAAACACGCTGCTCCAAGGACAGACGGACTCAGCGCAGACACTCTGACGACACAGTCTGACACACACACACACACACACACACACACACACACACACCTATGTGGGGAGCACCTGAAATAGTGTCAGACTGTAACATGAGGAGCGCGACCAGCAGACACTTTGCATGCAAACACACGATGTGTTAAATATTCAAATTCAGTTAAATGAGCCTTGCACTTAAAACAAGGTGCGTTTCATACGGGCCACTCACATCTAGCGTGTGTGTTTATATATATATATGTGTGTGTGTGTGTGTGTGGTTGTGTGTTCAGCAGCATTACTCATGAGGTGTAAGCTCATCTGCTGTCAGGACAAGCTGTGAACAGAGTCTTCACAAGGCTGCGCCCCGCAGATGGAGGAGTCTGCCTGTCTCGCTTTCTGTCCGCTGACCTACTGAACAGAAAAAAAAGTTACTGTTACTTTCTGTAACAGAAAGCCTGTGTAACAAACTGGGGGCACGGAGTTTGAAAGACATTTACCAGTCAGGGACAGTCAGGTCTAACGAAAGAGGTTGTTGAGTTGTGGGAAGTAGGATCCAGTGCTTTTTGGAGCTTGACCCATATTGGGGACTAAAAGTGAGGATATCTCAGCCAATTATTGACTTTAACCATTCTTTTTAAATCTGTCTCTGGCAAGACGGGACTTGTAATGTAGTATTTTTAGTATTTTAGTATTTCTACATACACCACTGCTTTACTAGCTGACCCTTCCTGCTGCCCATCACATTTCCCTCTGTTGTTTTTCTGTCTCTCTTCAAGCCCTTTGCTTTTATCTTTCCCCCGTTTTCTCTCCTCTGTGAGTCTCACTTGCTACCAGTCTGAGTTTCTGAGAAGAGAGGAGAGGAGAGGCGACGAGGGAGGGGAAGCGGGGCAGTTAGTGTAGTCCTGAATAGCAGGGTGTTTTCAGGCTGCAATGACAGGCTCAGACAGGCAGCCGCTCTAATGACCTCTGACGCCAGGCCCTGTCTCTCTCAGCAATAACAAACACACAGAGGGCCCCACAGGTGAGCTCCACCAGCAGGCCCTCTGTCAGCTGTTAAGAAAGTCCAAAGCATCCTTCTCCTTATCAACCCCCAGCCGTTCCTGTACGTACATGTAAAACAGACCAGAGAGCAAAGCTCGGCCACGATCGGAGACTCTGACATCAGCCTGAGACACAAAAGACACTTTCTGTCTCTTATCTCAAAGATAAATGCTTTTTCTCCTCCATTTAGTCTAAGGTAGATAGCTGGGTACTTAGTTTCCCCCAGCACCCCATGAGGAGGGATTTACGATAAACTCCCCAAGGCTCGGCTCTGACCAACTTCAAAGAACACAGCCCCTCTTGTTTTATGGAAGGCATGCTTTCAGTTTTGCTCCCCCCCTCCCTTCCCTCCCCTCCTCTGTGTTTCTGTCTCTCCTCTCCCAGTGTTGTCTTTTTCTCCCCCCCTTCTCCCTGCGTCTAATGAAGGCTAATGACAGGCCGCGGTGAGTCTGCTTGGGCCGGCAGAGATCCTGCCGCATTAACATTGCAGTTTGTCTCAGACGGGACCTTCCAAATTACCGGTTACATTCACAGCTACCGCCAGATGAAACGAGGAAGGGAGGGCGGGGGGAGGCTGGGGTTGGATGGGAAAGACGGGGGCAACTGAAATGGCTCTGAGAGGGGCTCTGTTAATTTTTTCCCTCACATTTATTTCCCCTCTTCAAGCTTTCTTAACCCTTGAATGTGTCTTTCATCGAGGAGGCTGGATTTGAGTGTGTGTGTGTGTGTGTGTGTGAGAGTAGAGGAAGTGTAAAAGATTGCGGAGCAGTTGATAGAAGTCACAGCAATTAGGTGACGACCTGAAAAAGCACAAGGGGCGCTTAAAAATCAGGAGAGGAAACAAAGTTGCAAAAGTAACAGTCAAAATATATGAAAAGCATTCCTTCTCTTCCCCACCCCGCCCCCTCTTTCTTTCCTCTCGCACTCTCTCTCTGTCTCCCTCTATTTCCCTTGCGCCTGACTGGCTCCCACTTTTCTAGCTGGGAGTAGCTGGGAGCCAGATTTCTGTGGAATAGAGATATGAAGGGGGAGAGGGACGGCGCAGGAGGCACACTAAAGGGAGACGTGAGAGGGAGGAAGGGGTGGGGGGGGGGGGTGGAAACTGGAGCATGGCCAATGCTACACTTCTTTTACGCTCAGGGGAAACTTTAGACTGGAGAGGCCTAGCTTGTCACCAATTCAGACACCAGGGTATGAGAGTTATCGGCCTAAACACCACGTGCTTCAGCGTAGACAGGGAATGGTTTATGTGTTTACGTGAAACTTGTCTCGTTGCTGTTGCTCAGTTACTGCGGCCTCGTATCTTTTAACTCAAATTCAAAAGATAGTTTATAATTCCCTCCCGCGGGGTGAAGCATGTTGCTTGTAGAGAGATGATCGGGACAGTCAGTTGACGTCACTACATTGTTGGCCACGCCGCTACAAAAATACGAGCCAGACAGAAGATAAGCATTTAATGCCTAGACAAATATTGTACTGCATGTGGACACTTGCCTGACAGTGTCTCTGAGTTGCTTCTCTTGTCTGAGGTCCAGGAATTCCAACATGGTTTTCCTGTCTGGCAGAAATTGAGGATGACGGTTTAGTTTTGGCTCCCGACTAAAGCAAATTCTCCATTTCCCAAAACAGGGATAAGGAAGAAGTTGTGAAGAAGTGGCAATGTTTGAGACGCTTGGTGTAGCCTTTAGCATTTTATTTAAAAGCCTCATGCACTCATCTTTTCCTCCTCTCCTCTCTTTTTCTTCATTCTTTGATCTCTTTGTATTTTACTGTGTAATATTTCAGTGTCATCATGTCTTTGCTGTGCGGCTTCCTACAGGTCTAACCATCTCTGCCTCTCTGTTTCCTTCTTCAGATTCCCTGGCGTTGCAGGAGTCTGGCGATCGGGCCCATTGGTGCGTGGTGGCATACTGGGAGGAGAAGACACGTGTCGGGCGCCTCTACTCAGTCCAGGAGCCCTCTCTGGACATCTTCTATGATCTACCTCAGGGGAACGGCTTCTGCCTGGGTCAGCTCTGCTCTGACAACAAGTCCCAGCTGGTGCAGATGGTGCGGGCCAAGATCGGCTATGGCATCCAGCTCACGCGTGAGCCAGACGGGGTGTGGGTCTACAACCGCAGCTGCTACCCCATCTTCATTAAGTCGGCCACACTGGACAACCCGGACTCGCGCACGCTGCTGGTGCACAAGGTGTTCCCCGGTTTCTCCATCAAAGCTTTTGACTATGACAAGGCCGGCAGCCTGCAGAGGCCGAACGACCACGAGTTCACGCAGCAGCCTCGCACGGGCTTCACGGTGCAGATAAGCTTTGTGAAAGGCTGGGGACAGTGCTACACCAGACAGTTTATCAGTAGCTGCCCGTGCTGGTTGGAAGTCATTTTCAACACCCGATAGCAGCAGCCTTCCTCTTCTTCACCCTCCTTGCCTCTTCTGCCCCCCCACAAACAGACTACACCTACTTTCCTTTTTTGTTCCGGAGGTTCAAACAGAGAAAAAAAAGTTTTAAAAGAAGAAGAAAGTATAAGATTCTGACGGACTTTGTTTAATAAATGACTAAGATTTAATTAAATGAAATAAGAAGCGAAAAATGTATTTTATGTTATATATAAATATATTATTAATTGTAAATATGAAGACGTTTTATATGCATCATTATTTATGTATTGTGCAATGTGTTGATGAGAAAAAGAAAATAAGATGCACTTTGCTTAATATAAATGCAAAACAAAGAAATGCCAAAATAAAAAAAAATACAAATAACATTTCTCGTCCAGTCTCTGTTTTATCTTGGTTGTTTGTGGTGGTTTCATTCAGTTTTTTTCAATTTTCATTATTGCCAAAGTCAACATTGGCTTAACTTTGTGTCACTGAAGGACTTTGATGTCATGCTGTGGATCGTAAGAGCATTTCCTTTTGAGACAAAACGAGTCAGACTGTGACAGAGTCATAACTCACTGTCCCTGTCCGTACAGGCTCATTACGCCTTTTAAAATTGTCTTTTTTCTGAGTTATTTTGGGACGAATGTCCTTTTTCCTCTCTGTCATTAGCCGGTTGATGACATCACGGCCAGGAAGCAGTAATGACAAATTTCAGGAACCAATAAAGTCAACAGAGGGTCCGGCTTCCTGGAGGAGCCTCTTTATTTTAATGGCTGATGAAACAAAGGAATGTAATGTATCAAACAATCACACAAAGGATTTAGTGCCACTCCTGAGGAAATGAACACATACTGGAAAATTTACTGGAAGATTACAACGCCATTTAGCCATTTTACATATCAGAGGAATGGCCTGAGCATGCGATTAGAGGCGATGGCC
This sequence comes from Enoplosus armatus, assembly GCF_043641665.1. Taxonomy (NCBI): domain Eukaryota; kingdom Metazoa; phylum Chordata; class Actinopteri; order Centrarchiformes; family Enoplosidae; genus Enoplosus; species Enoplosus armatus. The sequence continues at coordinate 7,606,737 of NC_092197.1, forward strand.
TATTAGTCACCTATTTCTATATTTCTAAAGACAAAACAAACTAGATTTCCTTCTAACAAAACCTCTCTGCGTGTGTGTACATGCATGTGTTTGCGTGTGTCTGTCTGGGCCTCGTCCTGTTTCTAGTCAGATGGGTGTCTGTGAAGAGGATTACTACTGTAAGCCTGCTTTACCCACACACACTGTCTCAAAGACCTACATTCACAAGACCCACTTTCCACGGCATACAACCCCCACCCTCCGCTCTGTTCAACAGCGCTTTGAAAAACCTTGAATTTTATTTAGAATACGGGAGACAAAACAACATATTTACTGACAGTGACTCAGTGGTGGAGGCAGGAGTGAAATGGAGCGTGTGTGTACTTCCTCCCTCTCCATATAAAACCATGTTTTATAAAAGAGTTTAATAATGAAGGAAACCTTTAGAAAAGTCGGACTTTTCTTGTCCCTGAAATAGATATTGCCCTGCACAATTCAGATTGTTTATTGCTTGTGTATATCAGTAATCGCCAAATCATTACTGAAAAAAGACATTATGTAATACATAAATATTTGGATGGTATTAGCTGACACATATTATAATTCAGACTAAGGATAATAAACATAAATCCACATTGATAAATACGTCTCCCGTCTCCCTGAGCAAACGCTTGGAGGACACATGTTTATATTCATTCCCTCCTGTTTTATTAATGACTGTGCCCTGCACATACATTGCTGTATGTATCTTTGTATTTATATTATACACTAGTTTGGTTTTATTTTATAAAACCCAGAAAGACAACTTTATCAATAAATTATACCAAAACCTACTAGAATACAGACCACCACAGGGGTTGGACCACATGGTGGGACCCTGTTCCTTGACATCATGCACTTTAAACTCATGGCTGTCTGCATGCCCTCGCAACAATAATCCCTAACCCTGCTAATACAACTAAAGCGGCTCGAAGCTTTGTGTGTGTGTGTGTGTGTGTGTGTGTGTGTGTGTGTGTGTGTGTGAGAGAGAGAGAGAGAGAGAGAGAGAGAGGAATGGCCTTATATCCATGACTTCCCTCAGACAGGGTGACCCTGATTCTGCCCAGCAATAATTCCATTAAAACTATTACAGATTTCAGCAGCATGTACACACGACAGCTGTTTTTTTGCGAGCAGCTTCTAAGAAAAACACTTGAGTATTTTATAAGCTGGTTCTAGTTATATTAGACTCAAAATCTTTGAATTTGACCATTTTTAGGTCAAGAAAATAAAGCGTTTCTGGCTGTGGTGGGTGCGATGAAGACATTGAAACACAGTTTTGACTGTCATTTACAGACAGTATAATTCAACACTTTAAGTAATGAATAAAATACAGAGCTTTTTGGTGGGTGCAGTATTTTTTTAAATCCTGGCTACAGTTCTCCTTAAATGCAGTAGTATTGTTTCTCAGGAACTAAGGCTACCCTTTTATTTAATCTAACTATCGTTGTTGTTTTAATAAAGCGATATGATGATAATCTGTCACAAAACAGACACCTTTTCTTGTGTCTTTAAATTGGGGAAACAGCGCCCCTCTGGGTTATAACGGTTGGTTCATGTTAATCAGTGTAAGTGGTGAAAAAGGGTATAACACTTAAACATTCGAGCCTGCCGTTGAGCAGCAACCAGGTGAAGGTGGCATCCTTTGATTCAAAAAATGCAGTTAGCTGTTACCTGTCAAACAATCAGATGCGGTCACGCTACTGTGAGACTATTAATGGACAGGTGTCTGGGAAAATAACTGCGATATGAACTTTGAAGCAGCCGCTCTTAGGCCTCACAACTAACACATTTTAAGCTTTAGCAACATTCAAGTGTAACAACCGGGAGAGTTAGCTTTCTAACTTGTTAGCGCTTAGCTAGTTCTCCAGTGTTGATAGTGTTATCATCAGCTAGGGCTAATTAGCTAACACCCTCTGCCTGAGTGTGTCTGTCTTTGCTTGCTGCTGGCTTTGCTGATGCTTAAATGTGTGTATTTAACTACTTGCTGTGTGGCTGTCAGTTGTTTGAGCAGGAAGTTTGTTCTTGGATTTACTGACTGTTCAGTCACCTGTCGGCTGTATGTGGTTATCTGTAGCCAGTGCAGACGGTCTGGTCGATGCATGTGAGGTTTTTTCCTTCAGTGATGTTATATACTGTGTACGTACCTTGAATAAGTAACTGGAACATGCTAGTCAATGTAGACTAGCCTCACAGATTACTTTTGTAATCTAAAGGTGACTTTCTTGTGGAGCTGCAGTGTGCGTCTTTAAAGGATCATAGGATTTTAAGTCTATCTTAATGCAATATTCACACGAGAAAGGCTGCAGTTCAAATGGTCGATTAATCAGATGATTATTTTGGTTGCTGATCTATTCAAACTCCTTGTTTTGTCTAACAAACAATCCAAAGATACTCAGTTGACTAACATAAACGACAAAAAAACCCAACAAATATTCATATTTGAGAATCCACTGAATTTTGGCATTTTACTTACAAATAATGTGTACTGTGGATTTTGACCCCCATCTCATACATTGCAGTCGTCCCAGGAAGGGATCACTTCACGGCCAGTATGTAGAGGAAGTATGATTACAGTCCTTCAGTGTCCGTATGGGCATGTATAGTGTATTAAAATAGACCTGAATGTTATCCTTTTAACATTTAACTCTCCGTATCATGTTGGAAAAATGCCACGCTTGCTCCGCCATCTTATTCCACAATATAATGAAATACAATCAGCCCGCTTGCTGGACAGTCCTTTGTAAGAGTCAAACCAGCATGCGGTTTGTCTGTGGCGAACACACCCATGCAGTCTACAGCAGGTTAGCCACTGTGCATGTGTGTGTGTGTGTGTGTGTGTATATATATATATATATATATATATATATATGTGTGTGTGTGTGTGTGTGTGTGTGGGGGGGGGGGGGGGGGGTTGGGAGGATGAACAGGGTTGTGGTCTGTAGGTGGGGCCTTACAAGCCCATCTAGGTGGGGTTAGTGGGGGTTGCTTCTGCCTGTTCTTTGTGTGTGAATGAGCCCTGACCTTTTCACTTCAGGAACTATTTTTTCTAATTTGAATGTCAGCTGACATTGAATCTGATGTAAACATCCTCTTGGTTGTTTGAATAATGTGTTGTGGATTTGTCTGGAATGTGAGTCATCTTAAACTGCATTATTGTTTGAGACATCCTACATATGCAGTATATATAGATCAAAGGATTCTGTATGCTTTGTCCTTGCATTTGCGTGCTGTGTCATATAATATATACTTGTGTGTGTGTGTGTGTGTGTGTGTGTGTGTGTGTGTATATATGTCCATGTATTCCTGCACACGTGCCTGCATGCATGCATGTGTGGATGCGACACAAAGTCCTCGTCTGTGCTGGTAGACACAAAGCCAGACCCCCCATCCCCCTCTTCCTCTTCCCTGGGGGGGTAGATAAGACAGTCTGTCTATCTGCCTGCTCCCAGCAGGAGGGGGGCTGGGGCCCAGGATGAGAGGTTATGGAGGTGGTGGGGTGGGGACAGTCTAGCCGTGTTTACAAGCTGGATGTGTCAGTTGGGGGTTTAAAGAAGGGGACAGTCACTTCTGGCATTCTTATGCTTATTTAGCTCCAGCATGGCCTGCAGTCATGTTTTTCCCAACCTCAGTGAATCCCAGAAAAAATCTCACACAATACACACACACACACACACACACACACACACACACACACACACACACACACACACACATTTAGTGGCTGAAACATATGTACAAACACACAAAGTAGTGTGTCTTTGATCTCTGCTACAAAAAACAAGCCCTCTTATTTCAAAGTTTTTATAGTTTGTCAGGCAAACCTGCATTGTGGTTAAGTAAAAGATTTAGATGTTATATTAACCACTGTAACCAAAATTAGCTGACAGTAGCAAGAATACAGCTTGCTGATCATCATTAAAAATGTTTATTAAGTCCTGCATGTAATGAATTTTGAGCCAATATTGATCAGTCACGCACAAGACTGCTTGACTGTGTACTGTTTGCAGTTGTAATTAGAGTTTGTGAGTTTCGATGCCACTACTTATTCATCTCCATGCACACTGCTAGTGTGCCACCACATGGGTTTGCACACAGAGAGAAGAAAAACGTGGATGCAGCATCTTTAATATGTTTCTGAGGGAATGTTTTGAAGTTTACTCCACCATCTTTGTCAGTTATTAGAGCCAGAATAACAAATTTTACTTGACTCACAAAATATGAGTAGAATTTCATGTGTTTATTGGGTTCGGAAAGAAGAAGTTCTTTATTTACCACTGTGTGACCACCTTGTTTTTTAGTGTAATTAACATTAGATTATTAACATCAGCACTAAAGAAAAAAAACATTGAGTTTAACATTGTTGTCATTTTCAACAGCTCAACAATAGCTTAGATTTACATTCAGATATGGCTGCGGCTAACAATTGCTTTTATTCTTGATTGATCTGCTGATTATTTTCTCTAGATTCCCTACATGTATTATGCAGCATCAGTCAAAACACTAAAACATGAAGTGACAGAATTGCTGAATTACCAGAGAACGATTCAAACAAAAGTAGTTGTTTTGGTCTGGACAGTAGACAGTGATGTGGAGAATCACTGCCAGTTCCGAAGACGTTCTCCTTCTGTCTTCATCAGATGTTAAATGTTTATCTATCCCTAGGGAGAGACCTCATACAATATCTAAATTTCATTGTTAATTTAAGCAGCTGTAGCATCTTTCTGGCAGCATTCAGTCTTTTGCAATATTAACTTTGAAGTCTGTACAGCTGTTAAAGTCATATGTGTTTGCCAAAGCTCAAATAGGAAAACAACCCGCCAACTCAATAATTGACTGATTTGATTGTGATTTATTTAAGCAATCTTTAGGCTTTTTCTCAAAGGAACTCTGGACAATGTCGCAAAAGTACACAGCAGAAATTGCAGTATCTTGTTGTTCCTTGAATTCGTCTGACGATTTCGGTGTCTGCCCTTGCCGTCGTCTCTCCAGTTAAGAGACATTTTCGTTGCCGTCTTCGTGTAACTGACCCTTCTTCTTCACCCGCAGATGTTTCGTATTCTTCTGGTTTTCCGGCAGTCACATGATAGAAACGTGTCTGCATCGCACACATGCTCGTTGGGAATTCTCCGGACAATGACCTAATGCTCTATTCACACATGGGCACTATCGGACATTACATGGACATTGTAAGCGGGTGCTGGGCAGTCCAGTCCATCTGATTCGGACATTTGCGTTGTCACATGCAGGTCCTCTGCGTAATGTCCGTGTGTTAAAGATGCTTAAGTTTTATGAAGTTGGCTCTTTATTTTATGGATGAAAGAGAGTTGATCTTTATTTTAGTGAATATCTTGTTAACTGATACTCCACCTAAAATCTCTCTTTTGAGTCACTCTGTTGGTTGTACAGGCTCAAATCTGACGGGAATCTTTAGATGAATTTTGATAAAAAGACGATTCTTCCATAGACGCCCTTATTTTATAATACCCTCAACACCCACACACACATCACATCACATTAAATCATCACATACAGCTCCCTCTCCGATTCACCTTCTCTTCTGTATATTTATACACGTAGTATGTGCGTATTATTACCATGATAAATCAAGGGAAATGTCAGTGAACACACAGAACATACCCTATGAAATATGATTGATAGGTGCAATATCAGCATGAGACAAGCTTGAGATGACTACAATATCCTCTCCCTTTTCTTTTTCAATTACGTTACACAAGAAGAGCCATTTCCTTGCCTTCCTCTTGATTATGAATTGCACTGTCCTCCTATCGGGCCTTCCTCCCAGAGGCCAAAACCCCCCACAGAGGAACAACGTTGATGTCAGACTCACTGACAGAGAGCTGACTTTAATAAAGCAATGGGAAATTCATTTTCAAAAGAAGGAAGCAGCGTGTGGAGACAAGATGACTCTCCAATCGAGGCAGAAGGCACGGCAAGGCACACAAGGCAGGATGCACCAGAGATACCCTGCTCCCATTCACACACATGAGCACCCAGATATGTGTACACTGATGTCATGAATTGGATGGCCCCTGTGAAAGAACATAACGTCCTGTTGCAGTATCACAGAAGAAGTGTGCAACATGTGGCCCTATGAGCTGCTGATAGGGCGCCCAGTCTGCCGTCTTTAATGGCATTCCTTCCAGCAGGAACGGACAGGGGTCGGGGGCTAAACCACCACATTACCACTGCTCCCCTCACAGTTTGGTGTGAGGTGACAAACGCCTCCATGCGGATTACAGCATTTCTGGCAATTTACAACCAGGTTAGCACCACAGCGGCAACACAAACCTTGGCTACAGTCAAAGTCGTTGTCTAAACTCTCAAGTTGTGTTGCATTTTTCGATTGACAAAGAGTTTGTGAAGGGAGGAAAAGGAATGGGAAATTTGTAGAAGTGGAGGCGACGAATGTGGTCATTTAAGATCATCAGTGTTTTGAGTTTAACATTTGACTGGCGATCTGTTGGGTTTGTTGGTCCCTGTGTTTATGTGTGTGTCTGTGTGTAATGCAGACGTTGTCAGATTCCTGTGTAGACTGGAGTAAATGAGGGCTGTGGAATGTGAGTGGAGGGTAATCATGGCAGACCTACAGCAGTAACCAGATACCGACTGCCAGACTTCAGAGGAGCGGGAATCTCTCCACGCCGACACACCACCTCCTGCAGGAGACACTTTGGCTGGGACCTAAAAACTTCCCCCTCCTTTGACCCCGACCTGGCCCTTTTAGTGTCCAGCCTCCCACCCTCACTCCAGAAGTCACATTTGTGTCTGCTTGTCCTTGTTTGTGTGGTGTGTTTACTGCCCCTAAAATGCATTGATACTGCTCTCAAGCTGAAACGGTTGGTGAATTAATCGATCGGTCACTTGAAAGAAAAACAGACTATATTTATTTTGAAAAAGTAATTTTTCTAGCAAATATTCCAACAGTCGCTATTCTTTGTCTTATGTGATAGTAAACTGAATTTTCATTGTTCGTTGTTGTGACGGGTAATGATAATCAGGTCATCTTGTAATTAATAATGAAAATAATCTTTAGAAAAATGCCTATTAGTTGTGCTTGCTCATAACACGTTGTACTGCATAAGTTGTCCTTATTAATGGCTTATTACATATCTATAAAACATTAGTAAATTATTTATTAACAACTTACACATGGTATGTGTTTGTATTTCAAGACATAATGCTCATTTTACTAAACTTAAAAGACCAGGCGCGATACAAACACACAGAGAAACACACACACACACACACACACACATATGATGCAAAGGAAATGGTTGATCTTTATCATACTTTCTGGATCAGACCATGACCCGGCTGTCTTCCTCCTCAAAACATCCTGTCTGACCAGAGAGAGAGAGAGAGAGAGATACAAACAAGATGGGGTAGATGATGTTATTTACAATAGCAAAGAGAAACAAAATCTGACCAAATACCAGAAATAGTACCAGCTCTAATTGCTGGAGAACATACTGTCCTTGCCTTGCAACTTTCCACGTTTCTATGCATCTCGTCATTATTCATAGAAAACATTGTACATTTAATCGACATTCCCCAACTTTAAGAGTCTCCCAAATCCTGAAATGGTTCTTTGTTTTGCTCAGAATAGTGTTTACATTTATAAAACGCATTGATAATGGCAACAATGGAATGAAAATTAGTAAAAAAAAATACACAATGACTGCTTTCTATTATCAATTCTGCCCCAATTTCATCGTTACTTTTCTACAGTTAATGTAAGGAAACATAATGACATTCAATTTATTAACTTCTGCAGTGGCAATTAAGACATGCTTAATTGGCACTTTCATGACGATTAAGCATCCACAGAACTGAACTGACAAAGAAAATCACTAATAGACTGCAATATCCTCTACTAATAAAAGTGGAGCGAGCGTTTAAGAAAAAAAAAAGCCTCATGAAGAATTAATCCCTGAGGGAAAATGCGAGTGTCTGAGGAAGATACTCAACACATACCTAAATTATATGTATACTCATACACACATGTGCATGGGCGCGTGCACACAGACACACACTGTAGTTTCTACTGTCTTGTATAGTACACCCTGGGGCCTTGTTATGTGAAAAGCAAGATCAAAGCAATAGGGCTGATCCAGACAGGAGAAAGAGATAAAGAGAAGGACATACAAAGAGAGCGACGACTATAACTTTCTGCTTTCACTCTAATTATCTCCTCGCTCAATGCCAGGAGAACACAAGTTGCACAGAAACCGCCGTCTATTCATCCTTAACACCCGACTGAGAGCTTGGTAAAGATCCAGTTTCTCTTGTGCTACTGACTCAGTCTTCATCTACTTGGCCGACAGTAACAATACAGATTTACCTCTGTGGTTTCGAGGCATGAAGACAGTTGGTTTTTAGCTTTCGGCTAACCCGATACAATTGAGTCGAATCTCCTTGACGGTTAACAATTAAGCAATTTCAAAAGCAACGTCTCTTTCCAGAAACGGTCCTTGATACAATCCACAGACCTCACTGTGATCAGTTTTCATTGGAGGTACTTTTTTACTGAAAGAAATAGCTCCTTTGAAAACTGTAGATCATTGAGTAACAGTCATTTTTAAATGGTTGACTATTTTAGATGTTTCAATGCTTTGAACACCACAAATGACATTCCATTTGACTCTATTGTATTTCAGTGGAGGCAGATTTCCTGTGCAAATAACACCAAAACTATCTGCATGGCTACTGATATGATAAAATAGATGATATCTTTATCTGGAAATCATATTTGAAAAAGTGGGGGTCTTAATATATTTGAGGACTAGACCTTTACATAATAACAGCAACCGATATTCTTTGTGAAAGGAGCAAGGAGCGGTGTCACACTGGCTCGTTCAGAGAGTGTTGCATTGTGGGTTGTTTGTAGCCTTAATGTTGCTAGGCTAGCAGGTTTCTTCAAGTCTCAGAGTTAATCAGCATTAAAAGTGTTTTATGAAGCCCAGTTTAACTTCTGACGGCTCGTGTAACGTGTTTTGCATCATCAGAGGAAACAAATTGCAGACGAGCGAAAACATCTCTGCCGGGGACTGAATTACCTGTCAAGCAGCCAAGAATCAGAGCACGTCTTGAGGAGATGCTCAAAAGGACAAAAAGACTGAAAAATGCTAACAGCCAGAGAAAATTATTCTTGCTTCGGAGAGGTGAGTGTGAGTAAGTAACTGACATTACACAAAAGTTTGGTTAAATGCTTAAACGGAAGTAGGTGATAAAAAGAGAGGGTCATCTGATATTCGGGCCAATATGGCAAGTGTTTCTGTGAACCAACCCTTAAAGACATTTAGTCACCCACAATAACAGTTTTGGTTGTTTATAAAGAGAATTCAGAGCTATGAATCTGTTGAAGAGGGGCCTTGAGGAGCACTCAATAGACATAAAACAAAAATCTTTAAGATGTAATAAGTAATCAATGTGCATCACCTGTGTCTCCCTCCTCTCCCGCCTCCTTTTATATTTTTTCTCAACTTCACCCTTCTCTCCTTCACCTCCCCTCCTGTCTCCTTTCTCTCTGAGTCGTCTCTTCCTGTTGCCTTTTTTTCGAAGCACAAGCCAACAGCGCTGACGTACTTCCACGTCGTACTGGGCGAGCTGTGCTCTCCAAACAAACACAGTGAGGCTGATAGAGACACACTGGCAGCAAGATGATCAAGATAGTGAGGAAAAGGAATTACCACCAGGGAGAGACTGTTAAAATGAGATACCAGAGAAAGAAAAAAGTCCTGAGACAGTTTGATTTAGCTGTGCTGTATGCACTGTGCTACACAGACAGTAGATAGGGATATTGTGGTACGTTATCAGCAAGAATGAATAGACATTTTACCCCAAACTTTCTTATGTTAAATCATAAGAGAATCTCTTTGTGCTTCTGTCTAACTGTATTGTAGCTTTAAATTACTTGTCAACTTTACTTGACAGAGGATCAGGACAAATCCTCTGCTGATACATTTGGTTGGAATTTGAAAGTCATCCGTTTTGATCATTGTTGAAGATAAGTGGGGCTGAATCTGAAGCTGCTTTAAAAGTTGCCTAAAACTTTTTTCTGCTTTTGAACAGCATATTGACAAACACCTCACTTTACCCTGCCATGGTCACACTTGATGGAGCTAATCATACGTGAGAAACTGGGCGCTCTTTCATCTTTTAAACCATTTATTTTCTCTCTATTACACATCACTCTCCGGTTTGTGCAGCGATGCCTGATATTGAATGGTACTGAATGAAACGTCGGAGAGAGACTTTTAGCTGAAGTGAAGCAGAGGCTGGCTTTCATCCAGTACCTGCCATCATTCATCTGGGCAACAAGGGTTATTGAGAACAATCACGGACGGAGAGAGAAGTGTGCTGACAAGCTTTATACGCGTGATGATGTGTAGGTCTCCCTCTGCAAAGAGCCTGAGAAAATGTTTTTCATTCCAGTTTTCTGCCACTCTTACTCACTGCAAGCTCTCACATTACAGGAAAGTAGACATTTTATTGAAAAGCCAAATAAGATAAGCACGTAGGTCTACTGTTAAAAAGCAAAAACACAATCAAATTGTGTTTTACAGCAACTTAAGTACTGAAATATGTCCAGAAGGATGTAGAGAGGAATCAAGACTTGGACTGGCGGAATCTTTGGGGATGTTTTTATTGAAACTTCCTATCGTAAAGCTCCATATAGGAATATTTTTCAATCAAATAACTCCTTGCGTTGATTAGAAAAACAACAGAGATGATATTAGAAGACATCTTTGTCCTGCTTTGAGCTAAACTAGGCTAAACATGTCTCTGACAACTGAGACGAAATTGATATTGATCCTCTCTTTTAACTCCCAGTAAGATGGCAAACAAGCAGAGCTCTGTCAGTATTCCTTCAAGAAAATCAATAGCTTAATTTCTCACTTGACCAAAAGGTGAAAATGACGAGTCCAACTGCTTTGTGTGGTGATCGTATCATCTGGCAATGCAGTTTTTGATGGAGGAATGTAATCTTAATCATTTGTGTCCACATCACATAATCTGTGTTCTGAGGTTTTGTTCATTTCTGAAATATTTATGCATCCTTGTTGAACTGTATTAACTGATGGCAATTCTTTGCTGTAAGAAATATGTGGCTGGTTGTTGACCTTGTAGCAGGTGGCTCTCTATTTAGTCTGAGAGGAAAATACAGGAGGAGTTGATGGATGATGGCGACCATGTAGCATAAACTGTGGCAGTAAAAACAAGACAGTTCCAAGTAATGCTTTTTTTATGGAGCTTCTTGTTTGCTAACCATATAAGCATGGACTAGACTATATTTACTGATTAGGTTATATATACTGTATATATTAAAAAAAGAAATCAAATAGAAATTTGAAGAGTTAGAGCAACTGGTCAGTAAAGTGAAAGAAAGAAAACGTTTAACTTTCCATCCAGGTCCAGGTGGCAGGCTGTCTCTTGCCTCTCACAGTCCTGAAGCTTATGGGTGTCTCTAACATTTATCACGTAATTTTCTGCTGCTGCAGCGATACTGGTGCTTGATATCTCAACTATCAATGTATTATGTACTATCAACTATTGGATGGATCGCCATGAAAGTTTAAACGGACATGAGATCAGAGGATGAATCCTACGGTCTTTACTGATCCCCTGACTTTTCATCCAGTGCCACCAGCAGGTCATAGCTTTCACTTACCCTGAGAAATATCTCAACATCTATCAGGTGCATTGGCACAAAATGTTGCACAGACATTCATTGTTTCCAGATGATGTATCCACTGAACCCTTGACTTTTCCTCCACATTTGTGGTTTTGTGTGAAATGTCTTACCATGAAATTTGGTACAGATGTTCATGTCCCCCTCAGGTGACCATCATCACATCATAATTTCTCTTCTCCCAACACTTTGGTTCTTGACCAAACACCCAAAACACCTGCCAAGCCAATGACATTCCCATCAGCCTCTGCCTCATGCTAACACGCTAAACTAAGATGATTTAACATGGTAAACATTATATTTACTAAGTGTAAGCATTGTCATTGTGAGCATGGTAGCATTCTGTAATTAGCACTTAGCTCAAGGCATCGCTGGGCCAGTACAGCCTCAGAGAGCCGGAAAAATGGCGATAGACTCTTAGTTTTGTTTTCATTTAAGTCACAGTGACTCATTAAAGTTATGCCATGGAGAATCGGCAAGCAATTGACTGCAATGATCAGGTTTTCTTCTATTTAGTTTGAGGTACTTTTACGGAGCTGATTGGATTAGAAAACAACTATTTGCTTCCGTTTCCCAAAGGCAATCAAGACAGGCGCGATTGGTTTTCTCCAGGATTAACCATTCTCAACCTCCCTATGTTGTGCCACTGGGTGACTTTTGAGTCTGAATAGTGGTGGGCGTTGCCAGCACCTCATAACCAACACACAATTCAAGCATGGAACTGCTTTCATAATAACAACTATCTATAATCCAGTGGAGAGAGAAAAGGGAGGAGAAGATGTAGACGGAGAACAGAAAGATGTATAGATTAAACCTATTTGTAACAGGGGCAGACACACTGCGATAGTGAGAGCACAGTGTGTAGTATGAGGCTGGTTGTAAACAAACCTCTGATGCTGATGACGTCTGAAACGCATGAAAACTTAAACAGCAGAGGCAGACATGGTGAGATTAGTGAGCAGTGTTGATGAGAATACACTGGATTTACTGGACCACTCTCGGCTTGATTCAGTCCCTCACTCTAAACAGCGCACGCACATATACACACATGGCAAATCCTCTTCATGTAATTAAATCCCCTTTGTTAGCAGAGGAATTTGTCCACGGTTCCAGAGTCTATCTGGCCAATGTGAAGCCTCAAATATTTGGCAACACACCAGACAGAGCTTCTTTGAGTGTGACCATGTGGAGAGCTGGAGGGAAGAAAAAACCTGTTGGATGGATAGGGGGACGCGCAGGGACCTCCAAACGGAAACCATCATGCAGTCCTGTCGTCCTCAGCCACCGCCTACGTACGCTAGTCTCTCATGCACAAACACAACACCCTTGGGGACTGTGATGTTCAGCAGAAGTTATTATAGTGATTAGAGCAGTGAGCACAAAAGGCACACACAGAGAGACACACACACAGTTTCTTTAAGCTTTACTGTCCCATCAGACATGAAATCAAAACATTAACTGACTTCCATCAGAGCAGAAACACACTGTCGTCAGATTACTGTGCTCTTGTGTATTGTTGGAGTATGGAAGGAAATAAATGCTCAGTAAAGCAAAGGACACAATACCAAAATATTAATTATGAGTCTATGTAATGAGTTAAACAGATATCAGTGCTGTAAAATATTGGCTTACACTTGATATGTTAACATGCAGGGAAGTCAAATGTTTTGAGTACATTTTAATAACTCAGTATTCTGAGATGGGGTTGTTTATAACCTTCTTTTCCTTCTGCAAATCAGTTTATTTAGTGTAAATGTTCTCCAAGTGTAGTATAAATAAAAACATGACAAATCATAACTTGATATTGTTTAATTTGGAGTTTGCTAAATGTTGTCTAATGCCTCTGAAGTGTATTTACACAAACCAGAATTATTTCAGATCCTCAACTTGGGTCCAAGTCAGAGCTGGAATATGCAGAAACTAAACCAAAATGGATATCAGAGAGGGGGATACAGCTCGGCTGTTGCTAAGCAACTGCATGCCTCAAAGTCCGTGGAATTTAAACAGTGGAAGGGATCCAATTTTCCTGGGGACTGATTTCAACTTCGCGCCTATCTTAGAGGTGCCCTGGACGTAAGAGCGGAAGCCCGGCTGAACAGTGATGTGTGTGTTAATGTGTGTGTGTGGGTGGGTTGTATATGAGGGGAAAGAAAATCCCACTGCAGCCCTGAAACGTGAGGCAGAGGAGGCCAAATGTAGCGAGGCCATGTGTTCAAGTCTGTGATTGTGTGCTCAGGCATGTGTGTGTGTGTACTACTGTATGAGCTGTACAAAGACTAGTGGCCTTGTTACCACTGTAAGACTCTCCAATTAGCGTGGATGAAAAACAGAAGACTCGTAGCTGTTAGATCTTCATTAAAGCAAACTCCTCACACAGACAGATACTGAATGACAGTGCTTAGCCGACTCTCCAGCTGCTTTAGCTTTTTGACTGCTTGTGTGTTGATCTGATTAGTAATGGGCAAACAGGGCTGGAATTTCCTTTTTGTGCAAGTGGGGCTTGTGTTGCCTCCTCCTCCTTGTATGCATGAATGAACACATTTTTACCACTGAATCCTCAAGCTGAATTGAGTATTGAATCATCAGTGTCACTGACTGAATTAGTAGATTTAATTGGAGACTGAAAGCACCCTTTTAGCTCAGCAGTGATACGTTTAATTTCTTCATTCCGAAAGAAAAAAAATCCACAGACACAATCATGATGGGACAACACTGTTGCTGGTTAATAAGAAGTGTTTACACTGTAAAGGTCTAGTTTTGTATTAAACTCTCATTTCTTCAACCAGGAGATGGTTAGCTTAGCTTAGCTTAGCATAAAGACTGGTAACAAGTGGTATCAGATAATTGGTATGTATTCTAAGTGTGTTGTATAATTTGTTATTTCCATCTTTACTCTTTACGGTAACGGCGGTGATTCTGTGTCCTGCCAGCAGAGCCACACTACAAATCCCCCTCCATCTACTGTCTGTGGCATGCTGAACTCTTACTGAACCAGTGTACTGTCAGTGGAGCTGAAAAGCACATCCAGTTCACAACATTGATTTCACTCACCCAGTCAATTAGCCGGCCAGTCAGTCATCCAGCCTGCCGTCCAGCCATCCAGGCGGCTGGTCTGCCTTTTTCTGGAACGTTTCAGATGGGTGTTTGGGTGTGAGTGAGCATTAGGGATGAGATTTGGAGAAGATTACCAAGGACCAGAAAGCTGCCTTGGGGCTTCATGTGCTTTTCAACAGAGCTGCCGCTGTCCCTGCTGCATTAGTGTTGGAAAGATGTGGTGTGTGTCTCTCTCTCTCCCTCTTTCTGTCTCTGTCGCTCTCTCTCATTCGCTAAGTGGTTCAGACATTGAAAAACATGACTGCAGGGGCTTGCAGTGATATATAGGTCTTCTCTTCTCTTTGATGATATTTAACCATTTGTGGTTTGCGTGGCCATGGCAACATCTCATCTGCACCTCTCTTTTCTTTGCCTTTGACCGTGCTGTGCTCGCCTCTCGTGAGGACTCCCTCTGTGTGTCTGCGTTGAACTCTGGAGTAGCTGGGTATCGCTGGCCCAGAACAGGACATCTGGCCTAATTATTCATGCTGCTAATACCCTCATCTGGCCAGGGAGAGTACAGTAGATTACAGTGGCAAAGCTCTGTGCCTTGGGGAGAGGTTGAGTCTGGGGTGACGAGTGTATTGCTGTTTAAAGGCCTCTTCTCTGGTTAGTTATGTTGTGGTGTGAGTTAATAAAGGTGTGGCATTATGAAGCATGTCATTAGTGGCTCTGCTGTTGTGATCATAGGTCTGTGTATACGGGTGTGTGTGGCTTCTATTATGGAAATGGAGCAACTAGCGTGGTCTGCTCTTTTATTTTTTTGGTTGTTGATGTTAATTTGGGCTTGCTCTTCTTCAGTGTTTGTATGTGTGTGTTGTGGGTTGGACGCACCTTAGGCCAACAGCCTAGCGTCGTTTTCAGCCTCAGCAGGCAGCTATTTTAACTGAAAAAGCTCTAAAAACCCACTGTAGGCTACAGTTTGCGACTAGCTGGTGAACATAGTGGAGCATTTAGCAACTAAAGAGTGAGATATTTCCCTCAGGAGTCGGTGGAGACCAAAATAGAGGTAGAAGGAGAGTGAATATTGGAGTTACAGTCATCACGTTGCCACAAACACGACTCCAAATGAATGTTAATGTTTCTCTGTAACTGCTGGATGAGTAAATAAGCAATAGTTTGCTATATCAACTTAAAAGGTGATATTGTGCTCACAACTTGTTTCCGCTGCCCCCCGAGTGGCCAAAAAATACCAGTTATTGCAGGTTTAAGTGCTCAAGATCGCAAGTGTGGGCATTGGGACAAACCCACACTCCATTTGGCTTCCATGTGAATTTGTGTGTTCTTAGAAAATCATATCTTGTGCTTGTGTATAATTTCTATTAACTATAAGCTGTGCTGAACCAGGACAACCTCTTTAGTGTCGACAAAAGCAGAGAAGTTAAGCCTGGTTCTGATTGTGCAAGATTTAACCGAGGCACCCACACGGGAAGTGGTGTAAATAATTGGGGCAGTTCTTAGAAAATGTGCAGCACATCCCTCAAATTAACAGTCGCCAGCGGAGCGCACTTACCTGTCCTGCTGCCTTCAGATAAGATGACTGTGGGGATTTAATCAAGTGAAAGTGATGGGTTTCACACTGCATACAAACAGCTGTGGATGTCAGATACCCCTCTGCCACAGAACAGACGCAGCCTCACTGGCATTATGGCCTTTATCACACACTGATGTGCATGGAGTTGTGTCTAGCAGTTGAATAATTTTTATCACACTGACAAAGAGAAGCATTGATGTGATTTTGGAGAGCTGTATGTGGGAGTGTCTTTGCTAAGTAAAGCTGTTTTCACAGCTTTGGTTAGCATGTCTTACTGTCTGTGCTGAGGCCGGGTTTGAATAGTTGGAGGAGCTGTGTTTATGCCAAAACGACACTGATTTCCCTCGTCTCCAGTGTTCTCCTTGCTCATTTTGGCATAAGAGATGTCAAGAGGAGCCATGAAATGACCGAAAAGGTGCAGATGGGGAATCAGTACCACTTCACTGGCCAGATCTTTTCACTCAATCTGTTTTTGTTTGTGAAAGAGATAAGAATTTGCATTTATTGACAGTCTTATCTGTACATGAAGAGTATTGAAAGACGATATAGTGTTTGCCTCTTACACCATGTGAAACCCTAACGAAATATGCTGATGAAAACAAACGTGGAAAATCGGTCTGATAGTCAACATGAAATCCAATATGTGTCGACTGTGCCAGCTAACCCACAACTGAACCCTGAGTGTGACGGAGAGTGTGAGAGACAGAGAGGAGGAGGAGGAGGAAGAGGTGGTGTGGGAACGACAGAAAAAGCCTGGTGAGAAATGAAGTGGTGTGTGTGTGTGTGTGTGTCCATGTCACCTCCTCTCTCTGCACCACAACTTGTGAGGGCGACAGCCTGTGAGAGAACAGGAAGCAGAGGAGACTGTGGAGGTGTGAGTGTGCGAGTGTGTGTGTGTGTGTGTGTGTGTGTGTGTGTGAGGGTAAAAGATGAGTGGGCAATCTAGCAGCTAGCTGAGCAGACTAGCACGCTGTTCTATTATTAGGATCAATATTTTAATGATAATAATAATACATTTTATTTAATGGTGCCTTTCATGGCACTCACTTACATCATATACGTCAGTAATAAAACATACAATAAACAACAAAGCACCAGTAATAAAACGCCAGTACAATCAACACTAAAGCATGCAACAGAGCAGAGACAGCTCAGCAATGAGCAATATTGTAGTATAGAATAAGATAGTTGATGCAGTTAAAATGAGTAAGCTAGTTTAAGAAGATGGGTTTTAAGAGCAGTTTTGAATTCTTGCTCATATTTGATTATTTTTCTCCTTTTATTTCGAACCTTTGTGTCAACGAATTTAGTGGTGTTTGAGTCTGTTGTGGGCTGCGGCATAAATTGCTATTCATACCCAAACCACGTCCATGCAACAGAAGTAGCGCCTCTTTTAGAAACGAGCTCCTCGTTTTGTCTTGGCTGTTCGGAAATTACCGCGTTCTGTGTCAAGTTCACTCTCCTCCATGTTTGTTTGTGTTGCCTTCATGCATATTTCCTGCCTGCAACGGTGCCGTGCAGAGGAAGCCAAATGACGAAGAATATTGCCGTGAAGTGTGTGATTTGTGACACAATGAAATAAACGATAGAGCATAATATGAAACGAGAGGTTTTTCTATCGTCACGCGATATATATCGTCATATATTCAGCCCTAAACAGTAATTGTTAGTTTATTAGTAAAAGTAGATTTTTAAGTGGGATTTTCCATTATCAAGAGTATGTTGTTTACATGAAGATGCCCTTTTTCTTTTATCTTAAGAAAGCCTGTCTTTCCTTTAAACCATGACAGGCATGACTGACCAGATTGATTGGGTGATAGCTACAATACATGCTGTGTATTTGAAAGTCCAGGAGCGATTCCCTGAAGCGCCTGGTTGTTCCCTATGGGACCAAATTGCTTTTCATTGAGGAGCCAAACTATAGTTCCCAGATAAATATTAAAGCCGAATGTGAGCCTTTGAAGGAAGTGAGCCACTGAACCATTGTTGAGCCTCCACACTACTGTTTTTATGAGTAAGTAAAATCGTGGTGGTATGGATGGATTTAATTCAGCTTCAGTGATTCTTTACAGCACTAAAAATATTACTAATTTTTGTTAAAAGGTGTTGGACAAAAAAAACAATAGGAAACTTTCATTCAAAAAGCATACATAATCAAAAAGAAATCTTTATGAAAAGGAAACTTAAATATTTGATACCTTTTACCTACAGCATACACTCGCTATACGTAGCATATGTGAACAGCATACGTGGACACATCACAGGTTCAAGGGAATTTTTTAGTTTGGATTTTTCTTTTTTTTTTTTACGTAAGGTGGCACGATTGCATTATTGACGCAGGGACATTAACTGAAGCTGCAAGTCCTATAATTGGAGGTCTACTAGCCAGCTGGTTCCTTGTCTAATAAAGATGAACGGCAGCAATCAGGGCTGAGTTTACAGAACATTTTAAGCCACAACACAACAAAAAAATAAGTTTTAATACACCACAGAAGAAGTCATCCTCTGTGTGTTGTCTCTGCTCCCTGACCTCCCGCCAGGACGTCTGGGAGGACACAGTGGAGCCTGTTCACACAAAACACTGCCAAGATTATTGACTATAAGCTAATGCTGGTGTCTGCTGCTCAATGTCAATACCAGCAGTGATGGGGGGGACTGAATGAGCAGCGACCTGCCAGAAGTAATGAGCAGTGTAGCCTGACCCATACTGCAGTTTTGAGACTGATACAGATATTGATATTTGAGAGTTTCTTATATAAACACATGACATAAACCAGGGTTTCTGCAGATTCACAAAGTTAAATTTCAGATTTTTTAAGACCTTTTTTTTTTTTTTAGGAGAGACATGATTTGGCCAAAACATATTTATTATTATTATCACATTTTTTCATTATTTCCCAGCAGTACATAACAATAATTCCTCATGATATACTTAATTAAATGAATGCAGCCTGGAAATGGATAAGCAGCATGAAATGGATGGATTAACCAATTAAAAAATGATACATTATTTTAAACTTTAAAAGTTTTTGCTAAAATCAACACTTTTCCATTTTCAGACAATGAGCTTCCTGCTACTGTAGCTAACAGTGGTAACAGCGTTTACTATAGATCTGGTGGTGCTAATTGACACAATCCACTGTTGCAATAGTCCCATTTTTAGTTTATAGGTGTGTGTAACACCAGTCTGCAATCAAATACAGAAACATTTTAACCAACATTACTGCCAAAGGCAGGCAAGAGAAAATATTTAAAATTAACTGTAAGTTTTTAATACATTCTAAGGTCTTGCTTTTGAGGAAATGAAAAGCCTTTCCCAGATAAATGTGTTTAAATTTGTTTATTTAAAGAACTGTGACCCCGATATGTACTGAGTGGAACATTTTACATTTTAAATATAGACTTGTCACTGCTTTTTGACACTGTTTCCATACCTAAAATATGTCTTTGGCATTTCTGTACAACAATTTATCGTAACCTATCAGCCGACATATACAAAGATACAGATACATCTGTATTAAACTAATATGTGCCTGGCAGATTGATCAGTCTAGCTCTAATTAGTAGCACGAACAAGCTTGTTTTTGATTTTGTATATATTTTTTGTGTAATTTTTGGCTGGCATGCCTCATGATGACACAGAAAAAGGTTAGGAAATGATGCGCGTTTATACTCTTTTCTTCATAATGTGGTGGTGGTATATCTTGACTTGAAATCCACCAAAAAATAACGTGTGGTGCACAGAGAACTGCGGTTCTGTATTCATGACCTGCCCCCAACCAGCAGACAGGATACCGAGCGCAGCTGGCAGCCAAGTGTTGATGTTGGTGTGTGTCTGTGTGTGTGTGTGTGTGTGTGTGTGTGTGTGCGTGTGCACATGGTGGCTGCATCTAAAGTAGCCCCTGTTGTACACTCATGGCACCATGATTCAATTATATAGAGCCAGTGCTTTGCCTGAATATTAATCTGGGGGCCCAAACCTAATTTGTCTGGCGATGGGGGACACAAGCCCATCTGGCTGTATGGTAAGTGTGACTCTGTGTGTGTGTTTGTGTTTGTGTGTGTGTGTGTGTGTGTGTGTGTGTGTGTGTGTGTATGTGTCGGGGGGGTTGTCTTTCTATTGTGAGACACAGAAGGACCTGTCACCCTGCTCTGAGGAAGACAGATCAGTTTGAAGGAGACAGACAATCACTGGACACACGCACGCACGCATGCACGCACACACACACACACCCCAGAGACGGGAGGAAAGAAAAAGAGAATGAGAATAATTCAGGAAATGAAGGATGGAGAAAAGTAAGGATGATATTTCTATGTGAAATATAAACCCGTCATGACAAGCTGTTTTAAAATATGTAGATATGCTAAGAAATATCCGCTCCCTGTGGGCAGAAAAGACTGTTAGTACTTTTATTTGGGTATAGATGCTGTAAATCACAATAAACAGTGAACACATCCACTCTAAATGTGAATAGAAAGCTGTATTTTCTGCCATTCTTGCCTTTAAACTGAACAAAAATTCAAATTTCTTTCAAATACCTGAATAATCTTGTGAATGGCACATCCATATTCAGCATGGTGACAAAATAAAACTCTTACACGCTCCGCCATTGGAAGCATACAGCTGTATATTTGTTACTGAACATTCACAACCCCCCTGAGGTCAAGTGGGAACCCCCCCTCCCTGTCACCCCACCTCGTCCTTGCCACATTGCCCACAGTCCTTTGGGACCGAGGCAGCGCCCCGGGGCACAAACGTAACCTCTCCTTGACCTCCCTGTGTGCGAGTGACCTCCCTCTGACGTGTAAGGTTAGCTTTTATACTGGTGCCGAGGTCAAAGGCAGTGACTGAGAGGAAAGAGGCTGAATAGAGGGGGGGGGGGAGAGAGGGTTGGAATAGAGGAGATAGGGGAGAGAGCGTGGACAAAGAGCAGAGTGCAGGAGTGTGTGTGTGTGTGTGTGTGTGTGTGTGTGTGAGACGGATGGGGGGTGGGTTGAGGAAGTTAACAGTTCATCCAGCGTGTCTCTCACATTCTGCTTCACAGTTATTTTTTTGCTTTGCTCGTAAACAGGAAGCCTGCAAGGCAGAAGAGGGGTGATAATGCAAGGAGACAGACATAAACACACACACACACACGCGCGCGCATATTGCAAGGAAGGTCCATGACTTTTTGCATATGTAGGGCCAGTGTTTTGGTTTTGTCTGTGAGGGTGATAGAGTGTGTTCGTGAAGATAAAAGCGTGAAAGAGGTGTCTCAGGTGGATGAAGAGGCGGAGGTCTACATCAACTAAGTGACTGAGGATGTTTTTAGTTGTCTCCTCTTTCTCCGTCATGTCTGTCTCTATCATTAAGGGAACAAGTTCTCCCTCATCTAAATCTAACGTTGCACACTTTGCCTCTCCTAAATCCAATCTCCTCTCCTCTCACCCCCCTCCTCCTTCGTCTGCTCTCCCCTTAACCTCGTAACTACCTGAAACCTAACCTCCAAAAAGCAGCATCTCTAAGCTCATCACCGACGTCGTAAACAGATCCGCCCCCCCATTAGTCTGACTTTCTTTCTCACAAATTCTCATCTGATGGGAAATGCTTGCGCTCCATCATAGCTCTCTGTGATTACATTTGGGTGTATTTGATACAAGCTCCCACCAAAAGTTTAAGTCTTAATTCATCTTAAAGGAAAGTTGAAGCTTGGCATAATCTTTTAAATCTTTGTCTTGGTCATCATGTTTCACAAGTTTCTTCTTCTTGTGTCAGATTCAAAATCTAAAACTCAATTTTCAGTTGAAATTCTTAAGGATTTATTTAAAGGACCAGACCTGTGGTATTGCAAGTTTTAGCCCTTTAACTACAAATTGTGCATGCATCCTTTTTTTAAAGCATACTATAAGATCTTAGATTAATTCCCTACTTTCCAGAGAGTCACTGATTCATTATTTGGCTTATAAAACCTCAGAAAAATATTGAGTTTACAATGATATGAAACAGAGAGAAGCTGCAACCAGAGAACGTTTGGCTTTTTTGCTTGAATTGATTCCGAAAATAGTTGCTGATTTAATTTTCTGTTGATTGACTGATGACTCTGAACAATCAGCCGCCTTAGATCTGATCGTCAAATGCCAAAAAGCATTGCATCCATGAGTCCAGTTCTCAGAAGCTCAAAGTGTCCTTGAACACAACAGCAGGGAGGGTTTTAAATGGTGATTGTAACTTTTACTTTTACTAAAACTAAAGGATGCGTTCCTTGTCTCATTTAAGTAAACAAAAAACGGTGCAAGTTGATTTTCATTCTGTAAAAATGCAAACCAGTGACTGCTTAAAATCTAAAAACTCAAGAGATGCTTTTGAAAATGGTCTGCAACGATGTAAAGTAAACACATTTTATAGCTAATGGGCTAAAACCACCAGTATTTGTACAAAGAAAAGAAAATAGTGGCACTTGATTTACCTGCTTCTGCATCTGGTATTCAAATGTGTAGCTTTTGACTCCACTTTAAAA
The DNA here is from genome assembly GCF_043641665.1 of Enoplosus armatus. NCBI lineage: Eukaryota > Metazoa > Chordata > Actinopteri > Centrarchiformes > Enoplosidae > Enoplosus > Enoplosus armatus. Next base: position 7,629,595 of record NC_092197.1, read on the forward strand.
GGTTTCTAAATGCACACTCAAATACACCTCCGCCTCAGTTAGTTAGCCCGCAGTTTAAGATATGTGTGTTGACATGGATATATCAGCCAAGCCTGTGGCTCAGAGGGCTGAACACGTTTTTACACCTGTATGTTAATTCTGACACTTTGGTGTTTCCCTTGGCTCAGAGGCGAGTGTTAAGACAAACCAGAGTTTAATTACTGGCCAGGCAGTCACTCCCCATACACGTTAGACTGCACTGTAAACACACACAGGAGGAGAGGGTGGATGGAAGTAAGCAGCTCCAACTTTCTGGCTCTCCTCGTTTCTCCTTCTCTGACTCATGGAGATCAGGAGTGAAATAATTTGTTCTTTGTTTCCCATTTCTTCATCATCGATATCCCCTCATTCTTTGTCTTTCTGCCTCCTTCATCTCACACGTTTGGATCTTGTCATTAAAATGCACGTGTGAGGTGTGTGCTTTACTAATAATAAGAAGAAGACAGAACACATGCCAGAGGAGCTGTTCGCCACACTGGTTGTGTTCTATCAAGAACTTAATCAATCTGTCTGGGAGAGGCACAAATTGATGATGAGCAATCAAGTCCAATACTGTCTCACTTTAACAAGCGCAGCATGACTGTATCAATAATACACAAATCAGTAAAAAAAAAAAAAAAATCAATCGCATCTGTCTGATGGTCTAAAGGGTGTGTCAGCACAGCTGATTTTACTTGAGGTATTCCTCATATTTGTCATTAAGCTGAGGGTTTACAGTTTGAATTGATCGATAAAAAGGCGCTGTGAGTTGAATGACTTTTCTAAACCAATTACAAACTAATTAGTTTGTTCTGTGTGCAACACTTCTACATGGGTTGTTTTGTTTTTTTGATCAAACGAGCCCAGAGCAACGTGATGTTTTTGATCCTTTCTCATTAGCTTCCTGGGACTTTGTGCACCGTTATCGCTAAGTGTTACCTTTTCTACCTCAGCTATTTTAAAATCGGTGGTTGATGTCATCACTTGGTGAGGGAAAAGAAACTTGAGAGTTGCAGAGTTTTGTAAGCACGTTGACAGGAAGCACACAGGAAACACAACACAGGCTGTGAAAGACTAGGGAGTCGAACCATGTGCTCTTCACCGGCGCGCCATAAAATAACAATGAGTGTTTGTGAGAATGTGCGAAGAGGTGAGAAGCTGATCACCTTGAGTGAGATGGGAAATATGCTGTTACCAAGACAACATGCCTCTAAACACCTACTGCTGCTGGGAAGAGAAACAAGCATCACCATCACGACTGCTGAACCCTTTCCAAACGGCAAATGTCTTACTTTGTTTCTAAGAGTTTGCATCACACACACACACACACACACACCACCGATTCACAAACACATCCTACACACGTGCGCGTCTTTTTTGCCCATTCGGAGCCGGAGCCTCGAGTCATTCTTCCAAGAAGCGTGGCACGGTTGTGCTGACACTAAATAATGTCACCATTGTTGTGCCACCGGTGCCGGCAATCTCGGTGTCAGCCCCAGTGTCTCCAAGAGAGGCTTCGCGACCGCCTGAATGGGACAATGAATGGTCCTTTGTCTGCGGGCCTCGTGTCTGAAGTGCAGCCATGGAGGCTCTGACACAGACACGCACACACACACAAAGACACACACACACACCGTTGTAACATCCACTCATCTGCTGCATACTTTTGGTGGGGTAGAGGTCAGACTGAAACATTACATCTGTCTTTCATACAGATTACATTAAGTGAAGCATTTACTGGCATACACACACTCTCCTCACACACACACACACACACACACACACACACACACACACACACACACACACACACACACACGAGACCTGGGGAGATGGATAATGAATGACTTAAGAGAGGTGAGAGATGCTCCAGCCCACACATTGTAATTATCATATATATTGTATTGGCATTTCACTCATGGCTCAATGTCAAAAAAAAGGTACATATTTAATGAAAAGCGTGGCTCTTGGATGAAAAGTACCAGGCCGTATAGAGTGTGTATCATATCTGATCTCATTAAGCATGTTATTATTGTCGTAAAGGCGCAGTAATATACATCGTTACCTCAGGAAGTCATAAAGATGCTGTAATGGAAATTCAACGCTTCACTACAAATCAAATTTTTAACATTGGTTTAGAGGTTGGCCTGTTATCAGGTTGACAAAGAAATGCGATTCTTGCTTGTTGAAAATATACTGTTATTTTTCCTCCAGCTTTAAAACCGTGAAAATGAAATTTAAGGCGGTGGGGGGGATTGTCTCTTCACCACCGCCGCCAAGTGTCCTTGTGCTGAAAACATCATGATAAAAAGAGAGACAAGTCTGCTCCACCTTAGTACAGGGAGGGACAAAAAAAGCTACACTCTGTTTCTCTCCGTCAGACAGAGAAAGGAAGGAATTCATAAACAGAGAAAAAAGAAGACAAGCAACAGTCTGTGTGTGTGTTGTGGATATCTCGACTCTCTAGGCACAAATTGTTTTTGACACAATGGTGCATTCACTGTCACAAAGCAACTTAGCCAGATAGCTGTTGTTGAGCCTGCTACCTCCTGGACTGGTTTTGGCACCACATGACTATCAGGGTGACCCACTGACCACTCGCTGACATCAGACAAAGCCAGTTGAGGCGAGTGGCTGCCGTGACCCTTCCCTGTTAGAGAGTGTGTGACAGGTGAGCTTCAGCCTGCCGGGCTCCAGGGACAGTGTGCAGCATGTGTGTGTGGGAGGGCATGAAACAGGGTCAGTCAGAATTTGGAGAGCCAGTGCTGCCTGGGTTTCCCAAAAGGCATCAGGGCTGTTTTTGAGACACAGGGAGAGGATGAAAATGTCAAAATGGCGGGAAGCCTCAGGGGAACACAGACGATGGCATACAAGTGAGGGATAAAACACCTGTATAGTTCGTATTGAATGTCAACAGTTATGTAACAGTATGGAGTTCACATTAACATGATGCTTGGTTTCTGTTGTCAAGCAAACAAATGCTTTGACCACAAAACAGACAAATATATCATCATAAAACCTATTATTGGTTCAGCTGCTCTGAAATGCGAAATAAGCTGGGGCGGCAGAGAGAGTAGGAAGAGACAGGAAGTGGGCATCTTATCATTGCTGGCAATACAGATAGATGACGAATCTAACGAAACATAAAGTGTCATAGTAAGGTGTTGGGCCACCATGAGCCACCAGAACAGCTTCAGTGCTCCTTGTCATAGAGTCTCTCTAGAGGGATGAAACATCAGTAAGCTCTGATGCCACTTCATACAGCTGCCATTAAATATTGGCAGTGTGCGTATTTAGGTCATTGAAACTTGTTTTTTTCCCCCCAGATTTCCATGATGTCCACCAACAATCTATTTTATTGCCTTTTTTACAGCTTTTAAGCTGTAATCTTTACTGTCCAAAAATGTCCACACAATTCAGCTGAACTACCACCAGCCATGACTCATTAATGAATTTGCGCCATTCTGTCAAGCTGGTGACTTCTGCAGTTCTGTAAAAACAGACATTGTCCTTGTTGTAATCCTTAACGGTTCAGTCCTGGTTGATTTGGTGACACCGGAGGTTACTGTGGAAACGGCAAGTGTGGTTGAATAGTACAGCAAACACTCGTTGAGTAGCTACTACAGCTGGTGTATCTGTTTACAGTGCAGCCAAATAACCTTATGTAAGTGCTCCTTCTTGTTCCATATGACACCCTTACAAAAATTCAAAATGATCTGCTGCGGAACAAAATGCAGAAAATTACTGTTGTTTTGACGACACATATTTGATGGCTGAATGCGATCAGCACTAACCACAGAGACAAACACAGTGCATTTCCTGTGGCTACTTCACAATAAAAGAGTGCAGAGCATGCACATCCAAAAAACTTCTACAATGCTGGATCAAAATACAAACTGAAGTCAGACAAGAGATCTGAAAGTTCCCAGCTAATTTAATTTAACAGTGCAACAGGGATCTTCATCAGGCACTGTCAAATAAATATATTTTATCAATTTATTTGTTTGCTTCACAATAAAAGCCAACGCTTTTAATGTGAAGCAGTGGCTTCAGATGTTCTGTTTTCATTAACTCTGCTACAGGGTAACGAGAGCAAATAGTAAACAGTTAGGCTGTTATCAATTAGATGAAATTGCGCTGGATTACATGTATGCATCGTCGTGTTTAGGTAATTCCATCAGGGGAATGGCGGACTCCACCACTACCAACAAAAACTACTATATGTAAGATCATTCCTGACTGGAAGCGTCTGCATTTCTTATGGTTTTCCAATCATTTATTCAGGTCTTTCCTTTCATTTGTCACCTTTAATATGTCAGCCATATTTGTGAAAGGTTTGTCACATGACAGTCAATACATCACCTTTGTTTCGAAAGAGATGTATTTCCAAATGTATTCACACTAAAGTGGTCATGGTCTCATCGCCAGACAGACGACGGCTAACAAAACAGCAGCTGCTCCACTGCTGCACCAACTTTGGTTACTAGGAGACCAGAAGACTACACATGTAAAGACGCCTACTGTACCTAATATCTCTGTGTGTGCCTTTTGTGTTTGTGTGTGAAAAAGAAACAGGAATGTAAAGAGAAAGAGGGGGTGGGGAGAAGATGAAGGGGGAAAAAAAGAAGAGAACAACTATTTCAGTGTTGGATCTACTGTAAGATAAAAGGCCTCAGAGAGATTAACCTGCTGGAGTGGAAACAGACAGAAATAATGAAGACCTTCTGAATAATTCACATGCTGGCCAATTGCTTTGTGTTTATTAATTCACTTTTTACTGTTCTTTTGTTAGCAGACTTCAAAGCTCAGCTAGAACAAGTAAAGCAAAAAATATGGTGAACTGATACGCTTGCAACAATACTCTTAATTAGATGAATTAACTGAGCTCTCAGCTCAGTCTAATTATGCCACCTATTCTCTTTGTATTGTCCTTGAGCCACAGCGCATTCATTAACAGTCTCTACATTGCTGGATATTACTATGATGTTTTACAAAGTCTCAGGCTGATGATAGAAAATAATCAAATCTTGAAAGAGAAAACGGGGTGGAGAGGTCAGGAAGTGCTCTTGATCTGAAAGCCAGGGACAGACAGTGGGGACAGTGAGTGGTTGTCTGTTTATCTGACTTAGCACTGTGATGGACTGGCTACCTGGTTGCTGCCCTGCATGCTGTGATAGGCTGCAGCCTCCTGCATGCTGGAAAAAGAAGTTGTTGCGGACGATGTGTGGATGAGGTTTGCTGTTACCAGGCTTTTATACAAATAAATTCGTCTATCTATCTGTCTGTCTGTCTGTCTGTCTGTCTATCTATATTCTCTTACAAGTTGGGAGCTTAGTGGTTGAAGTCATGCAACTGCCTAATGTTAGCTTTTTAGTTCTGGTGATTGCATTTATGCTTCAAAAATCTGGTGGTGTTCATTTGTGAAGATTGTCTTGAACAAAACATGCGAGTATCATAAACATTAGTTTGCCACTGAGCTTATTTGCTGCAATAATCCAAAATCCAATGGGAAAATCCCATCGACTTTTTGTTGAGGGAACCAGGGCAATGCTAACTTCCGGGTTGGCCTACAAAAATATGTCATACCTGCAGCACTCTAATATAACAAATGCAAAATAAGAAGTAATAACCTCACTCGAAGTTGTTTCCTGCTTTTGGTCCAAGCAAAAGTTGCACAGACTCACCGCCATCTCTTTTTAGAATCGATCATCTAAAATATATATAATATATAGGATGATAATCAAAGTCCTGTTAAAGTGAGCACTCACAAATACAAATAAATACATCCTTACTGGTAGTGGATTGTGTAGTACAACACCCTGTGAGGCAGCATCATTTAGACAGAGAGACTAACAGCGATGCCCGGAACTGGTGGGTGTTTGACACTCACCAGTCAAAATCACCCTGACTCACACATCACAAGTATTCACACTGTGCCAATACTGATGATAGAGTTTGGACACTAACGGTTATATTTAGGGGTGTAGCATTGCCACCGCCTAACCTTCTGAATCATCCTCCTGCCATTATTAAACATGTCAGGTTATTCTGACTTTTTTAAACAACTCGTTTTAGCTCCTGAAATGTCAGTGACTATCTCCACACTTACCACGACTGTATAAACACTGGATTTGTCAGTTTATATGTAAAATGATCAATGCAGCTTCAGGCCTACTGCACATTCAATTATACACTGTAGCAATGGACACAAATCCATATATAAAAACATGCATGTGTTTCACCATGACAACTGGCTGAGAAAAGTGGTCCGGACTTTTTTTCTTTTTCCGATTTTTTCTAAACTATTTCTCCAGGTCCTCCATCAGGGAGATGTAGTCTATCCAGTGTATCCAGGGCCTGCCGGAGGGTCACCCTCCCAGTCAGAAAAGTATGTTCTACCTCAGAAACCACCTCAACATACTGCCCTAAATATTGAGAAAGAGTGGCTTGACTGTAATGATCTCCTGGATTCTCTCAGCTTGCCATGAAAAGTGAGTTTAGCAACATGGTTGACAACTAATATAAATGAAAGCAAGAAACTTTTAAGACTCTTGGGTGTGGATAATTCTGGAGAACCCTTTGGCAGCTTCACAAAAGAAGGCAAGGCAGAGAAATGTTGTTCTTAGTAGTTCTTATTGAATTTGGATACTTTGAGGTCCATCAGGTCATTTATATTGTGTCAAGATGTTGCCTGATCCTGAAGGCTATGTATATTGTCCATTATGTCTGTAATGCCGGGTGGATTTTGTGACCAACCTGTTTGAATTGACTGACTGGAGGTGTGATCAGCTACTGAGGGATCAAATCTCAACTTATTTTAGACTAATGGTCTAATGGCTCCACCTGTCCTCATGTATTTTGTGGGTCTGGAGAAGGCTTTTGAATGCACTGGTGAGGTAAACTGTGGGAGATGCTGCAGAAGTATGGAGTGCTAACAGGTTGATAATTTGCATTTTTAGTAAAACTTGTTCAGGGTTTGGATCTGAGTCTGACGCACAGAGGATGAACCCTCAGGAGGGTAGTAGGAGAGCCAGTCAGGAGGAGTTTCCATCGAGAAAAGCCTTCACTGCCGTTCTTCGCTCTTCTTTCAATGAAGAAATAATCTCCAGTTCTTATATAACTGATGCTGTGGCAGCATCCACGCTAACCTCTTCAGGAGCCGCCATTGTTGTTTTTGAACGAAGAGTCGCTTCTCGCCGTCGTCACACCTAAACCACACCTGTTGCTGCTTGTATTTGCTAACTTATTTTCAGGTTTCACAGCAGTAAATTGAATATCATTGGGTTATGCACTGTTGTTTGACAAAACAAGACATTTGAGGATGTCACCTTGGGCACTAGGATGTTGTGATTATCATTTTTTTAAACTGTTTTCTGACGTTTTATGGATCAAGCAATGAAGTGATTCCTTGAGAAAATAACATATATCATTTGGTGTTTACAGCATCTTAACTGAGAATGTGACTCACATTTCTCTCTATTCTGGGCATTTAACAGACTTAACATTTAATCGATTTAATAATAAATGAATCAATAGTTTAAAGTCATTAGTTTCAGCTAGGAAATGCAGATAAATCTTTTTCATGCACAGTATTTCTGGATATACAGTTGCTGTGCATAAATATAAGGCTGTGAGTGTGTGAGTTGTACTGCACCCAGTCATGTTGCTGTAAAATGGTACAAACTGGGGTGACAGGGAGGCACACACACACACACACACACACACACACACACACTTGACACAACATATAGATGTAGGGTTCAGCATGGAGGATTTGAAGGAGCAGGTTGTGTAGATGAGGTGTATTCAGTGTTTTGATCCACTGGCCGTGCGCTGAGCTCTTTCATGTGTGTGTTTACACACACGGTATACTGGGAACACGCCTTGCACAGCATGCCACCTCACAAATCAAACAGCTGCTGGCACGCAGGGCGGCGGGTCCGTACAACCAGGAGAAGGCAGACAGATGCAGCAGTTTTGGTGAAGACACACTCGGGTTGAAATGTCAGTCCTTACTGTTTTTGTGCTTCACTGCGTTCTTTGAGAAGCTGCCCACAGACCTTCATGTACTTCTTAGTGTTTTATATTCCTTTTTTCCTTTTTGCTTTTCATGAAGGTCTGAATCCAGTCCTCTCTCCTTTTCTGTCTTTCAGTTTCGCTCTCACCACAAAACTTTCTGACTATCTGTCCCAGAAGTTCAGGTTGCCTAGCAACAGGGTCGTGCTTGTCGCAGCAGGTTGCCACAATGACAGTCGCTAGGCGGGAGCCTGGCAACAAAGACATCAGGTGTTACTTCCCACTGCTTGTCTGCGGACACTTCTGTCGACCTCCAACGGCTGCAGTTTGTGTGTGTGTACAGTATGTGTGTGTTCACTTCTGCTCCAGTGAGCAACAGAGGCTCTGCTGATGTTACCCATGTCCCTTTCCTGTCTCTAATTGTGGTGTGTGTGTGTGTGTGTTTGTATGTTGATTTCTGCTTGAGTGATCATTGAGTGCAGCTCACAGCGGAAGCTTTGCTCACGCCGGCTTGTCAGCCACAAAGGAAGACACACTTCTGGGTGGCTGGTCTGGTCAGGCTCGGAAATGACACACACACACACACACACTCACACACACACACCATTCCTCAGAAATTATAGCATTTAGCTGAGATGAACCTTGTAAGAGAGATAAAGGCAGAGAGAGAGAATGATCTAATGATTCCTGTTTGTTTTTCTCTGTACATAAACTATTGATTCCTCTCTGAAACTCTGAAGTTTCTTTCTTTTCTTTATTTCCCCCTCTCCCTCACCTTCGCTCTCCTCTCCTCTCCCTGTGTGAAGATCCGTCTGTTGGCGTTGGCAGCGTGTGTGTTGCTGCTGGCAGCAGCAAAGTGAGAATAGCCTACTGCAGCACACTTCTCAGCCAGGCCACTGCAAGGGCACACATGCTCCTGAACAACAAAGACGTCATGTTTCCTCACCTACAAGCAAGCTGTTTTAAGACCCGTCACTGCTGCACATGAAAGTGTGCAATTCACATCACTGCAGCAAAAATAATGTTTTAGGTGTGTTGAGTGTTGTGCATTCATTGGGCTGAAATGACTAGTGCGTCACTCACATACACTTATTGATATAATGTGTGTTAATTATACCACAGAGCCTTTAACAAGAACACATCCTGGAGTCCCTCGGTCCGTCTTTGTGTTTTACTACAATAATACATGGCCATTTTTCTCTCTGTGTCCGTTCTGTATAATGAAATTGTGGAGTGATTCTGATGGCACTACACATTTTCCACAACGCACTGTACAGTGTATAATTTGCATATTATCAAGTAATTATTGTCCATTATTGAGTAACAGTATTGGTCTGTTGGGTCAGGCCACCGCTTTGGTCCAGACTCAATTATCTCAACAATCATTGGATGGATTTCCATGAAACTTTGTACTTGCATTAATGAGCCCCAGAGGATGAAGCCTGCGGACGTTTTCATTTAGCGCGATCGTCGGGTCAAATTTTTAACTCATCCAATATTTTGGTCTATGACCAAATACCTGCAAAACTAATGTCATCCCCAGTATTTGATGGTGCAAATGAATGAATGGTGCTGCGATCCATTCAAAGCCCCGGAAACCAATAATTTGGTTGATTTACAGACTCAGCAGTTTTTCCACCAAATGGGCCACTGAAACAGTTCATTCAGGAAGTTGGTAGGTCATGACATCATTTCCTCCACTGCCCGTCCAGGAAGCAGGATTACAGCTTTCCAGTTTCCGCTCTGATTGGGATCACGTTTTACTTTTCCTTGAAAAACTCAATTTTCATATAAAAAGTGTGTGTGTATGTGTGTGTGTGTGGGCTGCTGTATCCACTAATATTTTTAGGTTTGTGCTAGTTGTTAGTAGTTAGTTTGTACCATTTCTTTATATTTGTTTTATTGCGCCGCAGCTGACTGTTTTTCATATCAATAGGCACTTTATGTTACGCCCTGCTTACTGTCACTCTCTAATTGTGAGAAAAGTAGTTTTTTTTTACTTTATTGTTCGAGGGTGAGGGCAATAAACAACACATCAAGTTAACAACGGCAACAAGACCACTACAGAGACACAGAAGCTACAGAGACGCCAAATACAAAAAAGGGTTAGATCAGATAATAAATGTGGCACCTTGCAGATTTTATCGTCATATCTTCTGTTGATTGAATCTGTGTTACTTTAGCCAGGACAACAGATAATGTCAGGCTCAGTTTGACACAGTAAATGCATTTTATAAACAAAGAGAAATGAGTAATATTCCATACTAAATAAATAAGTAAATGGTAAAATTTAAAGGTATATAGGTGGAAATGACACAAAGATTTAATTTGGAAGCAGCCATAAAGAAATAGTGGTACTAAAAGTACTATTAATAAATACATGTAGTCCAGAGATCCACATTAGACTCCAGAATCAGTACGTGATGGCCAACTAAAATGTCTGAATCCAAATATAGTTGTGATAGAATCTGTTTTTTGGGCAGTGGAATAAACTACAGCGCTGTAGCTGCTGCTGAGATGGAAAGGTCAAGAGAGCGAGCTAAAACCACTTCGTAGCCCACAGTTATTGATTTCTCCCACAGCAAAGCGTACTGTAGGAAAACATCTGGGGATGCTTCTGTGTGTTTTAACTCCACTTTGTTTTACACAATATCTGGCCTCTGTGTCCCTCGGACCAAACAGAATAGATTCTGCAGCACTCTCCTCTAGTTTGTTTGTGTGCTGATCAAACACAGAAAGATGTGCGCTGTGCAGACGGGAGGGCACACACAAAAACATAAAGGTCTAAAAAACACAACGTGTGAGCCATCAGACAACTGAAGATACGAGACGCATCCACGAGGAGGTACTTGAACGCAGGATCTGCTGCCGCTTGTGTTGTTTGAGTTTGTGTGTGAGTGCGTTTGAGTGTGTAAGCAGTTATCTTAATGCGAGTGTCCTCCCTCCTCGTCTTTGGTTCGTCATCAAGGCCAACTGAGATGCAGCCTCTGCTTTTGTCTGGCTCAAACAATGGGACGGTACTGGTGTGAGTCACACACACACACACACACACACACACACACACACACACACACACACAAATCCATTCATCCGTCAGTGCCAGCAGGGAAAGCAGGCAAAGCTCAAGTTATAATATGGCACCACGAAGCACGCATGATTAAATGTACTCCTGTAGTCGATTATTTTCATTATTGATTAAGCGCTTCCTTGTTTAGTCAAAATATTGTGAAAAATGTCCATCACAAAAAAGATAAACAAGTGTTAGAAAATGTCTGGTTGTTTGATGAAAGAACAGCGACAGCAGCCGAGGCTCATGGGTATTGACGTATTTAGACGCCAAAATCTGATTTCTCTTAAACCTATATACATGTTGCATTATTCAGTAGTCCCATGTTTCTATAATAAGATTAATGATGTTGTTTAAAGGAGAATTTCAGCAGCTCCTCCCACTTTGCAACTCTACAGTCCAAAACTCAAAGATATTAATTTATTCTCATATATAACAAAGAAAAGCAACAAATTCTCACATTTGAGAGGCTGAAACCAGTGAATATGACTAATTGATTAACTGACTAATCGTTTCAGCTCTAGTCCATATCATTAACCTTTGCAAAGATTTTGATTTGAAACTTGAAACTTGAAACAACCTACATCGATCCATGTAGCCTACAGTCCTTTCTATCCCTCAGTCTATAAGTGCACAATTTATTTTTCCCTCATTGTGTCACTTTGCTTATAGACAAATAACACCATGTTGTTGTAATGCAATCTGATTCTAAATTGGAGACAAAGCTACTGTATCTTACCGGTTTTGGCTCCAGCAGCATAGCCAGCCAGAGAGCCATGATCCCTCAGGGCTAACATGCCTGTTCAACTGTCTGTTTTCACTGCACAGAGCCAAATTAACCGTGATGCTAATTGTCAGCCAGCGCCGGTTCTGTCTTTCTTCCAGTATTTGCATTTATTCCTCAATAGGCGCCTCATACTGTCCCAAGATTCAGTCTTTAAAGAAATATAGGAGATGGCTTGAGGAAACGTGTGTATGTGTGTGTATATACACAGATATATATATATATATATATATACACATATATACATCTTCTCCTATATTTCTTTATTTCTTCACTTCACTTCCACTTTACCAGCTGAATGAATTCTGCTGCTGCTTTTGCTGCCAGAGTTGGTCTATTACTGTATAATATCTTCCCTTTTGTCCCTGTGTGTATAGTGTTAAAAAGAGGAGCTTACACGTGTTATGATTCTAAATGAAGCGAAACGATCATCATAAAGCCATGTAGCCAAGGACACAACAGAGAAAACAGAAACAAAGCTTCTCGTGGTGTTGATGGCAAATTTAAAAGTGTGTTTCAAACTGTCAAATGCATTTAAATATTCTGACACACGGGATTATGTTGACTGATGTGGACGAGTGCTGAAGGACGTCCTATAGGTTGTAGGGATGGGGCCCCTCAGTGGGGAGGCAACCCCCGACACTGAGAGCTCCCGTTGGGATGCCTGCAGTCGGGGAGCCCCAGGCATGTGTCGGGGCTTACCAAAGGCAAATCACTGGCCAAGGACGTGCTGCAACACACACATGGTTGTTAAAATACTGAAGTGTGGTCTGTTTAATGTGTGACGATGTAAAGGCGAAGATGTGTAGATGAGGAGCTCCAGTGTGCACATGTATGAATTGTTAGTATAATGACCTACTGTGGTGCCAAGATTAGTTACGCAGTCTGTCTGGTGACGGCAGAGGAAATAGTGTGCGCGCGCCTTTGTGTTTCCTTTTGTGATGTCTGAATATCTTTATGACGCCACGCTGACGTCCATGTGACGGTGCTGTAAAGTGAGCAGACAGAAAAACACACCACAGTTTGTTCCGTCACATCTTTTTTTTTTTTTCCTGTTAGTTTATTTTTCAGTTGCTTAGAAAAACAAAACAAACAAGAGCTCACAGATGACCCACTATAACCAATCAGCCGACCGGAGCCTCGTTTTTCAATATTTATGAGGAAATGCAAATGAAGGTGCGTCTCATTCAATCGTCGAGTGAGTCATGTGACCCGAGCAGAGGGGTCTAAGGGCACGCGGGGTGGGGAGGCTCCAGCGCTGCAGACGCGGGGTGGGATGGGGGGGTGATCCCCACCTGCCCCCATCTGCTGTGCGAGCGAGTCGCTCTTTGCATAATGGAAACTCACCGGTGGGGTTTTGTTTTTGTTTTTTTTCTTTTCATAAACTAAAACACGGTAATACCACACTTACACACTTGCCAGCAAGCTAGGTATCACAACTGTTTCGGATGTCTCGAAAACCCACCAGACGGGAATATATATATATATATATATATATATATATATATTCCCTTCTGGTGGGTTTTATATATATATATAAATGAGCTAAATATAATTTAAATAGAAACCTAGAAATAAAATAAAGACAACAGGAGACAAAAAAAACAATAAAACAAATCACTTCTTAAGCAGACACACACTTACAGACGATTAGGCTGCACCTTCCAAAAACATGTGTGAGCTTTAAATCACCCTTCTCGTCTAACTAATCTTCTGGGGTGTGTTTCTACCACACAGGATCTTTATTCTTGATGCAAGACAGAGAAAATAATATCAAAACACTTAAAACTGCCCACAGAGATTCAATGGGAAACTAAGTATGTGTGTGCGTGTATGTGTGTGTGTGTGTGTGTGTGACTACTCCCAAACCATGAGCTACTTCCTGATAGAAATGCATGGGAACTTCTAGCCACACAACCACAGTTTTCCTGTGTGTAACATCCCTGTTGCACTACCCCCCCCTATTTCAATGTTTTTAAATACTTGTAAATATACTGTATGCAGATTATATATAGAGCCCATTTACAAATGGTACATGATTGGCTTGGTACGTCAATATCATAGTTCACACGTTAGCTGGAATAAGGGTCACATATGACTAGCTAATGAGGTCATACAATAAGATTTCTTCTTTTTGTCTTTGTCATCTTCAAATACACAGGTTAATAGTTTGTCTTTTTTTTCTCAAAAACAAAGCAAGATCAAATACAGTCGATATTAAACACTTGCAAAATGTCCACTGCAAAGAATGGCTTGAGAAGGAGAACATTTTAAAGAAGCATTTCACTTCCTTTTTCTCTGTGTGCCATGCTTGTTTTTTTTGTTGTCACATCACTTTTTTTTCCTCTTCAAATATGTGTTATCTTCAGCAACAATGTGAATAAGCCCAACTGTTCAGGCCCTCTGCTGCCTCAGGCCCCCAAAAGAAAGCTCCTATAAAAATGGATAATTGACAAGGCCACCAGTCCATTAAAACATCCTAAAATCCTTCACTATGCTCAACCCATTTCCTCTCACTACTGAGATTTTCAATATTAATCCACAAGCACTGATTCAAATCCAAACTTTTTTGAATTTTAAAGCAAATCGCCTCAAACCAGTGCAAAACAAATCAAACCTGTGCAATAAGGCCTACCACTAATACCTCATACATACATTTTACCATAAAAACAAGACTTCAACATGAAACAAAGACAATGAAAACACCAAATGATTAAAAAAATAATATCAACGATGTGGTTAACAAAGCATGGACATGCACGGCTTAACAGAGGAGAAGAGACATTCCCCTGTAGGACAAAAACAAAATAATTATCAGCAGTGTCTATTTTAATGCTTTTCTAATGCTGCCCCCCTCCCACCACCACTGCAATATTTCTACTGCTTCTATTGGTGACACCGGCCCGAGCTTGGGGAGCAGGGAGCTGGGGTGCCAGAGGGGTGTGTTAGGAGTGTGTCGTCTCACATGGGCTCAAGCAGCCATCTGTCACCCTACTCTAGCCAGCCTGATCCTTATCCTCAGCCCAGCCAGGCCCAGCAGGCCCGCTGTCTCATCCCCACAAAAAGACCTCCTGCTGGGGGGTGTTGGTGGTGGGGAGAGGGGGGAGACAAAGGCAGAGAGGAGCTGGGGAGCTCCACAGCGAGGCCCTTTGACCTGGTCCCTGGCCCGGCGGGGCAGACGGCCCAGACAGACAGCACCGTGTCTACTCCCTGCCGCCTGCTCCCCCCTCCTCCTCCTCCTCTCTCTTTTATCAGCCACACAGACCCCAGGGGCTGACGGAGAGACAGAGGAGGGGGGAGGAGAAAGAGACAGAGAGAAGGGGAGGGTGGTGGGCAAATGAACACAATGAAGAGACTGACACGGACTACCCTGACCCCCCATCCTCCATTCATCTTTGGGTACGGATCTCTCTATTCCCTACGGGCAGGCTGCTGCCCTCTCCGCCTCTCCCCGGTGTGACCCCTCTGTTGTCTGTTCCCTCCTTTATCCCTCAGCAGACACAGCCAGGCGAGCTGTGTGGCCAAGCACGCCCCTACTGGCCATATATATACGTTACTGTTCCCTCCAATGTGTGACAGATACGCCTTTTCATTGTTTGAACGCCACATGTAGTGTTGCCTTGATGGCTCAGGGCCACCTGTTCGGTGGATAGTGTCTGGTTGGTTTGTGGCAGTGGTCGCCTATCGTGGAGAAATTATCGAATTGTACAGTTAAGTTCAATACCCACGTAAAGCATGTATTTATTTAGGTAAGAGAGTGACGTCATTATTAAATTCCTATGTTTTGGTAAAACTAGAAGAGCAGATGCTCAACTGGAAAATGGTTTTCCTTGTGGGGTGGGGGGTGGGGTTGTCTCCTCTCCTCCTGGTGGAGCTGGCACCTAGGCAGTGGTGGTGAGCTTTTGGATGGTACGGTTGTAGTATTGGGTGGTGAGAGCCTCCAGGGGGCTCCAGCGGTGTGCGTGCAGCTCGATGACCTCCATGAGGAGAGAGCGGGTCAGCTGAGATTCGGCCGGACAAAGCATCTTGTCCCTGACGGCTGCTAGGAGCTCTATCATCATCTCGGGGAGCTGCTCTTCCAGGAGACGCCCCATGCTCTGCAGCTGGAGGAGAGAAAAGAGATAGAGAGAGGCAGGAGGTCAGGGAAAGTGTGTGTGTGTGTGTGTGTGTGTGTGTGTTTGTCCCTTACTGGGAGCGAAACACAACGTCTGGCACCTTGTTAGTGTGGATACAGTCAGACAGCAGAGGTTCACACACCCTCTGGCCATAGAGCTGTGTGTGTGTGTGTGTGTGTGTGTGTGTGTGTGTGTGTGTGTGTGTGTGTGTGTGTGTGTGTGTGTGTGTGTGCGCGTGTTGGTAAGTAATCAAGACTGCAAAGGATGTGGTTGTGTTTGTGAGCATCTGGGATTTGTTTGCCAACCAGAGCTCACCTGTCTTTGCTCTATGTTCTTTTAACCTCTCTGCCTTATTTTCTAATGGCTGGCGAGAGCTTCCTGCTCCTGTACAATGACCCAAGTCTGATTTCATCCATAATTCTACTTCACCTGCACTGCTTTATTATTCATAAGCCTCAGGAGACTCCTTTAGATATATCAAAGATGTGTGTTTGAGATTGTTATAAACACAGTTTCTACAGTAAATGCTGGAGACGACTCCATTAAAATAAAATAAGGGCTTTATGGGTTTCAATAGGTCTGTTGTTATAATGTGTTTCTTACATTTGTTCAGATATTTTACTGTATTTAATTTGGTTTCCTGGCTCTTACACAAATTTCAATTCGGCCTTGTGCTTCAATCAAAGACACAAGTATTAACTGTCTCTGTGTGTGTGTGTGTGTGTGTGTGTGTGTGTGTGTGTGTGTGTGGTCCATACCTCCATGGAACAGCAGAGGACTGCGTCTTCCTTAACATCTGTGGACTCTAACAGCTAAAAAAGGACAAGAACAGACACTATGTGAATAGACTGGAACACTGCAAAGGAAAGATCAGCACAAAATAAAATAAAGCAAGAGAAATCAAAGTGTATGAAGACGTCCAGCATAGTGAGTGAGCAAAACTGAACAAGGCTAGCAGATATACACTATATTGCCAAAAGTATTCACTCACCCATCCAAATAATTGAAATCAGGTGTTCCAATCACTTCCATGGCCACAGGTGTATGAAATCATGCACCAAGGCATGCAGACTGTTTCTACAAACATTTGTGAAAGAATGGGTCGCTCTCAGGAGCTCAGTGAATTCCAGCGTGGTACTGTGATAGGATGCCACCTGTGCAACAAGTCCAGTCGTGAAATTTCCTCGCTCCTAAATATTCCACAGTCAACTGTCAGTGGTATTATAAGAAAGTGGAAGCGATTGGGAACGACAGCAACTCAGCCACGAAGTGGTAGGCCACGTAAAATGACGGAGTGGGGTCAGCGGATGCTGAGGCGCATTGTGCGCAGAGGTCGCCAACTTTCTGCAGAGTCAATCGCTACAGACCTCCAAACTTCATGTGGCCTTCAGAGTAGCTCAAGAACAGTGCGTAGAGAGCTTCATGGAATGGGCTTCCATGGCCGAGCAGCTGCATCCAAGCCATACATCACCAAGTGCAATGCAAAGCGTCGGATGCAGTGGTGTAAAGCACGTCGCCACTGGACTCTAGAGCAGTGGAGACGCGTTCTCTGGAGTGACGAATCGCGCTTCACCATCTGGCGATCTGATGGACGAGTCTGGGTTTGGCGGTTGCCAGGAGAACGGTACTTGTCTGACTGCATTGTGCCAAGTGTAAAGTTTGGTGGAGGGGGGATTATGGTGTGGGGTTGTTTTTCAGGAGCTGGGCTTGGCCCCTTAGTTCCAGTGAAAGGAACTCTGAACGCTTCAGCATACCAAGAGATTTTGGACAATTCCATGCTCCCAACTTTGTGGGAACAGTTTGGGGATGGCCCCTTCCTGTTCCAACATGACTGTGCACCAGTGCACAAAGCAAGGTCCATAAAGACATGGACGAGAGAGTTTGGTGTGGATGAACTTGACTGGCCTGCACAGAGTCCTGACCTCAACCCGATAGAACACCTTTGGGATGAATTAGAGCGGAGACTGAGAGCCAGGCCTTCTCGTCCAACATCAGTGTGTGACCTCACAAATGCGATTCCCATAAACACACTCCTAAACCTTGTGGAAATCCTTCTCAGAAGAGTTGAAGCTGTTATAGCTGCAAAGGGTGGACCGGCGTCATATTAATCCCTATGCATTAAGAATGGGATGTCACTTAAATTCATATGCGAGTCAAGGCAGGTGAGCCAATACTTTTGGCAATATAGTGTATAAATATATGTATATTTGGATATAGGCCACATGGGTGGGGAGATTAAGCAAATGCAAGTGTTTGTGTGTGCTAATCAGTTCACAAGAGAAGGACAAAAGAAAAAAAGACCTAATCGCGATTGTAAATATTTTCTGCATTTACATTTTAAATCTTGAAAGTCAACACACCAGGCTTTCATCCTGGCAAGCTAGCTAACCATCACACATCCAGGCTTGCGTTATGCACACTATATATCTCCATACACACACACACACACACACTCACACACATACTGTACACACACAGTGTAGCCAAAAACAAACTGTGGAGCTGGTAAACATGCTAGCTGGCTTTCTCCCCAACGCTGGCCCCATGCACAGATGGGCATACAACTGGTGCCTTCAAACAATGCAGGGAGGGATGGCGACAAAGGGACGTAGAACGACAGAGAGAGAGAGAGAGAGCCTCCCATGCTAGACTTTGAGCATCTAGCGTCAGATTACAGCAGAAAGGAATTTTGTTAAATACTCCCTTTTTGAGCTCTAAGGCTGTTTTAGTCCTCACACGTCTGTTTTCAAAGTGCTACTCTGATTAACTCGAAGGAGGGAGAGGAAGTGACAGGGAGGTTGCTGGAGTGATGTCTAATTAAACCTTGGAAGCGTAGACCCCCCCAAAAAAAAAAAAAAGGTATAAATGCAGGGTACAGGCAGGCACACAGTTGTGGGAAAATATAAGTGAGATCATGGAGTGACTGTTTAGAAGGATCTGTGATTGTGATGTTTGCTTGTAGTGGTGACCTGACAGAGAATTATCACCTGGATCTGCAGCTCAGCTTTACAGAGCTTTATAGCGACTTTCAGCTCATTGTTTATCTGTCTGACCTGCGACTTAACTGTTTTGGTTCACTCATAGCGTCATCTTCGGCCACAACAGGCAGCTGTTTTCAGTGAAAAAGCTCTAAAAACCCACTGAACACCACTTGCAACTAGCTGGTGAATACAGTAGAGCATTTAGCAGCTAAAGAGCCACATATTTCCCTCAGGAGTTGGTAAAGACAGAAATACAACTCCAAATGAATGATACAGTTGCTCTGTTACTTCTGTTTTTTAACAAGCTCGCCATATTAACTTAAAAGGTGATATATGCAAATATGCATCCAAGTAACCAAAACATCAGTTATTGCAGGTTTAAATGAACAGGATCAACATGAATAACTCAGAGTGTTTGTTTTTCAGTTGCTGTGATATAGCGGTGCTGTGTCCAACTGATGGGAGTCCACCTACTGCATGCATACAAGCCAGTAACTCAACCAAAGTAGAACGCTTGCAGTAGAAGTCCACACACAGAAAAACTGAAGTATGCCTTACGAAAGAGCTATGTCAAAAACATGAAAATGACATCTGAATCTAACTGAAAGAGAAACAAAGGTAACCACCATCTGATGCTCTGATCCACACTCAAGCTGGCCTGTTGTTTCCACACTGTAAGCTTAATGGTATTCCACCTATCATTCAGGCCCAGCAGACGTCAGCTCCTCAGTATGCTTAGACGGGTGTGGTGACAGTGAGGCTGTTTGATGTGGGAACTCAAGTCTCGTCGTTCCCAGAGTAGGAGAGCTATGTGACAGCGGGATTAGCTCATAATGAGTTCTCCGGGGAGCCCAGAGTGCCGTTTTTGCTCAGTGCGTTTAAAATTGTCTAATCTATAATCAGTTCTCCTATCCACTGCAATGGCGTCCCCCCCCCCCCCCCCCACCCAACCCTTCAATGCGATAGCTCTCCTCTGTCGCTCTCACCATTACACGCAGAAAAGACTGTTTCTGAGAAACAACTTAACACAGTCTCTCTGCTGAAGCTGAAAACTACCAGATCTCTGGTTAGTTACATCATCAAGAAACAAAAGCTTGCTGGGCTGGGAAACCTTGGGATTCTTTGTGATTTCCATTTACAGTATTTTCATTCAAAGGACATTTGATCAGGAACATGAAAAGCAACAGAAACTAGGACAGCCGTGATCCTCTTACAGCACTGAATGGAAGAAATGCATCTGACATGACAACAGCACCTTGAATGACTCAAAGAAGTCAACTAGAAAAACATCCTTATTCACTTACACTTTCTGCTGAGGCTTCGTCTGTCTTTCAGTTTGACTTCACTACTCGATGTATATTTGTACACGTTGAAACCTGTCATCATACTGCTCGCTAAAAGAAAGAAAGGATGTACGAGCGCTGAGAGAAAAACACGTTTCATCAGGATACTAATGACACGCAGAGCGCTCAAAGTTAAAATTATGACTACTTCAACTTTAACTAGGTTTCCAATAGTTGCATAGCAACAGCAGGTCTAGCGTCAGGACCAGCACTTCCCTTAGTTACATTACATAATATTACTCCTATAAAACAAGCCTATAAACAAAACAAAATGTAAAATATAACACAAGTGCTTGATGCTCAGAAGATTTAAGGTACATATTTTTTTTGTATGTTCTGATTGTCTTTGACTATGAGGCCCAGGCTGACTTTCAAAGCGGGATACCAAGGCACAATATAAATAGCTACTGAGGTCACCACCAGACACAGTGTATGTGCATGCTTTCTGCAGTGTGCAACTGCAAACCAATATCCTGATGAAGGATGCAGGTCATTTGCTTCAATATGAAAGATGGTTTCATCTGTTAATTCAAGTGTCCTGCTACCTGCCTTCTGACTTTCCACGACTACTAGGCTGTGCAGGAAAGACATGTTTGTCATGTTCCTTTTGTCTTTTTTTAAGGTAAGGTATTATAATAAAAATCATGTTTTTTCATCTTGCCTGTGCAGCCTAGTACAGGCTGTGCTTTACATACTTTTATACTACGGTCTCGGTAAACATTCATGTCTGATTTGCCAGAGTAGGTGTATTTAAACTGTTTAAAGGACACGAAAACTTTTGTTTCACAAATTTCATATAGTATAGTGAGGAATATCTAATCTATTTAATCTATGTGAATTACTTAAAGTGGCTATAATCTATATTTTCAGTTTCAGCTCATAGTTTTGCTGTCCAGCTCGCAACTTTACTGTTTTGATCCACACCTATTGCTTGCATAACGTCGTTTCCAGACGTAGTACGCAGCTGTTTTCAGCAGAAATAGTTGGATAAACCCACCGAACAGCAAAAAGGTTAGCGACTACCTGGTGAACATAGTGTAGCATTTTGTAGCTACAGATGGTGGTGAGCAAAACAGAGCTAAAAGTAGAGTGGATATTGGACTTACATTCATCAGGTGGACACAAACATGACTCCAAACCGACTAAAGTCTTGTTCTGTTTGCTAACACGTTCGCCATAACAACTTAAAGAGTGATGATATGTCAGTTTACAGCTTGTTGTGCAGCCCACGAGTAGCCTAAAATAAAAATCAATAAATGTAGGTTTAACATTTCTGGCAAGTGAGCATTTGAGCATGGGGTGTGTTATAATTATTTTAAGGTGTGCATCAATGTCAGCTTTGTTGGAGATTATCTAACATAACTGCATCTATGTGGATTTAAAAAAACACACGATTGTGTTGTGTGAGATCACCGTTCATTACTTTGCTCTGTCTTTATGAACAGCTGTCATGTATAGCCAAACACACTTCCGAACACACCTCAGTTGTTACCTAATCCTGTTCTGCAGGCTACAACTACAGACGACAGCCGCTGCAAAATGCACTGCCACACACACACACACACACACACACACACACACACACACGTGCAGGCACATATGTTTTCATATGCAAACACACACACACACACACACAGGCAAACACACGTTATCGCTACATAGCTTGTAGCTGGAATCCGACAACTACATGTTACAACAGGAAACACAAAACAGCAGATGGATAAAAATCAGGAACAATGGCTCTGGGAAATAGAGATTGTCGAAGAAGCACATGTGCTCGCAACCACAAGGACACACACACAAATTCACACATATGATTATACAAATATTTTGACAGTATTCCCAGGTGTGTTCCGACCTCAGGCCTCATCAGGCTAAATGAGACACAGCTGATGCTGGAATATGAAGGTGTGTTTGCGTGTATCTCTGACAGGTTACACTGTGCGTCCACACCCTTGGTCATGCTGCTGAGCCTTCTAACAAGCCGAGATAACGCCCTGGGTGTACGCTCAGACAGGGTGCGGATGGTGTTAGTTGATTGTTGTGTTTGTTAGCGGGAAGCAGTGTGTGTGTTGAGTGCCAGACGGGTGGAGGTGTGGACGTGGGTGGTAAAACTAACTACCTGGCACGTGCCTCAACCACGCAATTATTTTTTTCTCTGCCTGTTAAACTACAAATGAAAAACAATTCATCTCCCTCCTCCCTTCTCTTCTACCTGTCATGCCATGACTAAACTTCCTCTGCAGTAACTGTCAACCTGACCACAGTCTCCTCTGCTTCCTCTCACCTCCCCCCCCCCCCCCCCCAACATCGCTTGCTTCCCCTTTCAATATTCCATCTGTCGTTAACCACTTCTGTATCGCCGTGCGTCTACTGTGGCTACCCTGTATGGTTTCCATGGTGACTGAGGGAGTGTGTGTGTGTGTGTAAAAGAAAAAAGAACATGATCAGCTGATGAGAACTGAGCCTGGGGTCATGAATCTTTCCTGGAACAAACTGGTGTCCTGGCTTTTTGCACCACTAACCAAACTCCACTGTGGTATGTAGAGTCTAGACTAGGTCTGGCCAAAAACAGGAAACTCTGGCTTGGTGCACGGATCGATCTGAACAAGATATACAGACACAGCTGGACGCTGTCCTCTTACTGGAACGCGTGGATGGGGTTGGTTATTGACATACATTGATATAAAAAAAAAAGGTGTAGATCTGGATACAGACCTCCCGTAGGCAGGTGTAGATGGGACACACCAGCACTCTGAATGGCTCCCCGGAGCTGCTCCTCATGGTACCAAACACCTCGCACAAGAAGGTGATGAAACCTAACCACCTCTCCACATCTGACTGCTGGAGCTCCTCTCGACGGGAGAAGTCCCTCTGTGGGGAGAACGAGAAAAAAGATGCAGGTTAAGTTTGGAAAATACGCTGCAGTACTACAGTCTATCCAGCTTTTGTAAATGTGCAATGCAAGTTCTAAGTAGGCGGTAGGTAAAAGGATATTTAAGTGTTTCATAAATAAATTCATCAGCAGTGGTGGTAATCACCATTAACATCTTTGCTATCTCTCTGATGGGAGTTTTTGGAGGTGGCACATGTATTAACCTCGCAGCTTAAAGTACTTAAATCCAAAAAGCAGCTGAAAAACACATTAAATAAATTCATGAATTTCTTTTATCTGCCAGAAGTAGATGAGAATATGTTAATTTGGTTTGAAAGTGAAGGGTAGTGAACTGTGTCAGTGCTGTAAAAGTGTTGGGGTTAATATGGGTTAATGCTTAATGCGCACTTGTAAAGATGTTATACGGCAGGTTAAACTGAAACTTTATTAACAGCCACAGCAACTCACTCTGCTTCTCATTTTTTTCCTGCCTGTTACTGGGTGCACTGGAAACACGAGCAGCTTATATCCTCACAGACTCGTACAACTACACTGAAAGCCTGCTTGTACACAGACATGCACAGAATCTGCAGCCTTGAATGGATCCAACAAAAAAAACCTCCCTCACACTGTCAAAAACAAACACACACACACACACACACACACACTCAAAAACAACTACACAAATCTCTTATACAACTCCAAGGATGCCACGGTATGTGACACCTAAACAACAAGCCAGCAAAATGGCAAGAAACACTTATGTAGCAAAGCAGACAAAAAAGATGTCTGAAGCGTTAGCAACAGAAAAGACAAGCTTACTTAAGAAAAGAAGACGAGGAGGAAGGTGCCAAAAGCATTAGCGAGAAAAAAAAAGACCACATGCTCCTCTCAAACGTGATAAATAAACAGCATCTCTCATAGGTAACAGTCTGGCTACGTTTAATGAAAGCAACAACAAACCCCAACAAACGCCTCTTTTTAATAAGCAGAGCGGTCACAGACTAATTGCCCCCACATTGAGATCCAGGGGTCTGGAAACTACATCGGTAATGACAGCCTTCATGAGCCCACTTGTGACATTTAAAATGTTTTAAAGCAAAAAGCCAAAATGTCAAAGACAAGGAGGGGGTCCACGCTGGCTGGGAAGTGGGAATTAAAGTGAGGAATAAAAGAAGAGGAGGGACCACACAGCTGTGAAAAAGGGGAACTAAATAAAAAGCGGAGAAAGGGGGTAAAAGAATGAAGGCAGGATTCACTGCTGATGGGTCAGGGATAAAAATCTCTAAAGAAAGAGGTGTTTCAATGGAAAAACACAAAAACAGAAGGGAGCAGAAAAAAGAAAAGTGTAGGAGTGTAGTCGAGAAGAGCATCTGCAGGAGAAGGAAACAGGAGTAGGAGTGAAGGGAGGGAGAAGAGGGAGACATGGACAGGCAGCACGTGGGTTAACATTTAGACCTTGAATGCCATCTGAAGAAAGCGTGTATGTCTTGTTTGCCTACTTCTAGACCGTCTGCTGCTCTGGAGGCTGTCTGACTCTCAGGATGGGGCAAGGAGTGAAAGGGGGAGAGAGAGAGTGGAAGTGTGCAGGGAGGAGAAGCGAGGCACTGGCCCGTGTCGTTCTGGGTGAGGGGAGGCGATAAGATGGGGGAGTGCGGTAATAGAGAGCTCATGAGGGACGAGGGGGGAGAGAGAGAGGCAGTGAAATATACAACGGCTGAGAGGATGTTTTCATCATGGGTGCGAGACTGGAACTGTGCAGTTAAGTGAAGGGATGGAGGGTGAAGGGGGGGACAGGTCTCTCTCCCCTGGGTGCTTAGATTAGCTACTTTGCCCACTGACATTTACAACATCACACACACAGTTGGCCTCCACCCGAAAGTGCTTTCTCATGAAAGTACGGGTGAATAAAACTACTGAAATTGCAGAGAGGATTTAGTTAAAACATATAAAATGACTTGTTTGCTACTGCACTGCTAGCTTAAAACGAGCTTTAACTAACAGTCTAAATCCAAAGATATCTAATTTCCAATTATATAAAAACAGAGAAAGGCAGCAAATCCTAAAATTTAAGAGCCCATTTGACCTTCTTGCATGATAAATGACGAAACGATTCGAATATCAAAACTGTTTCTAATTGTGAATCCACTGCTGATAGTTTACTTGCAGACTAGTCCCGTGAAAGATCCCACATCAAGCTGTCATGGAGCCAACACACTGAATTCCCCAAAAGCAGAATGAGACATATATAAAAATCACTGAGACTCATCATCGACACCGCAGCTTATCGCTCAATCAGTAGCCAGTCAGCAATAAAGCAGAGGTGGAAGAAGTACTAACATGATTTTTTTTTTTTTTTTTTAATCATACGCACACAGGATAATATTTTGTGCATGCAAGTTTGTATCTTGGCAACAAGATAAAAAACAATGATTTCTCAGGAGTAAATGTACCACCACTACGATAAAAGAGGGGTATTTACGAGATCCCAACCAATAGTGAATTTTGAAGGCTGATACTAAAATTGATATTCCTTTTTTAAACATAAACACGTAACACAAACAAATATTTTTGATAACAATCCCATAAATTAGGTCTGTCTCACAGATATATATGTGTCACAGATATGCGAGCTTGGGCTTTAATATTTACTCAAACAGCATCTAAACTGTATCCTTATAAGAGACAACTACACTAGCTTGGTGCCTACCGTATCCATTCATCACATCTAGTCAATGTTGATTTAGAAACACCTGAATACTGAAGAAAATACTGGAAAAGAGATGAGGACAGCTTGAAGCAGCACAGACATCTCCCCACCGCTGCACCTGGAACTAACCCATTCCCTCCCATCGCTCTCACCTGCAGCATGTTGAGGAGCAGCGATCTGAACTTGGTCCCCTCCACCATGAACAGCGCCATCTTGTCGCAGAGCTTGGCGGCGGTGGCGGCAAAGCTCCTATCTGACACAGCCTTGGAGTAGATGGTGCTGACCACCTGAGCCAGGGTCTCCTCGGACCGCGCCGAGCACTGAGCCTCCTCCATGAAAGAGGCCAGCTGCTGCTCCACCCCGCTGCTGTTGCTCCTCATGCTGTTGAGAAGATCCACCAGCCGGTCCATGCTTTGTGACCCGGAGCCGGACGCCTCCACACGGGCCTCCTCCTGAGGCGGGAGATGGGATAAGACATGAGTGGTGATAGTACAGTATTCAGACATGACAAATGACACTTCGCTCTCTGAACATGACAAGGAACCCAATCAATGGTTTGTGACATGTAACCAATATGGTAGCTCAAAGATTTGAAGAAAAATTACCTAGAAAATACCTATAAATAAATACTTCATATGTTATTTGCTCTTGTTCATTACCACAGAATCAAGCAAAACCTGGCTCTTAGACTGGATTCATTGATTCACTAGTGTCACTGAGGATATGTTTATTAATTCCTGCCCTGCTGCCTGTTGGGGAGTCCCGTGCTGTCAAATCAAACCACCCCTGGTGGTAAAGAGTTAGCTGCAGAATGAGGAAGCTGAGAGCAGCAACACAGTTGGCTGACTCGCCAGTTTAGTGCACACAGTGGGAAAACATCAAAAACTGTTACGCTAATGCCTCTTTAGTTTCTTCACCTCCTTAGTGAGAACATGTACTCCCCTCCCTGCCTGTCTGGGTGTGTCAATCTGAATGCTAAGTACAACTAAGTAGATGAATGACTAAAGCAAGGCAGTGTGAGAAAAGTGTGTGTCTATATGTCTGTATATTAATGACAGTGTATGAGTGTGCGTTAACATAATGGAAGTAATTATGGACTAAATGGTAGCGTGTGTGTACACATACACATTAGTCCTGATTGCCTTAATACTGACTGACAGGCACTAAGCAGCTTTTCGGTACCTTGTCCTTTAGTCTCCTCCTTAGCCTCTCCTTTGACGACTGAAGCAAGCTGATTTTGGGCTGCTCCGACCGGCCCTCGCTTGCCTTTCCACTTCTTGGTGGATGCAGAGATTCCTTATTAACTGTCAGATCTGGGAAAGCATTCGTACTGGGTGTTGACTCATATTGGGGTGATTCATTGGGACTCTTACTGCTCCAGTCTTGGGATGGTCTTATCTGCACGTCACCCGGTTTTACATTCTCAGTCTCTTTGTCTTTGGTTGTTCTCGGGGGTACTCCTTTATCACCTGTAGCGTTTGTCTGTCCATGCCCCTGACCTTTCTGATTGTGGTGCCAACGCCGGTTCTGGCTATATCCGTGGTGTGGCGGTCCTCCTTGGCGCTGGCCATGTCCTCCTTGATACTGGCGAGGCGGCCGACCAGCACTACTGTTTCTGTTATCTCCCAGTTCTGTTAGATTCTGATGCTGTTGGTTTGGAGACTGTTGTTGGGTTTGATCCCTCTGGTGCTGTGGTGACTGTTGTTGTATCAGCTGAGGTTGGTTCTTCCCTCCTCCTCCTCCTCCTCCGCCGCCCCCTCCTCCTCCTCCTCCTCCTCCCTGAGGCCGCTGCTGTCTCCTGGAATGAGAGCAGGTTTCAGTTAGCTTCATTGTGATGTAGCAGCAGCTGGCTTGTACCTTGAACTGCTCTGCTCCACTCTGACCTCCATGATGGTCTACAGTGTCCTCCCTGCCCCTCTTCCTCCCCTCAAAAGTTTAGTAAAAAGGTTCCATTTTCTGTTCCATCTTCAACTCCTTATCTAGTCACTGTGACTAACCAATGCTCTTCTGTAAAAACTCCTATGACAATTCACAACCAGACACACACCTATCATCTACTGATACAGTCTTCAAGTAACTAAACATTCAAAAGCCCAATGACTGCTTACATGTGGACGCACAGTGTGTTTTCCTGTCCTGCATAGCTCTGTCCTGTTGCTGCTCTGGCTCTGGACTTGACAAGCCGCTGACATATGGTCAAAGGGATTAGTCACCCTGGCACCGAGGAGGAAACCTATTATCTGCCTCAGCCTGTGAACTCACAAAAAATTGGAACTAGCAGCAGCTAGCATGCCTTTTGTTGAGATACACTCAACTCTAGAAGTGCTTTTTACACCGTGAAATTGCACATGACGTGTATAAAAGCCTGACATGGTCTGCAGATTAAGGAAACCCAGGCCTGTTTCAACAATAAATAAATAAATAAACAAATAAATAAATAAATTGAGCATAGGGATGTCTTTTGGGCATAGGGATGTATATAATTAGTGAGTGATATCTTGTCAGTCAAGGTTAATGAGTTTTATTTTAGGCCACTTGAACAGTCAAAAGCTGAAAGGTGAACAAAGAAAGACCTTGTCAGCCAAACATGTCGAGCCAGATATCTCCACTGCAGTTCACCACTAACTTCATTCACTCTCTGACAAATGTATTCAATGAAACGGAGCAACAAAAAACACAGTAAAAGTGGTGGCCTGTTGACAGACCGATAACTGGTTAAGCCACTAAATAAGCTACAACAAATTAGATGAACCATCGAAAACTGGGGGAAAGGAATCCAGTACTTGTGTTTGAAATCAATAGGCAGCTACAGTACTTGTGTCAGAATTTAAGTGATTATAATACATATAAATGTTTAATGCCAGACATTAGTCTGTCTGGCCAGGAGATTTAAACAATCAGGCCTGAACACTTCCACTAGACACGGAGCACTTGACCTGAAACATGACATTGGTGCATGAAAACACACACAAACCAGTTTCCAGCCACACATACTGTGCATCACTTTCACGTCCACAGACAGTGAGATGACTAGAAACATCAAAATAAAAAAGCACAGTATTAAGCAATAAAATCATCCTAATTGCATACCATAAATAATCATATGAGGTGTGTCAGTAAATGGATAGTTTGCATGAACACAATGCTTTGCTGATGGGGGTCTTTGTAAGCTAAAACAACACAAATTGCTCCAGAGTTCCTCGCAGTCGAGCTTTTTTCCCTTTTTCGAATACTAGTGACAAAGTTAATTTAATAGAGAGATGGTACCACAAAAGGGAAAAGACACATAAAAGCCAATGAGCTATGTAAGCCTTGTGGAAGCTGGATTGACGAGCAAAGAAAAAAAGTTAATCAATGCCAATATGGGTTTCATCTTTCCTCACAAAAGCCTTTCCTTGCACTTTTTAAATTTGGCAAACCTTCAATAGCTTGATTTTTAGACCAAAACATGAAAACTTAACGAACAAGCCAGACATTTTTGAGACTGCGTTACAAAAGCACATAAACTGTTCTACCTTTTGAAAGAGAACTGTGCGACACTAAAACACTCAAAAGGTGTTTGCAAACCTCCTTTGTAAAAAATATTAATTCCACCCCAAATTAATTAACATGAGAACAACCTTGGAAATGTTCTTTGACCTTTAAAGAAATCAAATATATTCTTGTGTGCAGGTTTAACACATTTTTGCAGAAATGTAGACAGCACCATCCCATGGCAGAGATAATAGATTTTATTGGAGAAATTAAAAAGAATATTCAAAATTGGATTAAAAATGGACATGGGCTCTGCTCAACAAACATTTCAGTTGTTGAGTTTGAGGCCTGATGAAAAGAGCCAAGAGATAAACCAGTATATAACTCCAGCAGAAATAAATCAATACAAAGATGGAAGTGGCTTCTTCCAGGATGACGATGCGTTCTCAGTGTCAGATCTCAACCTAAGAGAACACCTATGGGAGATTTTAAACTGCTGTGTAGGACAGTAGGCCGGTCCCAGACCTCTGAATCGCCGCTCACATGTCTGATTTTTTCCATTTTCAAATAGGTCTGGTGTTGTGCCTTCTGAGGGCTGGAAAAATACAGACAGAAAAATGATGCCAAGCATGCATGAGATCGATGCAGCTGTGCAGAAAATTTATCTGCAACTATTTTGATATTTGAATAATCGTTTTAGTCATTTTTCCAGCCAAAATGCCAAACACTTAATGGTTCAAAGTGCCCCAATGTGAGCATTTGCTGATTTTCTGTGAATATCTTTAGATGTTGGACTGACATTTGTTTTGATATTTCATAGACTAAAAGGTTAATTGAGAAAATAATCAGCAGATTAATCAGTAATGAAAATAGTCGTTAGTGGCAGCCCTTGTTGGTTTTCCTTTAAATTGTCATCTATCTGTATATTTGAATGTGTGTGTGTTGGCAGAAGCAGAGAAAGTGAATGTGTCCAAGTGTATTTAAAGCATTTCTTTTGTGTGTGTTGCTGTTCCACTCTCTCAGGGAGGTTGGCAGACAGTTCATCTTCTGACTCCTCTACCCAACAGCCTGCCTCCGACTCTATGCAAATATTCTCAGTCACATGTTCATCAGCCCGGCACAAATTTTTAATCACTAAACTAAGCTCTATAGTACACAATGATGAGGGAACACCCTCTTGTCTGGCACTCCCCATCAGCATCCTTCAATGTCTGTTATTTTCTTTTCTGCAGCAAACTTTTAATTACTACATAGCTGCTTTTAACCGATGTTTTTCCTATTCATAAAATGAAGTATAATAGCTTAACGCTGACTGACAGACATTGTGAGATGTAATTTAATATGACTGCAGAGGTTGAGATTAAACCCGTAGACTGCTCAGAGACACCCTCTCAGACACACATTCACTCATCTGATCTCTACACTAGCTGTTAGTTTAGGCTCAGCTCTAATAAGCCCTTCTCCTGATCTTCTGGAGATCCGGAGAAGTGAGACGGTAATAAAATGTTAATCATATTTAATGACTGCGAGCTCTGCAGTAGCTTGAGTGTTGCTCAGATTGACCGTCCAGGGAGATGTTTGCATTAAGGATAAATGATGGGGGCCACTGATGAAATTTTATCTCACAATATCTTGTTACTTAGAAACAGGTCGTCTCTAGCGCGATCAATCATCTAATCAAATGAGAAACTGCTTTTTTTTGGTTGAGGTGATGAGTCTGGTAACATCATGGTCTCAATCAGATTTAAATTAGTGTTTGACTGCGTTTCCTTTTTTTTTTTTTTTTTTTTTTAAATCTCTCTGTTTTCATTCTACCTACTTCTTATTTCAGAGTATTTAATGAAAAAGAAAAACAAGAGAAGCACTTTATTCTTGTCTCACAAATTATCAGCTGACCTTTGTAGGCTTTATCGAGTAGAATGAATCAAATCTCTGTGTCATATGTATTCAAGGCCCATTTTGTGCCCAGGATCTGGCTCATGTTGTCACTAACCTGGCTGAGACTTGCCGCTTTCCCCCAGGGCCAGTAGGCAGAAGTATGGTTAACTGGTCTCGGGTGAACTGATCATTCGCTCTACAAGCAGGAGAGGAGGATGTGCCACAATGCAGGTGAATGGAAGGATGGGAAGAGAGACGAGGAATAGATAGATGAAGAGTGGAGTTAAGCGGCAGAACAATTTGTAGAAAGCGGCCAGGAATATTTGTAGATGCCATGAAGGAGAAGACATAAGATTATAGAGGACAGAGAGGGAGCAGGGAAGCATAGAGGGAAACAAACAAAAAACTACAGGTTGATATCTACGTCATTCAAACAACATGCATAGGACTACAGGAAGATGTAACTAAAAAGGTGAAATGAATTGGTAGATGTGATCATGGGAGGAGGTAGGACACTGATGATTGATCATGGCTGTAGCTGTTGTACGGGTATGTGGATGGAGAACTGGTTGACCCAGACTAGCAAATCGATTGGCCCGCAGGAAGAGAAGTCTGCAGGCTTCATACAGGCCACAACACTCTGGTTTAATGGACTGTGGGGAGACAGGTTTTGGCTGCCTGGCTGAACATTTGCATTACTCTCTACACTGTTCTTTTTTAAAACATGTTTTAAGATTCAAAATCAAAACTTATACTGGATGTGTGTGCATACATGAATGCATAAATTAGATATTATAGTCAATACCTTTGAGTCATCGCAGCCAGAAGATATAAGCAGAAGAGCAGGCAGTTCATTGTAGGTGTAGAAAAACATGCGGATCTGATTTGTACTTTATACATAAATGCATGTACACACACACACACACACACAGCTGACAGCATCGTGATCATAAAACAGATCGGAATTGGTACTTCATGTGGTGACATTTAGTGCCACACACACTCAACAAAGAATTATCCCTCTCAACTCAACAGCTCAAATGATATATAAGCACTTAGCTTATCACTTTATAACAACAATGTGTGGAAACTGGATGCTCAACCAGGCAGGTAGGCTCAGTGTTTGGTGTTAAAATCATCTTCAGTGGTCAGTCAGACTTTTACAAGCAAGACAGAATAAAGTCTAGATGGGTAAAAGCTCCTCAATAATGAACAGATCGTCAGATAAAACGAGCAAAAAGGGATGAAGAAGGAGCATATTAGCGCCCCCTTTTCTGTTCTGGAGCACAGAGCGGTAAGCAGCACATTCCAGTAAATCACAACTAATTTCAGCCCTGCTTGACGTGCATACTAAAGTAGAAACACATGCACTACCTCCCCTTTCTTTTCCTTCCTGCCACAGGCAGCCTACACTTTTCCTTTACCCAATCCCTCAGTCTCACTCCGTTTCTCTTTCTTGAGCTTTATTCAAGACAACCCTCATGCTTTTTGCACATTTAGTCAAATGATCAATATTTATCTCCATATTTCATCATCGGCTTCCAACGAGTTTACTTTAAACTTGGCCAGGTTGGACAGTCGTGATGACCTTTTCACATTACATTTATATTTTCCCTGGGTCCTTGTAAACGTGCATAAAAGCCTTCCTAACTACCAACTATGATGGTGGACGTTTTTCTTATTCTGTTACTTGGAATATTCGTACTGTCAGTGTTGTTTTTATGTGTATACATGTATGTTTTAATGTTTTAATGTTCTTCCAGATGGACCAAAGACACATTTTCAACTTTGTGGACAAAGTTGTATTCTGTTCTACTCTCCTCACTTCTGTCACCCGTTTCTCTTTGGAATTGTTGCATAACTTAAAAAAATCATAGATCTCTGTGATGAATGATTTAGCTCTTGACATCTGCATTGCGATGAGAACTGGCACTGCTTCATTTCTTTTGTCTTTATAAAAGTTTGCTTATAGAGTTGTGCTGATTGTCTTTTCATGTCTGTCCAGTCTTCTTATCCTCTACCTCATCTCTCTTTTGATTTTCTTCATCCCCACCCTCTTCCTGCTTTCTCTATCCCTGCAGTGCAAATATACATTCTTAGTCTTATTCAGAGGTTGAATCTTTCTGCCATTAGTTCTGAACCTTTTACTGCATTTTATGAATGCACTGTTTGAGCATCCTAGACAGTGTCTTGTTATGCAATAACATTTTTCCTTTTCTATTGTTCCAAATTATTCAAAAAGGGCTGGGGTGTCTGTGGAGGGAAAGTCTTGTAAGACAGTACTTTCTTTTAAAGTTAAAGTTAAATTAGTCTGGTATGCTTTGATGAAAGCCATGCCTCCGTAAAACAGAGTGGTCCAAATCTTTGGTCGGTGTGTATCTGATCCTGTCAGAGTCACAACTCTGACACAAGGTAAACATCCACATGAACCCTGTTTGACTGTTGGTGTTCAGTCACTTCATAAGAAATGATAAAAACAAACAGTTCTTTGTAGTAGCCTCAGACTCTTGGGCCACACTCTTAAAATGTCATAATCTCAACATATGCATACACCAGACATACACACACACACACACACACACACACACACACACACACACACACACACATGTAAAACCTACCCTCTAATACAAATTGTAAAGCACTGACAAAGTGTGCTTGGAAGTGCACAAGAAAACAGGATGGCCTCTTGTTAATATTTCCAGTTCACAAAGCAAGCAAACTGCTGTTGGTCCAAGTTTATATTTTTGTTCTTTTCTTTTTGCCAGGCCTGCAATGCGCCCATCGCACATAAACACAATAGCTCTGGACAGAACCAATTATACTCTGCACTTAAAAACAAGGATGAAAGTGCTTTTGTCCATTTGGCACAGCTAAAATTTCCTCTTTTTAACTACAAATACAACCCAAATATTTTCTCTTTGCCTGTCTCTTAGCAACTGAAGAGCAGTTTTCCAGTGACATCAGGGCAGGGAGCGAGAGAACGAGAGAGAGGGATGTTTTTCTCTCTCTCTCTCTCTCTCTCTCTCTTAAGGACCTGGTTTCAATGAAGTCAGACTTGGGTGAAATTAGATTTCAGTAGTGTGTACAATCAGAGCAGATGTGCCGGGACAAAATCTAGTGCCAGGATTAGGACCATAGGTTAAATGTTGCAAAGCATTGTGTATTGTAAGCAAACACGGGCAACTGAATAACTGGCTTAAATTTTGTTGAGTGACCTATTAAACATGAACAAACATTGAACTTCTCCTTAGTGTGTTTTTCTCCTGTCTGCAGTCTAAAGTGTGGAGCCTACATTCCTGTCTTGACATTGCTTTGGCTGAAGAGGGATGTTAAGGCTATAGGACTGGCTGTGCACTGACATCTGACATCAACAGAAAAAACATTCCCTCTCACTGAGGTAGGTAGGTATGAATGTGTGTGTGTGTGTGTGTGTGTGTGTGTGTGTGTGTGTGTGTGTGTGTGTGCATGCTTGCATGCGTAATTACCGTCGGTCATTCCTCCTGCGTCGGAAGAGCTTTTTGGTGTGCGCAATCTCAGCCTCATTAGGAAGGGGTGGGAAGACCTGTTGGAGACAAATCATAGAGTAAGAGACAGCTGCTGTCAAGACCAGCAATATAGATCACTACAAAGCATGTACAGAATTCTTCACTGCTGTAAGAGTAAAAGCACATGAAGTGCTTGCTTCTCAAGTAGAACAGACAAATTCTTGCCTTTTTCTTCAGGAAGCGGTTCACAGTGACATTTACCAATACCAGACCTCATACGAAAATAGAAACATTTTTATACAAAATTGTGTCTTATTTCATTCAATGTGTTATTTGTGCAAATAAACAAGCTACATCTCAAGACCTACAGTCAGCAGTGGAATTAGTGTATATCTCCATTGATTTCATTCAGCCAAAGATATCTGCAGTATGTGAATGAATGCAGGGTGAAGTGGAATGTAAATCTGAAGGGGTGGCGATTAATAAATACACTCTCAGCCAGTCACATCTCTGGTCTCATGGCTCTGAAACAGCTGAGCCAATCACAGTGAGGCCTGACAACAACGGCTCACCAACGGTACGATGTGAACACGCAGCACCACAAATCCGCATCCAAAGGCAGATGGTGTGGGTTTGGATTTAATTTGGACAATGACAGAAATAATAAAACATTTTTTGAATGAAGTCGTTTGATCGCATCAGTCCCACGCAATTTCAGTTGTAATTCTACTGTATCTCACGTCATAAATGGTCTCATCATATGAACATATGACACAAAAGCGTCTGCACTGTATTACAGTTTAGGTGAAAGAAGCTTATTTGAAGAGTTTTGAGCTACGGTTATTTGCATTACCTTTAAAATAAAACATATACATACTGTGCTTGTGCTTCTCACATTTAATGAAATGAGGGAAAAGAGAGAGCAGGAGAAAGGACAGGGGACTAGGGTTGGTTATCAAGAACCAGTTCCAAAATTTCCAAGAACCGTAGATTCGATAACACGCCTGCATTTCGATGCTGCTTATCGGTTCCTAACTTTTGCATATTTCAGTGGCGCTCCTGAGTGAACGGCAGTGAGCTTTTTACAGTCCATAAAACATTTCCCAGGATATAAAAACTCCTGACTAGACATTGTCTAGCAATACAAGTGACAGCAATTCTTTGGTAGTGGAACTATATTTAATGATAAAACTGGAAAAGCCACATAAGACGAATATTCTTAACTTGATCACATATGGCATTTTATTGGCATGTGGTTGGTGGTATATGATATTATTATTATTCTGTGAAAAGGAAACAAAACCAGTTGTCATCCATTAAACATCAGCCCTGTCAATCAAACAGCACACTCCCCCTTTGCTCAGCATCATTATGTGCTGCTGTTACCATGGTTACAGGTGGCCTAGGACCTGCGCTGTTGTGTATGCATACAGTATGCAATGGTAGATGGTGTCGGGAAAGGATGGGTGCATAAATGTATGTGACTATGTATGTATGTCTGTGTTGTCTAACTGCTGTGTATAGGTAAGGTATAAGTCCAAGACATTATGTTACAAGCAGAAACTGTATAAGATATATACAGTATATAAGGTGTGAATGTTAAGAGTTTGTGTGAGCCTGAAGACAGCATCTGCCTGCGCCATCAACAAACAAAGTCGGTTAACGTCAATGTCATCGCTGTGCTGATGCAAACATTTCCCCAAACTCTCGACTCAATGCTTTGTGCAAAGAGGTGACCACAGTCTGTAAGAGGGAGGCGGGGCTCTGCACACTGTTTACTCGTGGTGCAGTTCTTCCATTTTTTTTATATGACAAAAAAACAGAAACCAAAGAGTTTGATCTCTTGCATCTTGTCTCATGACCAGTAAATCATTTTTCACCCTATAATGATATAATTATCTAATAGTCACAATGCATATTTGGATTATGCCAATCTTTTTATACCCCCAAAACTCTCTTATTTATTCTTCAACTAGATTATTTTTTTCACTGAGGCTTACAGTTAAATATAGCAAAGAAAGAGGAAAATGAGGGGCACAGAAAATGGTTGTAAACTGTAAGTCTGCAAGTCTTTTACTGATCCACAAAGACAGCATTCACGTGTACATGTAGACCGTACACCATATCTGCACAGCATAGTCACAGTTTTGCATAAACACACATTAGTGTAAAGATTCTCTGTTTTCAGCAAGTGTCTAAAATATCTAAATCTTCTTGATTTTCTCTTCTGCGCAAACATACTGTACATTCAGACTTCCAGAAACACATACTGCAGATATTCAAATGAGTTTGAGAGAGAGCTTGATATTTGACACTGCTGCTCTAACCTACTTCTCTCTTAGGGAGGCTGCTGGGGGTTCTGATTGAATCCAGATGTGCGAGGCAGAAAGTGTGTGTGTGTGTGTGTGTGTGTCTGTGTCTGTGTGTGTGGCACAGTAATACAAAAAAAGGCAGACAAACACAAACTTAAAAGGTCTGTACAAAGTTTCATGCTGACCAGAGCGATTTAAAAGACTTCACGTATAAACTCTGAAGTATTAATATCTATGAAATTCTCCTTTTCTTTCCAGACTTTGACTACAGGCCCCGTCTGACGGGGAGAAGAAGTAGGTGGAGAAAGAAGAAAAACGGAGTAACTGTTGCATGTTTAGCTACTGTAGTTTTCCTCTAGGATATCATTAGCTGTAATTCTGCCTTCAAATGGTAACCAGATGACAGTGAGCAAACACACTCACACACACAAAGGGTCAAACGATGCACACTGCACATTTTTACCAAAACCCTTTAAGTACTACCCTTTGTAGTATTTTTCCATCACTATTTCAGATTGCATTAAAGCATCTGTAAATTAAAAAAATGGCTCTTTTGAGGTGTTCAAATCTACATCAAAAAACAAAAGCATATAGAGAAAAGCTCTAGACCCATAACTGTGTGCACAGTTTATAATGCATCCGACAGAAACGGAGAGGGAGGAAGCGAGAGATGAAGTCTTGTCTCTGTGGTTGAAAGGGAGAGCCCTGTGTGTGTGAATATGCTATCTGCAGGTAGCAGCCAGCGCGGGGTAGATCAAAGAGAGGCGTGTGCTGTCCTGGTCCCCAGCCAGAAGACCTCTCACCTCGTGGCAGGCAGCGCGAGCCCTGTGGACGTGACAAGGATGGCGAGGGAGGGGGTGGCTGTGTAAGTGGGAGAGAGACTGAGCGCAGATAGAAAAGAGAGATTTTGCCCGTGGTTTTGTTTATATTTGTGAGTTAAGAGATTGTAAGAGTAAAGACTATAAAGATTATCAAGAGACCAGTGGAGGTGTATTTTGAGTACTTTCTTAAACAAGGTGAGGAAGTTTGAGTTGCTAAAGTGAAGGAAGAGAGTGATTCAGAAGCTGGGGATGGCAGGAAAATACCTCTTCACCCTATGATCTGTCTTTACGTGGTGCGCAGATTGAAAATAGAGCTGCATTCAAAGAATTGGTGTGAATGTGTCACAGATGAGAATATAAAATGTTATCCAGGTGGTCCAGTTTGAGTAATCCATCAGACAGTAAAACACTGCACAGCAGTTAATAACACTGTGACATGATATAAATCCAGAAAGTTATCCACCGTCATATTATCCTCCATCACAAGGTAAAACACTAGAATTACCCTGTTTGCACGTATTTGATTGGCCATCGCTTAACAGGATTCTGGATGAGTCCAGAAGAAAGACCATAGCGGAGATTAATGGGTGGATGAAAGTTGTAGGAGCAGAAAAGGAAAGGGATGGATGTGGATGTTTTTTTGACGAAAAAATTGTTTTGATGAAGTGATTCATGTAAGGTCTGAAGTAAAGAACAGAATCAAAAAGCAAGCGGAAAAGTGACTAACTGTCAACACAGAGGGAGAATCAGCACATGTGCTTCATGACTTCAGATTCATGACAGTTGAATGTGAGAAAATGTTTTCATTCAGGTTTTTATGAGACAGTTGGGGATGATGGAGCGGGTGGTGTTGGCTATCAGATGAGTTAGTTCGTAGAGGCAGGACTAATGAGTGAAGCATTCGTTATGACCAAAGCCTATCCTAAAATATGTCAATTTTAGTCCAAAGACATCATTTTGACATGGACAACAACAACAGTGTTTAAGTAACTTGACAACTAAAAATGATCATCTCGACAGAAAAAGAATGAGAGAAGGTGTACAGCAACAGAGGGTTAGTCCGGATATGCATGTACGTGGAGCTGTGTCACACAGTGTGCCAACAGCCCACAGCTCAACCAAAAAGCAAATTTCACAGCCCTGATTGAGGTGTGTGTTTGTGTGCGCATTGTATTACGTGCTTGGGTGTGCACGTCTGCTTTGAGAGGAAGTTGACATACCTCATAGCATTCCAGGGAAAATCACAG
The DNA here is from genome assembly GCF_043641665.1 of Enoplosus armatus. Taxonomy (NCBI): domain Eukaryota; kingdom Metazoa; phylum Chordata; class Actinopteri; order Centrarchiformes; family Enoplosidae; genus Enoplosus; species Enoplosus armatus. The sequence goes on from NC_092197.1 coordinate 7,668,724, forward strand.
GTCACTGGGAGAGGTTACCTGGGATGCTGACAGAGAGGATGTGGCCTTTTTACAATCACTCCACGTAGCCACGTAGCTCCCAAGCAACAACAACATATCTTCTTTGAAAGCAATGCATGATTTAGCTTCTAAAAGTTTTGACCTGACTCCCAAACAGCAAATTCTACGACTTATTAAAATGTTTTTTTTCTATTTTTCCGTGGGTTTTGCCAGAAGGGTCATTGACCTGGGTCAGATACCATTGTTGATCCATTCATAACAATGACGTTGCTTTAGTGTGAAAGGGGTATAAGTAACAAGGAAGGAAAGTAAGGAAATGAGAAAAGCGAACAGGGATGGAAATGTGAAGAATAGAAACAGAGAATAACGATTATAGAACTTTCTCTGCAGTAGCATAGAAAGTGGAGTGCATGTCTTCCTGTCCCTTCTAATATGTAACAATTCTGGTATGATGCTCATTCAGTCAGTCCATTGTTTCTCTCGGCTTATTTATGTTGCACGGGCCCTCAGCCAAAAGCAATACATTTTAAAACTGCCCCAGGGGTGGCATTACAGGACAGGTTGTTGAGAGCAGAAGATAGCGAGAGAGAGAGAGGGCAAGTATGACAAGGAGAGGCTGTAAATACAAGATAGCAAGCACGTAAAACACAGAGAGGGAAGCACAAACGCATAAGCTGAAATGATTGGGACGTTTTGCCCACTTATCAAGCCCGCATGAATAATGTGGCATTTATGTGGCAAGGAGATGTATGAAAATTTAGCTTTAGCTATTCTGTTCTTTATATGTTGGAGTTTTGCAACCGTGATAAAATGTCTTTCATTTATTATCAGACATAGCTGTAACATTAACTATAACGGTTTTAAAAGACAATTTAAAGCTGCATTAAGTTAAAGCTGATTTATTTTTAAAACAGCCAGGAGGAAGAGATGATTTAAGATGTATAGATTATCTTGTCTTTGTCTAAATTTGTGACAAGTATAGCTAGTAAATTGGCAACTTTGTGTACTAAAAAATATTTTTTTGCTGTACTTGTGAGTGTAGGGAGTGTACTAAAGTGGAAGTTACACTTCTGAGCACCCTGTGTAAAGAGCTCAAATCTGAAATGTGTTAAAAGTGACATTTTAGGATTCATAAGCACTACGGGGGCTGTAATAACATCAGTTTTTCTTTTTGTTCATAATAATTAATTGATCAAAGAAATTGTGAAAAAAAAATGTGTGCTCCTACGCTGAGGATTAAGTGACAAGAAGCGCTATACCATTCGATATTGGCACTGACATGCTGCTGTCGTGATCCTGGATGTGTCTAGCGCCTACTTCTCTCATGTCAGATATCAAGTTAACATTTAGGATTTCTGTAAAATCCCTGTAGTGGAGGATTTGCTCGGCGTTTCGTGATCCCTACTTTAGGCCTTTCATGTAAGCATATTACTCTGCAGCTGATGCCTGCCAACAGTATCAAAAGAAGAGATTTAAGGCCGCCACAGTCAGGTATGGTGGGTGATCTGTGATAAGAGGCAAAGATATGAGGTCCTGACATCCATGTCTAATTTAATAAGTGATCTGAGGCCGGGGCCACAGCAAAGACAGATAGACAGGTATATCAAAGAACTCAGGGGTCTAGCTACAGGAGGAGATGCAGCCATTGTGGGATCAAAGGGTCGGGGGCGGGGGGGGGTGCTGTAGTACCCTATAGAAATGTAATCATGTGACAACCACGGCTGCAGCAGCAGGAAAAAAAAACTTCAATCAGATGTGCTCTCTGTGTTACATTACATTGTCACCTCATCTTCTCTGCAGGATCACGCCTGATGCTTCGTGTGTTCTGCTTTGCTTTATGTTTGTGAAGACCTGACTATTTCATGACCCCTAGCCTTGTGAGGACATTTTGGCTGCTCCTTACAGTGAAACAAGCTGATTTTACTACTATATTATTGCCATAAATTGACACTGTGGGCAGCAGTCAACCTATCATGAGCAGATAATAGGGATAGAAAATGAATTTAATTATGGCACAGGCTGGAGGTTACCTTGTTTCTTGGGATTTAGCACCCTAGTAATATGCCAAGTATATAAATCAGTTCTATAATTAAAGAAAAAAGGGGCATAAAAATCTAATTATCTTCCTTTTTGGCCTTTTTATTTCCATCATCAACTGTTTTACAAGGTGCATTTCATTATTATGCATTTGTAACAGAATAAATTTGGTTAATCTTGTTTGTCTGTGCATGTTTACATATTCTGGTATTCGGATGTGATAAATTTAACAGATCAAGTCACTCGTGAACTATTATTGAATACCTCTGTGGAATTAGTCACAAATTTCCCAAGGTATCCTGCTTTCATGCATGTTCTCAAGTCTCCAGCGTTCCTCCCATGATCGAGGCCAGAGCAGAACAGCGTGCAGAGGTGATTAAGCCAGTATGTGTGCGGTTAATGGAGTGCAGGAGCCAAGCAGCAGTAGGACCAGGGACAATAGCAGGAAGAGACCACAGGGAGGGGGCTGCCGGTCACCATGACCCCCTGGATATTGTTCTGCTGCCCACCAACATTTGAAGGATGGAGGGGAGGAGTGAAGGACGGCATGTGGAGAGGAGGGAGGAGGACGGAGCGTAATGATGGTGGTCAGAAGAGAATAGGAAAAAGGAAACAGCAAATAGGAAGAAGCAAAAGGGAGACGAGGTAAAAGATGATAGAAGAGACGCGCAGGAGACAAATGAGTGTGTTTGAGGTGAGCAGAAACATTCGGGAACAGTAAACATGTGTGAGTAAATACTACCAGTGAAATGCAGGTCTCACACAAACTGACAGCTGACAGACAGATCGCCAAAAAAGCCCACCCCGCCCCCCAATGTCCCTTCTCAACCGGAGTCCTGCTCTGCGGCACGTACACTTCCAGACGGAGGGGCCAACCAGTCTGTAATATCTCAGCTCCAGACTCCTGCTTTGTTCCCCAGTTGGACGGCTTTGTTCACAGACCAGAGACCGGATGTCTCCTCGATGACTAGCCGCTTTCTCCCTCTCTGCTCGGTCTAACCCTCCCCTTCTGTTCCTTCTCTGGTGCCCTCCATACTTGAAGAAATTTTGAATTTTGTCACTGACAACGTGGAAGCAAAACACTTCTTGTGAAAAATGGGAATCATTTTGAAATAAAATTTTCTTAATATGGACACACAATTATAAATGTGCAGTGTATACTTCCTACATCCTGCCACAACTTGAATTGCATAACTGAAAAAGCGGGCTTACTATGGCCATGTTTTAAAGGAATAGTTTGACATTCTGGGAAAATACGCTTTTTACTTTCTTGCTGGGAGTTAAGATGAAAAGATGGATGCCACTCTTATGTCTGTACAGTAAATATAAAGCCATAGCCAGGAGATGGTTAGCTTAGCTTAGCATAAAGACTGAAAGCAGGGGGAAACAGCTAGCCTGACTCTATCAAAAGCTTAAAAATCCATCCACCAGCACCTCTAAAGCTCATTAATAAACACGTCACTTCTTTCCGAGGTGTAAAAACTATTCAACTAATTGGATAGGTGTATTTCCCAAAATGTTTAACTATTCCTTTAACACACCACACACTAATAACAACATTGCTTTTAACTCTAACCAAGCTAAGGTTGACCCTCATGACTACTGCCTGAACGCCTTTCAGCACTGAGCTGACATGATCAGTACATGATATAGTATATCATTAGATACTTTTGATGCTTTAAGTACATTTTCCTGATGATACTAATTTTTACTTAAGTAACATCTTCAATGCAGGCCAATTAATTGTAATGGAGTATTTTTACAGTGTGGTGTTAGTATTTTTAATTAAGTAAAGGATCTGAATACTTCCTCTACCACTAATCCTGGCAGCCAATTACATGACCTCATGGGAAAGGACATCAAGAAGTCAACAACAGTCATACCAGTTGTACAGAAATAGAAGCACCCACTCCATTTCAGATGAGAAAACTCCCACAGGTAAGAGTATTATGTTCAAATGCTACATTTTAATCAAAAAAAGATGTGTGCGCATCATTAACTGGTAACATATTTGTCACAAACGCGATTTAGATTTATTTTCATCATAACAAATGTCATGCCTTTAACACATACTCACAAAAAAGCTGTTGATGTGTGGATAAGCAAACGTTTTCTGGCGTTATTTCAGATACAGTAAGTGTTGAAAACACCCACATTTACCCACACACATGCACACGAGTGTTGGCTGTCACAACGCAGAGGATCCTGCTGACATGATCGTGTTGATGAGCCAAACAGCATGCGAGTGAGATCGAGTGCTGCAGTACGGTATGTGTCGTGAAGGTGGAGACTATAAATAAATATATTTGGGTTTAGGAATGTTTGACAGACAAGAGTCCTGATGGGCATTTTTCATAATTTTATGATGTTTAATAGACTAAACAATTAATCGGTTAATTGAGAAAACAATTGGCACAATAATGAAAATAGTCTTCATTGCAAACTTAGTCTATATTGTCAAATTAATGGTTTGTATTATCACCTGAGTATCACTTTAGTGGGAAAATGTAATTTCTTGCAGTTTGACTTTAAAACACAGGATAGAAATCTATGTATTACTGTGTATAATTAATTCTTGTTGTCATTTAATATCTGTAACACTGTGTTCTTTCACATTTGAATAAAAATTAAAACAATAATCCAGTTCTTGATGTTGTGTGGGTTCATCAGATTATTAATAAAAGGTGGACACAGTTAAGCCATCACCTGCAAATTATTACATTAAGTATTAAAACACTAATTATTATATTTTTGTCTGTTTCTAACAGGTTTAAGTTTAAATACTGATTATTACGGTGTTTAAATTAAATTCAAGTTATTCATGCATTTACTCTGGAATGAGGAACTTTCTTTAAACCGCTTCCTAAAACTCATTTTTATTGATTGACCTATCAACATTTTCTTGTTTTTTCATCCTTGATCCCATAATGTTTAAAATGATGTACATCTTAGATTTTACATTATGTCTGTTTGACTGCTTTTCTGCCTTGTTTATTCTATTATTTCTAGAATCAAAGTGGTATTCAAATAACTCAATTATTATTATTATTATTATTATTATTCCTTAAAACAATTAATTGTGTTTGATGTTATTCAGAATCCATGTGATGCCTGGCCTGAATCCACAGATCAAATACATGTACTCTCTGACCCCTGCACGCTTCTGTCATTACAACCTGACACTGGACGTTATTGTATGTGCAGGTTGACATTCCAGGGAGGCCAGCAGAGGTGCAGCAGAGTCTGGGGGCAAAAGGAGGAAGCCCTTTCTCACTGAGTTGTTCACACGCCCATACACACACACACACACGCACAAGCGAGATGTTTTCCACATCCCAGGGCTGTTTGTAAGTCTATTCTGGCTCCTGGAAATGGGAAGTGAATGTTGGCAGGACGTGTGGAACGTAGACGGGGACTTTGGATGATGTAGCGCGGCCATACAGTAGCTGGAGGTGATGACTGGGAAAAAGAGACGTGTTATTGTTTTTGCTTGGTTACACGGATTATGAATGTGTAAATACTGGATGATTAACGATAAACAAATATTATCTTCCTATAAACCAACAGTAAACATCCACAAGTAAAGCTTTGATCACAAGCCAATGGTAGAATAAGTACCCCTTAATACCCCCAATATAACAATACAAAAATACTCCATTACAAGTAAAAGGCCTGCATTCAAACTCATACTTAAGTAAAAGTATAGAAGTATTTACAGCAAAATGTTCTTTAGTATCAACAGTAAAAGTAGTGGTTCTGCAGTAAACATTTTACTGTTGTAGCTGCTCAGGGTGGAGCTAGTTAACGTGACTTCTTTAGGCGTCAAACATCTTTAGGTAATTTTATTTAAACAGTTTACATTTAAATTAAACCACCTGAGACACTGAGAGGGGAAATGTCTGCTAACAAATCATAGACATCTGGAACATAATAAGGGCCTCATCTACACAGTGTACCATCATATATTTTGTTATGTAAAATAATAATAATCTGTAATGTAACCAGTAACTAATGCTGTCAGATAAATGTAGTGTAGTAAAAGGTACACTATTTCCAAAATGTAGTGGAGTGGTGGTAGCATAAAATGCAGATAAAGATGAATAAAGAAAAGTACAAGTACCTCAGTACAGTACTTGAGCAAATATACTTTGTCACATTCCACCACTGCCACAAGCTAACAAGTGAGACATGACAGCCAGTCATGTGTTTTAATAGCAACAAATAAACCCCCCCTGCCACGTAATACTGTGCTGGTTACTTACAGTAAGGAGGATGGACATGTTCGTGTAACAAAACTGAAAGTGAAGAAAGGAGAGATCCTCACAGCCAACAGTGTAGAAATGACAAGAGACTCACTTTTTAGGGTAAAAAATGAGTTAATGATTTAAAACATTGATATTGACACTGGTTAACAATTATCTTTGAAACTTAGACATTCGACATGACACAAAAAATAACTTCTGGAGATGTGCCATGCTATTGATTGCAAACCGCTCCACTTCAGTTCAACTGAGTTGATTGTGGTTTGAGTGTTTTAGTTACAGTGTGGTCTCTCTAAAACTACTGGCTCTGGAAGTGGAAAAACTTAAGTGCCCTCTCAGTTGCCTTGGGGGGGCTACTGAGGGTATTGTCAGTGGAGAGACAACTGGGCATCAGTGGCCTGGCATCATGACTCCACCTGGCAGAGCTTTGGGACAAACTTAATGATGCCAGCATGTGATACCAGTCAGAGTCAACTAACGAATGTGAGGGGGAGAAAATACAGAAAATGTGGCTATCAGTCCCCAGCTCTGAGTCTCTGACCTTACTGTGTCTCGGAGCCAACGCATATCCGATCCCAAGCACACCAGACAGATGCAGTTGACCCCATCTTTCTTTTGGCCCTAACTGAATGAACGGAAACGGCAATCTTGGCTCAGGGGCTATACAATGAGGAGGCCATCTTGGTAGCGCAACGAGGCCCGTCTTGGCTGAAATGCTATGAGAGGCGAAAAAACGCAGCTCAGCTCAGCTCAGAAGCCAAGAGGGGAAGGAAAGAGGAAGACACTGCAGCTCAAACACTATGAAAGATGGAAGACATTTTGGCTCAGAAAGCAGGGAAGGAAGAGAGGAGGTTGACATCGGTGACCTACAGTGAACTCTGCCACCCCAGTGAATCACAAATTACCTTGGAAAACACAATGCTTAATAGTTTGTACCCAGCAATGGTATACACAGCTGCAAAATGAATTCTTTTTTTTTTTTCACTTTGTTGAAGCCAGACACATCATATTCAGAAATACCTTATAGTGAAATTGGGAGAAGCTTCACACTATAAAATATATGTACAGAGGGCATATATCCTCACTAGAGAAGCATTCTGCAACTTCAATCCTTCAGCCAGTCTCTTAAGGTTTGAGCAAAATAAAGTGGATATTTAGTTCTTTATTTTCGTCATTTCTGAAAAAACAAAAAGGGGTCATTTTGTACTGAGAAGACTGCTGTAACTTTGGAAAATTCAAACTAGATTTGGCTAACTCAGACTCCCGTAGCCTCATATTAGCTTCAGCTGAACTATTACTGATAACTAACAATTGCCCATCACTTACATTGGAGTCATGTTGGGAAGGGCGGTCTTCATGGCCAATATGGAGGGAAGGAATGATTACAGCAACTACTAACTCTTTCAGTGTACATGTGCACATGTGAGTATTGTTTTAAAATAGACTCTAAGTTGAGCTCAAAGCTGTTGAAGACTGAAACTGATTGAGAAATAGCCACTGCCTCAGACATGAACAACCTACATCACTTTGCTGTAGGCTTCATTGGCTCGATCAGGAACTGTTATACATACATATATCCACCAGGGGTCAGTGTAACACTTTTTTGCACTTCCCTGTCAGCTAAAACTCACTTCAGCATCTGGCCAGTAGATGTCACCAAAGGTTCATTTTTAATCAGATAGTCTTATTTGTAGCATAAAAGTAATCTACACAGACTGATCTTATATATATATTAATTGTTCTTTCACAGAAAATAAAACTGAGCCTACATGAATTTTCTTCTAAGGCAGTAAAGTTGATCCCTTTCATATTCTGGTGATTTTACTACAGATCTGACCACAGCACCCATGCTCCGTTCATTACACCTGCTATTTTTCTATTACGCCAACAGGGGTCGCTCTCTAACAACTAATACATTATTGCTATTTCGGTGAGAAGCCATCTGACTGCAGTTCATAGTCCACTGGGTCAAATCAGTGATTTTCAGTGCTGCTAGTGTAGTAAAAATATGTAACATATCAGAGTGAGAAACCTATCTGGATAGCAGCATTTAGTTTCAAAAAAAGGGAAAAAGCAATGACTTACAGAGCGCAGATGGGGAAGGAACCTCTCTATGTCATTCATGTCTATGCCGTCATCTTCCTCAAACTTGTTTTTGTTCATCCTGAAAGAGAGGAAGCGAGAGAGACACAGATCAATGGGCTGTAACCATCAGGAATCAGTAAAAGGGGACAATTATAAAGACATAACAGATGATATGGGATTATTATTATACTATTAATATTGAGACAGAGCAGGGCAGCACCAGTACAACCACATACTATAGATAAAAACCTAAAACCCAAAGCCTAGATCTTACCCCTCTCTGTCAATTTGTGGCAGGTGCTTTGGCGTTCCTCTTAAGTGTTTCCTGTGGAAATGGCTGAAGTCCAGCTTCTCTGGCTGCACGTCCCAACCTGCACCTCTACAACCAAGACCAACAGCAAAAAGACAGATTAAAGGTTAGAGACAGCCAGCATCTGTCCATACACAAAAGGAATGAGCAGAAGGTTGTCTAAAAAGCAAATGAAAGCTTGGTTTCAAATCCAAATTATTTTTCTGTAACATTAAATAGTCATGAATAAATAAGTAACAATCAAATTCAAAGTGAGGAAAATGTGTTTTTTTATTTTTCATGTGTTATTTATTAAGAGTTTAACAGTCAAAACCTGCATCATCAGTAGGTGTGGTTTGATTAGATTTGATTGACAATGGCTTAGCATAATAAACAAACAGCTCCATCACATGCAAATATGTGACTGGTTGTTACTTGTTTGACAGAAAATTATGTTTCATGCAGGACCCCATCATTCATAGTTTGAGGCTGATTGAGAAAATAGGTTTTCAGGGCCTTTAATTTTCATAATCATCAGTTCAACACTGAGATCCTCTATTCGCATTAACGTGGCTTTATCTAAATACTGAAGAGGCAAACTGGGAGAACAAACTTCATGCACACATTGTGACACTGGTCCTTGTCTTGGCATTTACTCCTGGCTTATTTCTAAAATAGAACACTTACGTTAGTTGCAAACCATCTCAGTCATCTTATATAATATCAGAGTGTCTGAACGGCACAAGATAACTTTCTATCCTGGAATTTGTTCTTGTTTATCGCTGAATTTCAATTCCATCTAACACGTGCCAAGAGAGGTCTGCCTTTTTCTGTTAATGATGGGTCAGAAACAGGTTATTTGAATCTGCCTTTTCTCCAGCTTGACATAGGGCTGTCACATTTAATAAAAGGGGGGCTGCTACATTTAATAGAAGGCTCTATCAATCACTGACCACATGATGCGACAACAGACTTGTGTCACCACTAGATGAGGATGCTCACTTCATTCACTACAATAAAAAAAACAGCGTAAAATTCATATAAAATGTTGGTTTTCTCGGAAAAGTAAATAATATTTGTTAATTTTATTTGGACACCTTTGTTCAAAGAGACTTATTATTCTACCCATACTGTACATATAATGTCTTGCTCAAGAACACTTCTGCATAAGGAAGAGCTGGGCATCAAACCACCAACCCCACAATGACTGGCCGACCTTCCAACTCTAACTGAGTTAAAACTGAACCTACAAACAACATTTTCTGTTCTGAGACTCTGAGCACCAGCAGAACTCTCAATTGTAAGGCCATTGCTTTCACACAGCTTTAACAAGAAGGGCAGGAATGACTCCTAATCAAAGTCATCAATGCTCTTATTCAATATTCAATCTACACCACACTTCATCTCTGTCAGCATGGAGGGGTAGCTGCTTACATCATCCTACAGTGCCAGCTACTTCAGTGCGTGCTCAGATGTGCCAACGTGGCCGGATCTTAGGTAGCTGGAGCTGCTGTGCAACTGTTACCATGGCAACTCATCCTCCCTCCAGCGTAACTGATTCATGTCTCACTCATTTCATTTCTTTCCTTTCCTCCTCTGAGTTTCAGGTCGAGCTCTCGTTTGAAAAATCATTTAGAGGTTTGATAAGGATCTGCACACAGAGCTCACTTGTATAAGACCTACAAGATTTTAAGCAGTGAGGCTTCATGTTTTCAGAGGAAGCAGTACAGCCTCCAGTGGTTAGATGTGATATAAATGTATCTGTTGACAGAAACACTGAAACAAAATACTTTTCATCATCAGCACAAACTCCACAGTTCAGCAGCTTCTTGATTAACTTAATAGTTAGTTTGGGATGAAGAGACAGAGCTGGCTGAGCCAACTTGCTGGAGGATTTTATGAATGCACCGTCCTTTATTGCCTTTCAGGCGAATATCTATTCTTTTGAATACCCACAATAAATGTCAGCAATTATCAGGGTCTTGAGGACAAAAGCTGGGAATTCTGTAGGAAACCTCACATTAACAATAGAACTGTAAATAAGACACGCAAAGTCAGGTTGAGAGGAAGTCAAAGACAGTAAGAAGAGCAATTAGAGGTAATGAAGGTCTGTTACAAGAGGCAAAAGCTAAGAGCCTCACTGAGTGTCTAAATCAGTCATACGACCGTCCAGAAACTATGGTTGGACTGTACAACACATTATGTGCGTGAAACAGCAAGGCACCTACCCGTGTGAGTCCATTGTGTTGGCAGCCCATATGTCGGTCCCAAGGATGTCAAAGGAGCCGTCTCTGTTCCCATTCTAGAAAAAGGAAAGATGGATATTTTCAGTGCCACCACATAACTAACTTACCTAGCTAATAATATTTATAAACAGGTACACCACTGGAACTACTCCTCTTAAAAAGCAGATTCCTTTTTAACTAAAAGTATGAATTTAGAAGGCTCTAAAGTCTTTTGAAATTAACATAAGTAAGTAAGCTGGAAATAAACGAATAGAAAACAGGAAGTTTTCTTCATACTTAGCGATTGTGATAAGCAGTACCATGGGCCTATAGTATCGATGAAACCACAGTTTTCATTCAGTTTATTTATGTTGTAGATTAAATAGATTACGGCGCAAAGATAATGGTCAAAATTGAGGCAGCAGATATATCCTCACTCTTAGTCCCTAGTATGGGTCAAGCTCCAAAAACGTTGAATCCTACACTTGGTGGGTAGTGCTCCTCGTGACAAGTAAACTGATCTTCATGTGAAAAAATCGGCCTCTTTAACATTTAATGATGGAGATTTGATTTGTGGGTTTAGGTTCTTGTGGTCAAAGATGGCTAAAGACTCCCAAGGGAACAATACAATGAGCATGGCAAGAGTCAGGTGACAGAAGTAGCCAAAGAATCTGGCCCTCAAAGTCTCCCCAAGACGTTTCTTGTCATTTCCTTCAGAGGTGATCAAGACAGCAGACAAACACAGATGTATCTTTACCTTGGCAGGGCCTATGTACTGGTTGTTTCTGCCTCTGCTGCCGGAGCGTGAGCCAGATCCTGGTCTAGACCCTGAGCTGGGCCTGGAACCTGTACTGCCGTTACTGCTGTGTTCCCACTCGTCCTGCAGAGTTGAAAGAAGAGGACTGAGTAGTCTGTTTTATTTAAAATTCATTTTTCTGTCACAGTTTATCACAGTGGGGAACACAGAGGAAACCACAGCAAACAAAATTAAAGACACGGCAAACTAAGTCTCCAATGTTGTGTTCGTCTTTGAGCAACACTGGATGGTCCAAATTAAAGCCCACAGCAGCTGGGCAGAAGTGTGTGTCCATGATGTTTATCTGTAACATTAGCTGATATTAATAAAGTTACATTTATCTTCAACCCACATTTTGGAACACCTGCCTCTCTGTTGGAGCGTTACTGACGTCTTGTTGTTTTATGTCTGAAATCACCTCATTGGTTTGCAGTCTGGTGGCAGTTGAAAATCAGCCACCTGGCTAACACTAGCACATTTACAGAAATATTGATTAATGTGCACTAAATGAATTGAAATGGTGGGTTTGCCTTTCTGTCACAGGAGGCTAGTGTGTCATTTCTCCTGCTTTTACACTTGTTTTGTGTAAAAACAACAACCTGTATCTTCTTCTATTGCTTAACACGACAATTCAGAGCACGGAGAGCAGTGCAGCACTGTGGTTGTTGAGCTGAGATAATAGATCCCATTTATGTCACCACATGTTTGTTTCTGTTATTGCTGGATTGTTTCTGATGGTT